>NC_138828.1:62133987-62628136 GCF_965183815.1 Platalea leucorodia | reverse complement strand
GGTAAGACTCTAGTGCAACATTGACATTTTTGTGTATTCTTCCCTTGCATGGCTCTCCTTTCATCTGCATCCCACTCCAGCCTTGGACTCACTAAGACACACATTCCCAGAACATTTTCTAGGGCAAAACAATGGAAACATGAAGAACCTTCAGGGAAGTACCATTAAGCCTATACTTTTCCTACTGCAGTGAGGGACCATCTCCTTCCTTCATTTTTTGCCCTGCCTGCCCTTGCCTGATCTCTTTTATCTTGTAGTCTAAGCTACAAACCAGAACAGAATCACACATCACTAATGCTGATCTACCACTTTTTTCATGCTTGTGACTACTTAGGAGCTCCTAATGCAGAATTGTTACTCAAGCATTCTTCCTGCCTCAGTCTTCAAAAAAAACCAGGTGTAGTCTAGGCATTCCATGCTAAATTGCGTATTTTGGTTGTAGCATATTATTCAGAAGTCTGGGAAAGTATTCATGAAGTTGATAATAGTGAAGATAGCCAGGCTGATTTTGCTTCTGCATGTGCTTTAGACTGGGAATGCTCTGGGAAACCTCCTTCAAGACAGTCACTGAATACTCAGGCCTCAGACCCTGGCTAACGCCATTGGGAATGACAGCTGAGAGGAAGTGACTTTGTTTATAGGGGAAAGAGAGAGCTGGAGTTGTGTTCGTGAGTGGGAGGTCAGGAAAGGGCAAAGAGAAAAAAGGACAATGGCAGAAGGGAATAAGTCTGCATCATCTGTCAGGTATTCACCAGCACCGTTGCCAAGGACATCACAGAAGTAACCTGAGAGATTAATATAGGTTGAAGAGATCTGTGAGCCACCAGTTCCCTACCAAATCTTAAAAACATGGGGAAGATTCTAAGGGACAGAAAGAGTAATTATATTTTGCCAGTATTTGGAGGAAATAAGACAAAATCTTCAGGTTAGCACAACCTGCATTTTAGGTACATTACTTCTTTCATTCTGTTGCAGACTGATTTGATTGAGAACAAGATAAGCATATAATTAATGCCACTGAACAGGATAACAAGAACAGCAAAGGTTCTCCAAAGAAACATGATTTTAGACTTTGGATATAGAGACATAAGAGAAGTGAAAGAAATTCCATATTTCATCAGTCAGCAAAAAGTAAATATAAAACAGTGGTGAAATTGTTGCTGATTTGCAACAAATTTGCAGAAGCACAGAATCTGAAGAGCCATTTGGCTAGCATACAGAAAGTTTAGCAAGGGTTTCTGAAACAAAAATGTGTTTTATTACCAAATACGAAGTATAGGTGTAGAAATAACGAATAGAAAGTTTTGGGATCATATCTATAAACTGCGGAGCAGGAGGGAGGTTGGTTTGCTGGTTTATTTTTAACCTTTGTGGAGGAGACATATGCTTTCAAATACCTGTTTGCATACTTCACAAAAGGCTAGTCAAGGCAAGGAGATGTATCAAATTCTGCATCCCTCTTCAGACTGTGCAAAACGGACATACCTACATTTTGCTATCCAGTGGTGGCTGCTGTTCTCAAAGATCTACTGACAAAAAATAGCTATACCTAAAACTAATCAGAAGCCACTTTTAAATCATTCATTCTGCCAACTGCATTTTATGATTTCTCTACTTCATTTATGGTTTATAAAGTCTACTCACAATAGTACCACTGTAGTTTAAACAAACTGATCACTTAAAGTCGGGAAAGTTCAAGTACAGTCAATTAACATCACTGACACTAGAGGTAGCATTACTTTTGTGTCAAGAAAATTGTCCTACTTTTCCTTTGAAGTCTCATGTGCTTTCATACTTTCAAATAATCTACGTTTACGATCATATGTCAGTTTTT
The DNA here is from genome assembly GCF_965183815.1 of Platalea leucorodia. Lineage (NCBI taxonomy): Eukaryota > Metazoa > Chordata > Aves > Pelecaniformes > Threskiornithidae > Platalea > Platalea leucorodia. Next base: position 62,626,302 of record NC_138828.1, on the reverse strand, counting down.
CGCTGCTAAAGGAATACACAAAAACAGACTTCAAAGCCATCTTTGTTCTGCACATGCATATCAAAGAAAACATCTATTTTATTTTGCTGCATCAAAGGCTATTAAGTACTATTTTAACATTTGGGAAATAACACAATTTGACATTCAGTGAACTTGATGTTCATCAATGTGCCTTCATTAATTCCTTCGCTAGATTTTAACTTTATGAAGTCACATCAAAAGTTCAGAAATTATATACACAAAGATACATATACATATATTCACACACACACATGTGTGTGCATATATATATAAACACGTTTACCTAATGGACCATTTTATTCAGAAATGATTAAAAGTATATAATTCTGATTGTCATTTTGTAAGAATTCTGTAACAGACGATAATTCTATTAATTATAGGTTTGCAGTTCTTTTAATTTACACAATCACCCCATAGCTGCTATGGTTTTCTCATTCCTTTCTCCCTTGATTCATTTATGGAAATCTTAAACCTCCGTGAAAAGTTCCAACACTGAAGTATTTTAAGCTCTTGTTGAGGTTAATCAAAGTCACTTAAAAGCAATCCCTAAAAGCTCCTTCACTACATATCAAATGAATGTTTCTTCACAAACACATTTTAGAATAATGACATGGATTTAGAATCTCAAGTAAAGTGTGACCCTGATACTCATTAGTGGAGAGATAATTTATACTTGTGAAGCTGCCTGTGGCGTTCAGGACAGAAAGTGTTATGCTTCAAAAATAAACTTTTCTGCTCAACTGGTCTCTTCCACAGTAGTACCATGTAGCATTAAGAATTGTCATTTCTTTAGTGTTACTTTCTCTGTGCCGTGGAATGACTAAAGTTACGGTTTTTTGCACAACTCTGCTTATACATGGTCTGTGATGATCTGAGACATACAGTTCAATGTTTCCACTTGGATACCCAAAGTACAGCTAGAACTGATTACTGGTTAAAGCAATCCCATTGGACGAAAGAAGATCAATTAGCTTGGAACTTATGACCCATTATTGAGTCATTCTATTTTTTGCTAAATAAAGTACAGTGTTAAGCACAGATAATCAATGGCATTGTAAGCATTCTTGATTTTTTTCTACAGATGTTCAAAAACTTTTATGTATAAAAGTAACAAGGAATTTTGTGCAATTTAAGGAAACACCAAACAAAAACAAAAGCAAGAAAACAGAAGCTGGGAAATACCGCCGCTAAAGTTTATTCAGGCAATGAAAGCCAACAGAAAACAAAGAAATTTGCAAAAACAATGCTAAATTGAAATTCGTCCAATTTACCTCAGATAAGACAAAAATATTTCTTTCAAAATTATTTTCAGCAATAAACATTTTGAAAAATTTGCTGTAGAAAGAAAAAAAAAAATAAATTTCATCATGCTAGGCCTTCAGCTATTGTTTAGTTAGTTGTATAATTTATATTGCCATTCCTAAGTCTTCCCTCTCCCACCCAGCATACAGGTTTCATAGAATCATAGAATGATTTAGATTGGAAGGGGATCCGGAAGTCAGCTGTGCCAATCCCCTGTCCAAAGCAAGTCTCCAGCAGATCAGGTTACTCAGCCATGGCCCGTCAAGACTTAAACATCACACAACTTTTTACAGTGTTTGATCATCATTTTAATAAAAAGAAAAAAAATCCTAATATCTAATTAGAATTTCCTATGTTCTCACTTATGTCCATTGCTTTTTGTCCTATCACTGTGCACCTCTGGGAAGAGTCTGGCTCCATCTCCTCTGTATCCTCCAGTAAGATGGCAGTAGGCAGCAATAAAGTCTCCTCTGAGCTTTCTCTCCTTGAGGCTGAACAAACCCAGTTCCCCCAGACGCGCCCCATATACGCTCTGCTCCAGCCCTCAGCCATCTTGGTGGCCACTCCTGGACTCAGTCCAGAACGTAAATATCTTTCTTTCACTGGGGAGCCCAAAAACTGGATGCAGTACTCCAGATATGGTCTCGCGAGTGCCAAATAGACAGGAGAATCATTTCCCTGGCCCTGCTGGCTACACTCTTGCTAACACAGCCCAGGATGTAGTTGGCCTCCTTTGCTGCAAGGGCACACTGCCAACCCATGTTCAACTTGTACAGCAGGATGCCCAGGACCCTTTTTGCAGAGCTGCCTCCCACACAGTCAGCCCCGAGACTGTATGGTTGCATGGGATGATTCCAACCCAAGTACAGGACTTTGCACTTGCTTTTGCTCATCTCCATGAGGTTCCCCTCAGACCATTCCTCCAATCTGTCCAGGTTCCTCTTAAGAGCAGTCCTGCTCTACACTGTAGTGATTGCTCCATTCAATCTGATGTTTTCCACAAACATGCTGACAGTGCTCTCCATCCTGTCATCATTAATTTGCCCTTGATGAATGCTTACTCCCAATCACCTTTTGTTGTTCTTGTGTTTTGAAACAGCTTCCAAGAGGATGTGATGCATAAACCTCACAAGGACTGAGATGAGGCTGATTGATTGGCTTGTAGCTACCTGGATCACTGTTCTTGCCCTTCTTGAAGATGGGTGTGATGTCTGCCTTTTTTCACCCATCAGGAAGGCCCTGATCATCATGACCTTTTGAAGATGACAGAGAGCAGCCTCACAATGACATCATCAAGATCCTTCAGCACCCTTGCATGTCTCCCATCTAGTCCCACAGATTTGTGTACCTCCAAGAGGGTTAAATGATCCCTAACTCTTTGTTCCCATACTGTGGGCACTGCTTCACTCCCACAGACACTGCTTGGAGGCTCAGGGCCCCAAGGGGCCAGAGAACAAGCACTACCAGTGAAAACTGAGGCAAAAAAAGTACTGAGTACCTTAGCCTTTTCCTTGACCCTTGTCACTATGTCCCCTCTCCCACTGAGCAACAGGGCCCACCCCATCCTTAACATCTCTTCTTCTGACAATATACTTAGAGAAACCCCTGCTGCCCTTCACCTCCTTTGCTAGCATCAGCTCCAGCAGACCTTTCACCTTCCTCACTCCATTTCTACATGAGTGGGCAATGTCTTCATATCCATTCCATGTAGCCTGTTCCTGCTTCCACCATCTGCATATCTCCTTTTCGTGTCTGAGCTCAGTCAGGAGCTCCGTGTTCATCCATGCTTGCCTTCTGACATGCCTGCTTGACAGGAAGGGACAATTCTTGTGCCCTGAAGAGGTGTGCTTAAAGATTAAGGGTGGTGAGGCACTGGAACAGGTTGCCCAGAGAAGTTGTGGATGCCCCCTCCCTGGAAGTGTTCAAGGCCAGGTTGGATGAGGCTTTGAGCAAGCTGGTCTAGTGAAAGGTGTCTCTGTCCATGGCAGAGGGGTTGGAACTAGATGATCTTTAAGGTCCCTTCCAACCCAAACCATTCTATGATTCTATGATTAGCCAGCTCTCCCGGGCTCCTTTGCCCTCCAGCGTAGTTCCCCATGGGATCATCCCAAGTAGTTCCCTAACTGGGCTGAAATATGCTCTTCTGAAGTCCAGAGTTGTAATTCTGGTATTGTCTTGCCTCTCACGACCTTAAATTCCACAGCCTCTGCCACACAAACTGCATACTAATTTGTTTGCAGACACTGTCCACTGTGCTAAGGAGCAATGAAACAGCTAATGGCAATTGCATGCAGTTGCCTGCTGCTTTGGGACAAGGCACACTCTACCAGGTCTCATGAGACTACAAGGCCACCAGAACATCCCCCAAGTCACTCAGCTTGTGATGGCCATCACCACCACATGCTCCTGCCACCTGCTCTGCCTTTGCAGCAAAAGGAAGTTGCACATAGGTGCCTGCACAAGCACACAGAGAAGCATTGCTTGTTACCAGTCACAGGAAAAAATGTTCAACCCTTGTGTTTATAACCAAATCAGGATTAAAGCAGTTTATTACAGATTTAGTAACAAGCAATCAGTTAATGACACATTCAGGAATAGGGTGAGGATCAAGGAGGGGGAAATGTGCAGGCAACCTTAACTACTAAATTACAGAAAACCACTCCAAGATGCAAAATGTAATAATCCTTAGAAAAATTTGTTTTCAGAAATTTTCTTCCTTGAAATTCTCATACTTCCTTTTCCTTTCAAACCTCCCCACAGTGTCAAAGTTAAGTGCAAAATAAGAGGGATGAGTAAACTGCCAGTGAGTTAACTTGACAGGTAAAATAACATCAAGGCCATGAGCAACATGGTCTAACTGCTTTGTAGTCCAACTGCTTTGGACTACGTGACCTGTGGAGATCCTTTCCAACCTACATGACTCTACAATTCTAAATATATATTTAGATAGGATAGAAATATATAGTTTACAGCAACAATCGTATAGCAATTTGACCATTTTTTGTTATTAGCAGGTTTACTAAAACAATGTTTAAAAGGATTAGCAGCCCCTTGCACTGTCAAATACATCATTATCAAGTTTATTTTCATAGCATTTATACTCTCCAATATACCTAGTTTACAGTTACTATATGGGGTTACGATATCAATGCTTGTCATTAGCAAATGCAGTCAAATGAAAGTCTGTAGGATTAAGGTCCAAAGGATGTATTTGTATTGACTAACTTGCGAAATAAAGGTGTGATGCAAAATCACATACTGCCAGGCCTTAGCTGAACAGCACTTCAGAATAGTTTGGAATAAAAAAACTCCTTATGTTACCTTTACTTAGATATGAATTCACAGGAGAAGAGAGCACATAAGTAGAAGATTTAAAAGGGATATATTTCTTTGAATTTATTTGTCCTCTCACACTGCTTCACACCTCTAAACAGACTGTCAGATCTGGTCAGCAATGTGTGCGGGATTAAGTTAACCCCTGCCTGCAATGTACAATAAATTCAATTATTATTGCAACAGTAAGACTACCTCATAAGCTGCTAATAAACTGCTTTGACTGCAAGCCACCGGAATTCCATATGTTTTTGAAACTGTATCATGCTTTAAACTGGCAGTTTCAACTCAGCCTAACCCACTTGACATCACTCCAGTGAAGGCTTTCAAGGAGCTTTGCACGGGGTAGTAGCTGCTCTGAAGTAACAGAAATACAGATGAATCAAAGGGGAAAAAAAAAATCCCTGTTTATTTCCCTTGAAGCAGAATTTACAATTTGAATCTGAATTTGCAAATTTAAACATAGGTCGCTCCATTTCACTCAGTTCGTATCTTAGATGAAGATGCCCTACTTAAGGTTAGGCCTTAGTATTCAAACACCCTAGAGGTGTACACATGCACTATTTTCAGAGAGACTGCTGCTAAAAAGTGATTTAAAATATATTTGTAAATGATAAAAGAGATCAATCTTAAGTTAATATTAAATAAATATCAACATTTACTTCTGTAACCAGGGTTCAAACAATCTTCCACCATCAGGGATTAAGAAAAGACCTCTTGATTCTGTTTTGGTCCACACTCAGATGAGTATGTTAACTTCAGATAAAATGATTGCTTGTTTTATATCTTCAGATTAAATACCACTTATTCTTACAGCTCCAAGACTGCAAACTATTTTCCATACTTCTAAATATATAAAGAACTCGTAGCTCTCACTTGCCCAAAGTCTTACACATTTCAGTAATGTTACCCCAATATTTTTTTTTAAATCACATTGTTTCTAGTATGAATCCAGACTACTTTCTTACCTTCATAAGTGGTTAACAAAAATAACAGTGTCATCTTTAAACATTCAAGTGTACTTTATACATTTTCAATCCTAAGTTCAGGATACAGTTTAATAACAGGATCTGGGATGTAATTGTGTGGTTTATGTTTTTGTGAGTCTCTCAAAAAACATTTTTAATTATTTACAATAATGAATACCGTCAAGTGGATTAATATGTGTGTTGCATATGAAAAGACTGAATTAGAAAATGTGTTACCTTAAATTCACCAATAAATGTTTTTTCTCTAGAGATTATAACTTCTTCTAAAAAGAAATCAAACTACCTGGCAAACAAAAAGCAATTCTTATCTAATAAAAACTGAATACAAATGCATCAGTCACCTGAAGAACATGTGGATGATGCAAATCTTAAACCAGTTTTAACTCTTGTGCAAACAATTACGACAGTTCAAGCAAAGGGTAATATTCTATGCAAATTGTACATGACTAAATGCCTTCATAAGCTTATTTTACATACATCATAATAGTTTATTATTCTGTAAATCATGTTCATTTGAAGAAGAGACAATAAATAGGAAAGCTGAAATAAAGTACCTGAAAGCTGAGAAAAACAACTGTGATGAGACTCTTTGCATATTACAGCTATATATATATTTATAAATATTTCACCAGTAAATTTAAAAAAAAATAAATTCATAATACCAAGCAGTAAGAATACGTAAGAAGAAGAAAGCAGTAGTTTAGAGAGTAGTTAAACAGGTTATGTACTTGTAAGTCTGTTTAGGCTGATGCAGACCTAAGATCCCTAGAACAGTTGGTATAAAGTGGGAGCCTTCAGTAGGTGTCTTGGAGAAATTCTAAAGGACATTTGAAATTTCAGAAAATCAAAGTGGCATCATGCTTCCCATCTTTAAAAGGTAAGAACCAAGTGTTATACTTATAGACCTCTTGCCTGAAATCAACTCCTAAAAAAAAAAAAAAAATACTAGAACAAAATTCCTTAAGTACAGGGAAAAACAGAAAGAGATGAGACGAAGTCTACATGTATTTATCATGAACACATACTGTCAACTGATCTAATCTCCCTCTCTGACATGATAGGAGTCACTAAGAAAAGAGGAAAAGCAGCAGATGTCATAATTTGACTTTCCTAATTCTTTTGATGTGACATTCTGATAAACAAGCTAGAAAAGCATGGTGCAGATGGAAGGGCTGTAAACCAGCTGAAAACTGTAGTTGGAAAGCATTTATTAGTAGTTCCTTGTCAAAAGGGAGGGCTATATCAAGAGTGGTTCTTCAAGGCAAGGATCTATTTTTACTATCACTTTTGTTAATGGTAGAACCAAGGGAATACTTATATGAAAGTGGCACATGAAGTGAAGCCCTGGGGAGCGCTAGAAGAGAGGATTAGAATGGGGGGTCCAAGACAGACCAGCCAGAGGAGTGGCATGCAAGGAGGAAGCAGGGCAGAAGTCAGTACATACAACACTCCACACCCGAAAAAAAGAAATAAACTGCCTACATACAATGGGGACCAACCAGCCAGGTCGCAGTAGTTCAGAGGCAACCTGGGAATTTAGTACATATAAACTGAACAGAAGTTGAAATGTCATCTTGCACAGGAGGGAGATCTCATGCTACATTTGCAACATAAAAAGTAATCTTTTTCTCTCACATTAGTAAGCCTCATTTAGAGTGCTGCATTTAGTTTTAGGCATCAGCTGGAGGTAGTCAGGAGAGAGAAACATGAATGATCAGAGGCTTATAAGACATCATCGTTGAAGAAAGATTGAATGAATGATGCCTGCTAAGCTTAGGAAGAAGAATGAGCAAAGAACATGATAAACTTTCAAGGATAAGTGGATAAACTGCTTCCAAGCTCATGGAAAGTCAAACAGGTTTAACTCCAAGAAGAACAGGAACCCAGAAATACATTCCTAGAGAAGCTATGATTTTCTAGAGCTATATAAATCACCCTTAAAAACGTCTAAATATGTTCTATCCTGAACTGAGAAAGATATAGTTGATCCTGCCTCAGGGTAAGCAAATGGCTTGAATGAGCTCTATTTTCACTTCATATTTTGTCACTGGACACCAGAACAAACATCTAAAATCTTAATACCTGCACAATGGAGGAAGCAAATAAATTGTGCGAGTACTACTTGCAACGAGTCTATGAATTCATTCCTTGCCAGTGACTTGAAACATTCAGTTTATACTGATTAATTGTTTTCATTATGTGGAAAAAACTTGTGGAACTAATGATAATGCTAATTTTTGCATTTCAATGCTTTGAAATGACAATAGTATGATAATGATGAGTCTCATTACTTTGTGCATTTTATACAAGCCATAGAACATGTACAAAACGGATTTCTGATACAAGTCAGCCAGAAAATAAAGTTACTCCCTATGCAAAATACTCGTTTTGGTCCATTTATGTCTATTTTAGTCTGTTTTGAAAGTAGTTGTGTCAAATGCAGAGAGAGATAACTTGGTACAGTTAAAAATGTAAATCCATGTTTAACTCAACACGAACTAATGAAGAACAATCAGACATATTTCATATACAAATTCTATCGATTCCTCTTTCTCTAATGATTATGGAAGTATCTGAATATGAATTCATAAATGTACTCATTGTGGCTGGAGCAAAATTTTCTTTGTTAGTGCCAGGAGTAGTTTCCAAATATTGTCTTTTAAGCGTAATAAATGTGTACCCAGACAAAAAAAAATACGAAGTATCTAAACTGAGTTAAAAAAAATGTTTGTGAGAGCTGAATACTTGTTCATTTCAGTAAATTTGTGACTACGTGCTTTTATAAGTACTTTTATGTAGCCTTGAAAGGTATGAGGTTGGAACAAATACAACAGTGATTAAAGATATCTGGACAAAACATTGTTTATGTAGGCACATATTGGTTTATGCTTTTAATGTGTGAAATAAACTTGTATTTCAAGATATATTCAATAGTAACACAACTAAGCAGATACCTCCTCTGTCTACTTTAACGACTCCCAAAGCTTGACATTTTCCTATCTATATATGATCTCTACTAGATGTTTAACACATCATGCTGCTCATGTATGAGGACAGCTTATCATCTTTGTGAGATAGTACATGGTCATATTTCTTTTGAACTCTCCTGGATTAAAAATCTAAACTGTTCCACGATATAGATCAAATACATCAAACCAGCCCAATTTTTGCTTACCACTCAGCTCTAAGCTGGTCTGCTTCTTTAACCACCCCGAGTTTCTGTCTGCAGGGCTGATGGTAGCATGTGCACACTTGTGGTGGGTTAGCCCTGGCTAACAGCCAAACACCCACCCAGCCACTCACGCACTCCCCACCAGATGGGCAACAGGATGAGAAAGGTCATGGATCAAGACAAAGACAGGGAGATCACTTACCAATTACTATTGCAAGCAAAACAGACTCAAGTTGGGAAGAATTAATTTAATTTACTGCCAGTAAAAATAGATTTGGGTAGTGAGAAACAAGAAGACAAACATTAAAACCCCTTTCCTCCCCCCTTTCCCTGCCTCAACTTCCCTCCTTCACTTCCAACTCCTCTACCCCCGCCCCAAGCAGCACAGAGGGGATGGGGGGGGTCAACAATTGATTTCTCTCTGCCACTCACTTTCCCTTTCTCACACTTTTTCCATGCTCCAGTGTGGGCTCTCCACAGGCCACCATTCCTCTGGGAATGGCCATCTGCTTCGGTGTGGGGTGCTCCACAGGTTGCTGAGCAATACCTGCTCCACACCTGGAGCACCTCCCCTTCCTTATTCTCTGACCTTAGTGTTCGCAGGGCTGTTTCTCACATTTTTTACCTCACTCCTCACTGTTCTCTGGTGTTCTTGCCCTTCCTTAAATAACTTTTCACAGAGACAGCACCAGCTTCGCTGACAGGCTCACATCAGTCCTGCAGTGGGTCTGCTGCAGAGCCAGCTGGAACCGGCTGGAACCGGCTGGAACCGGCTGCGTCCGGCACAGGGCAGCCCCGGCCTCTCCTCACAGAGGCCGCCTCTGCAGCCCCCCGCTGCCAGCGCCTGGGCGCCTGCACCCAGTACAACGCCGAAGGGGAATATGCACAACCTAAATCGATGTCTTTCCCCTCCCATTTGTGCAGCACTGAGAAATAATTCTCTTTTACAGCCTCAATATCCTTTAGTGTATTTTGAACACTTCAGTTTCAATATGCAACTGCAGTTGTCTGCAAAGAACTGTTTAACTTCCTTGTTTTACTGTTTGACTTTTTGTTTCTCATTACCCAAATCTATTTTAATTGGCAGTAAATTAAATTAATTTTCCCCAAGTTAAGTCTGTTTTGCCTGCTATAGAGTTTTTGGTCTTAAACAGCTGCAACCACGGCACAGAAGACACCAGGAGACAACTGTAAGATTCAGAATTTATTCAGATTGAATTTTGAGGTAGGTTACTCAACACCGGATTGTCTAATCTGGCCAAAGCATGTCACAGATGCAGTCAGCAAAACACCGCAGTGTTCTGAGATTGACCAACTCCTTGGCATCTTTCAAGAATGTGCATTCCAAAGTAAGGACATATCGGAGTCTCACAGACTTTAAAGTCTGGATTTAATTAGCAGTACTAGGTAGAGTATCTTTTTTTTCATGCACACTGTTTGTACATGTGTTTCATACAATCTGCCGAAAATGCCATGCAGCTTTGCAGGTTTTGCGTAACTAGATTCATTGAGCTCATGGCAGAGGAGAAAGGCTAGATATGAAATAAAGATGTAAAAATAACCTGGAATCAACAGGATAACCCTTATCTGGAGCTCACAGTTCATTTGAAATCTTGCTAAAAAAAAAATATCAGAAGATCCTACAACAGATTTTCTGTTCTACTGGAGAGACCAAATGTTTTCATGCTGCTGAACCTACATGTTTATTAAACAACTCTCTTGCTACCAATGTGCACAACTTAACCAAATCCACAGAACAAGAGAACTGTAATACTATGCATCAGTACAGCAAGTTGTACAAAGACTGGACTTTAAAATTAATGAGAAATACAGAATACCACCACAGGGGCTTTGAATCCAGAAAACTACTACTATCAGAATAGAACTCCATACAATGAACTCCTAAAAGAGAAAACAAACAAACAAGCAAATAAGTTCAAGACAAAATAGAAAGGCTTTGTAAATAAAACTCCATTTAACCCACTGTTATCCTTACAGAACAGACCCTTACTCTTACACATGCCACCAGACTAGCAAAATCTTCTTTGGTCAAACTCTTGGCCAAATTTTTTTTGGTCAAACCTGTTCATCTCTGATCATGCTACAGGATCTCTTTTTCTATCCTTGCAGATTCTTCTCCCTTTACCACAGCAAATTATCCCAATTGAGCACATGTGATAGTTTCCAACAATGGAACCATCTCCCCACACAGGGGAAACACCACTGTAGGCCTGTCCATCTTTCTCACAGTACACTGATTTGTTGAAGATACTCATTACAACACCAGAAAGGCATTAAGAAGAAAAGACAGAGAAGATGACTAGAAAGCAAAAAACCCTGAAGTCTTAAAGTAGCAATGTTCCTCCCCAAGACAGTACAAGGCAAGACAGTATAGGCAAGGCTTTGACCCACTGCTTTTAGGAAGACTGAGCCATAAAATACATAAAGACACTAGCAACTGTAAATGGGGGCTCACAAGCCTCATCGGCAAAACATCCTCCCAGAAACTGAAGACATCAGTGATCAGTGTCTACAAGTCTTTCAAATTCGACAGAAAGAAGGTAAGAGTTTGGAAAAGATCCAACAAGAAAGAAAGAAGAGGGGAGAAAAAAAACAGTAGGAAAGCCAAGGAAATCTTCAGCAAAGGCCCTGTTAGGAAGCTCAAGAATACTGAGGCTACTGAAAATGAACCAGAAAAAAATTTCAAAGCCACAAACTGTTACAGGTGCACAAATCACTAACACTTGATTAAGATGAAAAAATGACAAAGCACAAGATAGCAAAGACTCAGAACATAGTCTTTCTCAAGAAATAAAACTACTTAAATAGAAATGTAGTCCATTTATTCAAATACACGTAGACTAAATACAAGAACAGATGTAGCAAGCTGATCATATCTATTTATTGCTCATTTACTCCTTACAGGAGGTACATGCTGATCTTTGTTTTGATTGTCTAATTAAAATTCATTTTGCCTTTAGCTCTTCTCAAAGTTCTTTTTTTTTTTTCAACTCATGACTATGCTTTCTCACAACTTCTTAAGGAGAGGGGGTAAGGAAGAGAAACAGCTCCCTTGTCACTAGTGTATTTGCTCCATCGTATCTGACACTTCCCTATTATCTAGAGCTGATTGTCTCATTGATTCATCTTCCACTTCTACACAGCAACAGATACCAATATTCAACAATCTTTAAAATGAAATCTTTAAAATTGTTAAAGTACCTCTTTGTACATATACATTAAAGATCTATTACTTTAATAAGCAACTAATTTTTAGCATTATCCTGCTCATACTGTAAACTCACTCTATAGCACCTCAAGCTTCCCTGAAAAACTAAGAATCTACAGAACTAATTGGGTTCTTTCATCACCTCTTTTTTAATTCCTTAATCAAAAGTTTTCTTGTAGGGATTTTAGGGTATGATTAACCAACTGATGCACAATGAAATGTTTCATTTAGTAACAGAGATTCATTAATAATGTTCTATAATGAGGTAAATGAAACAGCAACTGGATATTAAAAAATAAAAAAAAAAAAGGAACTAAAAAATATGAGAGCTGCCATACTTGATTATAATGGCAAACCTATCACGTGAAGATATAGAGATATATTGTGAACATGAATACTTACATTCTTTGTGATTATAAAGCTCCTGTTTATCAAATGTCTTTGCTAGCAATACTTTGGTTCATTAATTGATTATAAAGAATTTTCACTGAAACATTCACATTAATTAAAGCACAATTTCACATCTAAAAGTATCATTTTTACATTATTGTTCTTTCATTGTGAGATTATGGTTGTGGTCCCAAATGCAGGATCTATTTTATCAATTGCCTTCCACAGACTGAATTGCTTCTTACTACTGTATTCCCGTTTAGCTACTATTTATTGGGTTTGATGAAAGTGACTACATAAAAGTTCATGGTCTACTCTATACAGGAAATATGAATATATAAGCAGAATGGCCCTTTTTATTATTAAAAAAATTGTGAATCTATGAACTGAGTCCAATTTTAACAAGCATTAGCAGCGCTCAGCTTTACATATGAGATACATATGAGCCTCTATTCTTCCAGTGAAAATGCTTACGGTTTGAGTATTTTTTAAAACATCTTGATAAAAGAGAGTGAATTAACTGCAAGTAGTTAAAAAATAAAATCATTACACTCAGTAATGCCTACAAGACCATTAGCAGATTTCTTAAAGCGTATGTAGCATGTAAAGAAAGCGCATGAACCTACCTCTTCCCCTCAATGGTATAAATTTGATTCAGAATTCTCCATAAAGGAGGGAAGCTGTATCTCTTCTGAAACAAAAGAGATAGCAAGTTTGGAAAATCACTGGAGAAAATGATGGCCTGTTCAAAACTGTCTGTCCACTGCTTTCAATCAAAATATTTTATGAAAGTGTCCTGGTTTCAGCTGGGATAGAGCTAATTTTCTTCCTAGTAGCTGGTATGGTTTGGGATTTAGGATGAGAATAATATTGATAACACACTGATGTTTTAGTAGTAGTGCTTACACTAGTCAAAGACTTCTCAGCTTCCCATGCTCTGCCAGGTGCACAAGCAGCTGGGAGGGGGCACAGCCAGGACAGCTGGCCCAGACTGGCCACAGGGCTATGCCATACCGTATGGCGTCATGCTCAGCATATAAAGTGGGGGGAGTTGGCCGGGAGGCAGTGATTGCTGCTCGGGGACGGGCTGGGCATCAGTCGGTGGGTGGTGAGCAGTTGCATCACTTCTTTTTCCTGGGTTTTGTTTCTCTCTCTCTCTCTCTCTCTCTCTCTCGTTGTTTTCCTTTTCCTTACAATATTTTTCTATTATTATTATTATTCATTTCAATTATTAAACTGTTCTTATCTCAACCCACAAGTTTTTTTACTCTTGCTCTTCAGATTCTCTCCCCTATCCCACTGTGGGGGAAGGGTAAGCAAGCAGCTGTGTGGTGCTTGGTTGCCAACTGTGGCTAAACCATGACAGAAAGACTGGACAGTTTTTATCGTATTTTCCCCATTTTCTGGCTAGCTCTTATTGTAATCTACAGCTCTCCTTATTGATAAGGAGAGAGCTACTTAACAGACTGCCATGCTCCTCATTTACTACTGTCATTCCTAGGCTGAGTAGAAATACTAGATATGCTCTGCTATTTCAGAAAAGAAAGGACGTTGCCAGCAAGTCATCTTCTGTGACGGATCTTTAACTTTGTCTTCCCTTCCCCACCAATGGGTTGTTAAACAGCCAGAAAAAGTCTTAACCATCATCATTCCACAGCTCTTCATAAATGGCAAAGTGTAAAGTGACGTGGGGTTCTGGTGCGTTACACATTTTATTGCTATGAGATATTGACTGTGTTCGTGCATCTATTGTTAGTATTATCTGAACTTTTATTACACACAGTGATATGTATCTAGAGTTCCCGATCAGTTTGAGTTACATTTGCATTGAGATTTTAGACAACTTTGGCAGGAGTAGGCACTTACTAAAAAAGGTGTGCGGGAAGCATGTTGGATACTTTTTTCCCTTGAGGTTTTTGGGAAATTCCCTAGTCTATGATGAATATGGACTCGTATTAATATTCCTACCAGACCAGAAAGATTCTGAAGCTTATCCACAACTTCACACAATTTACAAGAACAAATTAAAATCCCTCAAGATGTTCCTTTCCTTACTGCTAACTGTAGATCTAGCCTATGGCTCAATTAGATAATTATAATAATACTGCAGTAATATAATAAAACTGTATATCTTATTGGTATGTGTCTGGATGAATTAGTTCAGATAAGTGTTTATCGCAAAATAAATCTGGAAGAGCGACACAAAGGACTGCATTAAGAATTTGATGTCTTCCTTAGTTACGACCCACAGAAACGTGTTCATTTTCAGGCAATTTTTTATGAAAAAGATATTCTAAAAAATGCAGATATAGATCACACCTTTTAGGGGACAAACTGTTCTACAAAGTATCACTCAAATTCTGGAGAAAGGCTGGTAACTAGAGGAGTTTTAAATTCAAGCAGGAAACCGAACACACAGACTTTGGAGATAGGTGTCCTGAACATTTCTGGATTATGCAGATGCCAGTAAGATTTGGAACACTCCAGTCAGTGTACCATGGAAGAGCTCTCTTTTATTACATTGGGTACTTTCCACATATAAGATGAACACATAGAGTACTTGTTTTTCAAGGGATAAGGCAGCATATACTAAAATTCCTGGTCCGATCATATACTTTTGTCTTAGGTGAGTATTTTATTCCCATTTTTATTTTACATAATGAACAGAGTGTAGCTGCTATGTCACATCCTTGCCTTGGCTCCTCCGACCCTAACAGAATCATGCAGCTTAAAATCGTGTACACATCTTTGAAATGTGAACATAAGACATCATTAAAGGGGATATCATGCCTCTTTTCTGCCCGAACTGAGACCCTTTTTTGAAGGGGTGAATTAGTTGGGGCAAAGAATGTGACTGTATGATGTATGACTTTTTTTCCCCCCCCTGAACAGAGTACTTGCTATTAATGCAGAAGTAAATTGTTTACAACATGAATCATACAAGGGGTTCTGCAAATGAAACTGCTTACGTTTACCTGCACAACATGTGTTCCTCATTTATGAGAGCAAATCTATGATGTCAGAGTATCACAGAATTGCAGAACAATTGAGGCTGGAAGCGACCTTTGGGAGACGGTGCAGTCCAACCCCCCTGCTCAAAGCTGGGTCACCTACAGCAGGTCACTCAGGGCCACATCCAGTCAGTTTCCCAACATTTCCAAGGACAGAGACTCCACAACCTTTCTGGGCAATCTGTGCCAGTGTTTGACCACTCTCAGAGTGAAAAAGCATTTTCTATGTTTGATTAGAATTCACTGTACTTCAGTTTGCACCCACTGCCTCCTGCCCCTTCACTGAGTACCACTGACATATCACTGGCATCTAGATAGAAATTTCTTGATGAGAACAGCCATTTCTAGGTTGAGTTGGTAGATATCTAATAGCACAAATTAGTGCTCCAGAAAAATGAGAGAGATGGAAGAGAGGCTTGTTAGAATTGCTGAAGTAATTTCAGATGGCCGTACTTCTGATCTCTACGCTAGAATTTTGAAAACATGAACAACTTCTTCCAAAAACGGTATCAGATTATTAGATCAGGGCCACTATGTTGTTTTATTTAAAAGGGCAAAACCAAAGCAACAGTGTTTCTTGACATTAAAAGAAATAGTTCCATCTATTGGCACAATTCTTAGAGCACTCAGGTTCCCCTGGAGGTCTATACATAGTTGCTTGCTGTGCCAAGTCCTACTTCACTTGGCAGATGTGGTAACAACTTGAGATGGTGTATCAGAGAGTCTACTAACTTTTTTTTCAGTCTCTGATTACTTAGGATCCAAACAACATTTTAAACATAACACAAAGAATGAAATTGAGCTCTCCATTTTCTCTCTTACTCCAGCCTGAAACATTTAACCTCTTCTCATTTCACATAATGAAGTTGTGACAAATCAGGAGGTAACCCTGGATGATATAATAAAAGATTTTATTTTTAATAAAAAAGCCTAAGTTACTTTAGGATGAAAAAAACCTGATCTGCTATACAAGAATCCATCTTGTAATTTTAGAGCAGTTACTGTATATGGCATCTAAAATGCCTTAAAAGATCATTTCCACTTCCATTATTTCAAGGACACCAAAGAAACACTGTAAAATATGAAACTTATGATGATGTCAACAGGGATTATATCTGTATATTTATATATCAATTAAAGAAAAAATATGATTCCTATTGAAACTGTAGGCTTGTACTATCAAGAGCATTTGTGAATGGGCTGTACACAACACCTGGCATGTATATGTCTACAAATGCTGCATGTGTTACTCTTATACTGACACTGTGAGTATTATGCTTTTGCAAGCTGTTAATAACAAACAGTAGGGATCCATGTCCTTTCAGCAGACTGCTAATGACCTCATTTTTTAAACTGTGTATCTGCCAAATGGCATAATGCTGACTGTATCAATTAATTGCATTTTGGTAGATGTCTTCACGCAGACTATAAAAATATATCTAAGATAGGCACAGGCAAGAACTATTACCTTTATATGGTCTGTTCTTCCAAATTGTAAGAAATACATATGTAGATCAAGAAAAATTTGAAGGGTTTGTATTTTTGCTTCTTCCACAGTGACCGACAGTAGTTGATGAAGCTTCGCAAGTTTTAAGGCATAATAGGGAAGGTGAATAAAAATCAGATATGTTGAATGAGTCGTAGGATTCCCTGCAATCTATGTTCTTAAAAGCCACTGGAGAGTAGCCTTTTCATGCCCTTGCTATATTGTACACAGCATTTTTTAAAGGATAAGGGTCACAAGATGATAAGGCATGATGGCTGATGCTGATCAAAAGCAACCTTCATCTGATATACTGCAGAAATCATACCAGAACAGTTCCTATTTTTAAGGTCTTTAAAAGGGTTGTGCGTGCTTATAACCTAACTTCAGACTTCAACAGTATTTCACATTTGCTGGCTTTTCCCTTTCCACAAATGTAAATTATTGTCTTTGAAAGATAACACATTCTCCAATATATTTGTCAAGTTAGTACTTCATTAGAAATGGTTGATAATTATCATACAACAAAAAGCATGGTAACAGCAGAAAATAAGGAAATGTGGAACCATGAAAACAGCTGGAATGAATCTCTCTGGCTCTTTGAATCAAATCTGCTGGAACTACACTCTTTAATAATTGAAAATCAAAATCTAGAATGTGTTAGCATTTGGAGGTTTTATCTGTTTCTTCATTGCCTTCCCCTACTAAGACAGAGAGACTTGAAGGACGTGCATGAGGGGAAATCTATTTTTTGATTTATGACTTTCTTTACCCTCTTTCTCTGTAAGATTCCCACTCGCACTCACTTGCATAAATGGAAAGTGATTGAGAAGGACTGTGGAGAAGGATTACTGAGACTATTGCTGCTGAGAAGCTGTGTGTACTCTGTCACCTTCCTTAGCGACCACTGAGATCTGCACAGGCACAAGGGAACAAGGTAGGCTGTTCAAGCATGATAGACTAACTCCATCATGACATGCACTGAAAAAGTAGATCTTGCTCTTCTCTAAAGGCTGTCACCTTAATCGGCTAGTTATTTTGCAAGCGCTCTGAGTTTGATCTGCTTGCAGAAAAGTTTATTAAGGTTATTATAACTGTCATCACCATAATGTCTAGACCTTATCTGATCAAAATTACAAAAGTAAGAAATTAGAAAAGTATGTATTTAGCAAAATTAGTTCAGTTAAGAGTATAAATACCCTGACATGCATTACATATCATATCACTACTGAAGACAGCATGAAGACATGGCAGCAAAGACTTGTCCTTAAGATGTTTACTTACAGGTTCGGATACACATACCATGGCCATTTCACCACCTCTTCACTCCTGTGGAGTCTTAACTTTATTAGAGAAAATTTAGTTTGTGCTTTCTGTCACCCAACACAAAGGGGACAGCTTACCCTGCCAACTAAAACACCTTCACTTTTTTCAGTCTCAAGCTTCCAATAGGAAAAATTTTCGGGAAAAAGAAATCAATGAGAATTTTTTAGTTTATTTCATTACAGCTACAATATTATCTCTGGTTTATATAACATGCCCACAAGCTTTTTATTTTGGAAAAAAAAATCTAATATCTTATTATTTTAAAATGTCTAACATATACTCTGCCCAACATTCAAAAGTGACTGCATTTTAGTTCACATAAGTTCCTGGACACCTGGAATGCTAGTATCTTTTGTGTTTGCCAACTTGTTGAAAAAGTTTATTTTTACCACATCTAAAGTATTGATCATACTTGTATAATTCAGAAAGACAGCTTACTTATTAATATTCTTCTTTTCCAAGGCAAACAAAGAATGCATATATAAACATATGACTGTATATGTAAATACAATGAGTTTAATTTCCTGTTGTTGCTGCATGTGGTAATTTCCTAATATGCAGCAAAATCCATCTGAAAAACCACTCTTATTAACCACTTCTTTTGAGTAGTCACCTTGATGTATCCTTAAATTTACTAGTTTTGATTTTTATTAGAAGTCTCTCTCTTCAAGTAATTGTCCATTACTGTACTGTCTTGAAATAGTACCTTCAGGCAAATTTCATGTTGCCCTGATATTTGGGATTACATCTTCTGCTTGTAATTTAATTCTAGGTCTTTGCTAGGTAATCTAATAACTTATGTGTAAATGTAAAAGTATTTTTGGAATGTCAAATGTGCTTATTCAAGTACCTTCCCTTTAATCACATTGGATTAAACCATCAAGAAACTTAAACATCTTTGAGCAATCAAGTATTCCTTTAACATTAACCTTATGTCCTAAAATGTATATTCAGTCACAGCACGGTGAATGTGGGAATCTCTGTAATTAATATCACTGGTATATTAAGGAGTCTGTGTATATAGATATGTAAGTACAATGCATGAATATTACATATATATAATGATGACTGCTGATAATGACTATAACCTGAATGTGAATGATTTTGATTGAAATGCATAGTAGGATTTTTTTTTAAATTATGCTCAAAGGAAAACGTAAAGCTAGGAATGAACCTATCTGCCCAAATACAGTGACACTGTTAGAAGACTTATATTATCATACTTTCTGTCTATTAATTGACTAAAACTGTTAAGTCAATAAGAACTATCTTTTTATTTGGTTAGGAGGATATGCACCTGTGAATAATGAAGCAACATGAAAATGAAGTTATAAATCATAAAAATGAAGTTATAAATACACAGAACTTCACGACATAAATGACAGATTAGAACACTGTCTTTCTGATTCAGCATGGGAAAGCACATCCAGAAACTCAGTGACAGTGGAAAAAACTTAAGGTACTGTATAATGTATTTTCTAAATTGCACTACTGAATATCTGATATTCCAATACAAATCCTACTTAATGGAAATAATTCAATAGGCTCTAGTATAAATAAATACATTTGATAAGATGCTAAGTTATTATTACTACTGTAGTTAATAATACTATTAATATTCTATACTTCATCATTTATACCACTTCTTAAAATGCAATACATTCCAAAACAACAAAGTTCTATATTCTTATGGATTTATGTAATGAATAATAGCTTGCTTTGGTGAGGTAGCTGGTCAAAACAAGAAGCATGAAAATCAGTTTTAAATTTCATTCCAAGTGTCTCTTAAAAGTTCTCAATTAACTCTGTCCATGAACTGGTAAACCAGGGTTACCAGTGGTCACTGCAAAAACTGTGTAGCAATTCTCAGGGAGGTGATTAACGTTAGAACAGTAGTGAAACTTAAAGTACAGTAAAGAGCTACCCCCTATATTTTCTTGAAACCAAGCTTTGCTTCTTTTACTACTCATTATTCTTAAATCTTGTATTGTCTGTAATTAATTTATAAGGCAGGCAGGTGCGATTTAAGGGCACCTGTGCTTTGTTCCAGTACCGTAGTAATTATGAGACTTGATCAGTCAATGCTTGCAAAATCCATTGAGATATTTGGCTGAAAGACAGTGTTGCTATAGAAATTCATATTGTTTGTTCTTATTCACACATAATGCAGGCAGAAGAATAAAGAAATCCAGCAATGAAACAAAAAAGTACTTGATAACGTCGTTACTGTAAAATTTTGTAGTGTTTTGGTGGCTTGATTCCTTCTTGCTTAGTTATTTTTCCACAGTAATTGGAATTCAAGTGAACAGTGAACTAATTCTCCTGAGTTTACTTACCAGGATTTGTGTTCACAGCCACATACTGTAGTTTTCATTAAAAGGATAATGACAAAAGTCATATGTTATCTTGAGTTTTAAATTTTGCACATAATAGAGTGGCACAAATCCCATTACTCAAGCAACATCTGCCCTTGGTCCCTTAATCAAAATCTCCCATATCATTCTCTTCCTGTAAATCTTCAAAGCACAACAGCTTGTGACTGTTCTGGGGGAATACAGCATTTCCCTCAGGCAACCAGGTAATTTGAGGCCCCTTCATAATCAATTAATTGCCAAATATCTTCTGTTTTGCTGTATGTATGTCTCTTGATTCAAGAAGCTAAATCAGGGCTCTCAAGCAGTAAGAGGTCACCAAAGAGGAAAGAGAGGAAAGAGAGAAAATCCAAAACAAAACAAAAAAACACAGGTGATATAAATGGCATTTACTTGCCAAGTGATGAACTAAAGAATTGTCCAGGGGAATTAGCTGGTGCTGAATAACGAATATTCAAAATTTTAGCTGGCAGCAGACAAGTACCCGCAGGAAGGAGAGCTTGTAGCACTCCATTAGCTGGCAGATTCATACCAATGGCGGCCAACAACACAAAGGATAACCAGAAGTTAAAACAAATGAAAAATGAAAGAAAACCCCACCTTGTATCTAGAATGCCTACAGGAGAGTCAGGCAGTCTTTTACAGGGGATGGATGATGCTCCACTTATGAATCAAAAATACTGTCATAATTTTTTGATATTTCAGTAACATACCAATATTGAGTTCTGTTTAAGAATTAAAAAAATTAGTGGGGAAACATTTTTAATTAAACAATGTATTTAGCATTCTAATACAAAAAACCAGTTTCATCTGGAATAAGATCACAATCTAAGCGTTTAGTTATGAATCTCACTTCATAAGATATCTCACCTGCCTCATCACACAGGGTTACAAATATATGTAATTTTAATACATATATTTCCTCAAATAGTTGTCCAACCTCATCTAACTAGCATGGGTAGTAATAAAAATGAATGTGTGGCTTTCAAATGTGCTAACCATCAGAGTAAAAACATTGCAGAGACTACGATACATACACAGCTGGCTAATATACAATAATGACCATAACACTGTATCTGCACTGCTTGAACTTCAAATAATTGCATACTTACTACCTTGAGAAGACCCCCTCTAAGCTCTACTAGCACTGAGGAACTGACCAATGTTACAGGCTAGTTTTGGCATTGTTTCTAGCGCTGTACAGTAAATAAGCTTCCCTCTGATTATGTTTCAATGTAATACTGCAATCCAGCCATAATAAATTGTATGAAAGCATGTATGTGTGTATACGTAAGTATGAACTGTGTTATGGGTGACTTTTTTTATACACTCTGGAGAAGAAAAAACATTTCACAATGAGGGTAGTCAAACACTGGAACCGGTTATGCAAAGCAGTTGTGGAATCACCATTCTTGGAAGTATTCAAAACTTGACTGAATATGACCCCTGAGAAACCCATCTCACAGGGTTAGCAGGAGATTGGACAAGATCACCCCTAGAGTTCCCTTCCAAATTAAGCCTAAGAAGCTTGGAGTGCATGCAAATCACTGAATCTTTTTCCGTATTTGATATCTTCTGTGTTAATGTCAGCCTCTGATATAAAGAAGGTGAAAACTGGTACCTGCTACAAAACACCCAAGTAAATTCAGCCTTCCTTCACTATATCCTGAGTCACTAAAATATATGAACTGCCAAAATTGTCCCCACTGTAGACAAGAACTTGGTGAGAACAGAAAAACTCAATTGTACAGAGATCTACAGGTTTAGTCATTTAGAAGTTCACCAGAGGTGAATTTTGAAAACAGGTTCATCCTGAGGATCGGAGTCTTGTAAGAGGGGAAAATCAGGGTCATGGCATCCAAAAGAGATCACTGAATGTACACTGATAGCAACTTAGTTTTTAAGCACTGCACACACAAAGAACTATATGCTTTTCTCTTATCCAAACACCAATTACATGCTCTAATACTTACTACTAAGCAAGAAAGTATCTTTAAAAATACATGCACTGTCCTCATTTACATTAGGGCATTTTAGAAAAGTTATCTGCTGCTGCTATTGTTACATTATCTGATTACAACAACATAAACAGCCTAGATACTGACAACAGTTTTAAGAGCTGTTTTCAGTATTATGTTAAATTTTCTTCTAGGACGTCTTACTGAAACAGTGACAAAAATGTGTTTGCACTTGATTGCCCATGTGTGCCAATGTATTAGCATTGTTAATAAAATGTAATTAATAATATTGTTAATTATTGTTGTTTAGCCTAATCTGCTACTAAATGGATCTCAGCTTAGTTTCTGCTTCTCTCTATATGAGGAATGTCAACAACATGCAGTGGAAAGCACTGCAAAGACATACAAGTTTGTCTCAAGGAGTCTCATGTATTCACTTCTAGGAGTACAGCATTTGGCAGAAATACTAGCCTATGACCCTGGGGAGGAACAGCCTCAGGCACCAGTCTACACTGGTGGCAATGCAGCTGGAAAGGAGGTTTGCAGAAAAGCACCTGGGAGTCCTGGTGGACAGGAAGTTGAACATAAGCCAGCAATCTGCCCTTGCTACAAAGAAGGCTACCAGTATCCTGGGCTGCATTAGGATGAGTGTTGCCTGCAGGTCAAGGGAGGTGATCCTTCCCCTCTATTCTGCAATGGTGAGGCCACAGCTGGAGTACTGTGTCCACTTCTGGGCTCCCCAGTACAATAAAGATACAGAGATACTGCAGAGAGTCCAGCAAAGGGCCACTAAGATGATGCAGAGACTGGAGCATCTCTCCTATGAGAAAAGTCTGAGAGAGCTGGGACTATTCAGCCTGGAGAAGGCAAGGCTCAGGGGGGACCTTAGAGGGTACAAAGAAGACAGAGCCAGGCTCTTTCCAGTGGCACCCAGTGACAGGACAAGAGGCAGTGGGCACAAACTGAAACACAGGAGGTTCCCTCTGAACATTGGGAAACACTTTATCACTGTGAGGGTGAGTGAGCACTGGCACAGGTTGCCCAGGGAGGTCGTGGAGTTTCCATCCTTGGAGATATTCAGAAGTGGTCTCGACATGGTCCTGGGCAACCGGCTCTAGGTGACCCTGCTTAAGCAGGAGAGATGGACAAGATGACCTCCAGAGGTCCCTTCCAAACCCAGCCACTCTGCAATTCTGAGAACCTCAAAACAGAAAAATAATACACGGCTATACAGAGCTAATAAACTTTGCCTCTCAGTAAGGTTTATTATCTGAAGTGCCTGGCAAAGCAATGAGCATATTGAACAGTATTTTTTTCTGCCATTCCTCTTAGCAATATAAAGTCTGTCAACATCTGAGCTCTTATTCATTCAGAGACACAAACTGCCTCTTAATACTCCTGTCTAACTTCCATAGATAGAGATGCTTGGTCTTTCTATTGTCAGCCTCTGATGCTAACCTGTAATTACAGCAGAACACTGAAGAAAGATAAGAATTTAAAAAGTAAGTATTAACCCTCACTAATTTCTTCTAATTTTGGCAAGTCCTAGTTTGAATATGACCATAGATTTTAGACAAATGTTTACTTTGAATTACAGTCTCCTGTTTGGCATATGCAAGGCAGATGTGGCTTGCGGAGCCGAACTTTTAGAAAACTTTGGGTACTTTGTGAAGCTGGCACATTTCAGTTACAACCTTATCGCGCTGACGTAAAGTGATCACTGCTCTCGTTAGCTGTTCTTCTTATAATGCTTACAGTGTAGTTTCATTACTTTATATATTTGTTTGTAATCTAAAACTTAAATGCTAAAATTGTGAAATCTAAATTGTGTTTTGCCTCTGTTTTTATTTCAACATGAAATTTTGGAGCAGGAAGATTCTAGCCCAGTCCATAAAATCAGAAAGAGAAATCAGAAATCTGTCTCACACAAGGTCTTCTAAATTAATACAGTGTTCTCCACTCCTTGGCCATACCTCTGGTCTACTCGTATCATACCAGGGGTGTCACCCTGCTATCCATTTCCACATACTCTAGTTTCAAATAGTTTTGGAATTATGCCAGAAACCATCGATTCTGAGTGACGGTTTTTGAAGTCACAATACTCTTTATGATGGAATGCCAGGTTAAATCCAGCTGGACCCCATGGTTCTGGCCACTGAATTTCTATTTTGACTCTGCCCCTTACTAATTCCTCTAACAGAATACGTTAGTTATTTCTGAATGAATATGTGGATAAACATGCAAATGTATGTGTAGCTATTCCATTTTAAATGGTTTTATCTTCATCATTTATCTTTAATTGTTTGGGTTTCTACTCTGAATCTGAAGTGCTCTACATACGCTGTTTCTTATAAAAGTATCCCTCAATTAAGCTCTGTGTTCTCCTATTCATCAGTGTCTTAATTGTTTCTAGATGTACTCTATCATCACAGCATACTGTGATCCAAAAGCTCAAATACTAATCTGTTCCTCTATTCTTCATTACAAAACACAGTTTAACAATTTGAGCTGGCTCTAATTTCCAAAGGCATTTTATAATCCCTAGTGTTCAAACTGAATAATGTGTAATACCATAATGGTTTAGTTGCACAGCACATGAATATTATTTCCTTTTTTTGTTATAAAATGTGTAAAAAATTTTGAAATTATTATCACAAATAATGATAAGAATGGCTATATTGAACATACGCGCCAAAACAGATATGACCTATATTTAATACAGTGTAATAAAACAGCTTGATAAAATGCTATAAAATATTATAGTATAGCTGAGAAATCCTGGAAATCCCTTAGTTATACCAAAATAAAATTCTAAAAATATTTTTTCAAATTATCTTTGAATAAGATAAAATTAAAAAAATCAACCATTCAATACTGTTACTGCGTTCACAATATTTGGTTTATCAACATTCTTGCTATTTGTTTACACATAATTCTGTGGCTAATTTAAAATTTATTTGAGTTTAACTTTGATTGCACTATTCCATACCACTGGTTTCAGAATTCCACAATGTTTCTTCATCTTAAAAGAAACAGAAAATACTAAGCAGAAATTAAAGACTTAGAAGCCAAAGACAGTTTGTTCTATAGTAGGTCTTTGTTCTAAAAATGGTACAGGTATACACAGATATGCATGTAGACCCTAAAATTAAAATGCTGCGGTTGCTTTTTGTTGCTGAATTTAATAAGACTACAAGATTAAGATATAATCAAAATAATTCTGTTTCAGTGCAGATCTGAAATATCCTGACCATTTAGTTTAGCTGATCTAGAACCGAATCATCAATGAAGCAATCTGAAAACTCCAAGTATGATCTTCCAGAGTGGAAGATAGTATTTTCCTGAACTAAATGATTCCACAGCAGCAAGCTTCCTAGAATACAACTGCACCTCAGGTTCTCATTCTTGATGCTTTTGGCCTTTTTTAGGGTACAGACATACCCAAAGCCCTGATGTGGTTTCTTTGACAGATCTACAGCTCTGGCTAGCAGTTGTACACAAACTTATGCTTTAGCTTCTTTCCTTCTGAAAGCCACACAGAAAAACCACACAGGGTTCTAGTTTATATGAGAATTTGCATTTATTTTCCATAAATAATATTTAAAGACCCTTGGAAATAAACTTTTTTTCAGCTCATGTTCACCGGCTATGAATAATGGGAATCATAAGCGTGACTCAAGTGAATACATGAGTTTAGAGTAGAAGAATATTCATAAACATTGTTTTCAGCTCTATTTTAACTACTTATGTCTATAGACAACTTCAGTGTACTGCTACTACAGCTGGAGTACCTAGGCTTCAAAAGCATTGTGCAATAAAACTTTAGTATGATATATAGATTAAAAAGAACAATTCAGTCTTTAATGTATGAACTAAGTAATGTAACAATGAATCCATGGTGACCATTCAAAATGAATTTCAAGAAAAAGAACAGTTTATTTGCTTCATAAAAACCTGTGAAGCATTCAGATTGAATAATGTAAGCAGAATGCTGCAATATAAATCTTCTTAATTTACATCCAGGGCTTCATTATGCATATTTTATAGTACTCCACAGAACTTTAATTTACAGATTTTTGGAACTTTACCAACCCCAAAGAAGTGCTAAACATGCCTGTTGGAACATTTAACCAAAGTAAGTCACTAGAGATTTCCTTAATGAGTGCAGAATTATCATTTATTTGCATTCTTTGTAGATTTAAAGCAGTAAGGCCTATTAACAAGATAATGGTAAATGCTATTTGAATGTTAGTCTTCAGCAAACTATTCACTAAAATGAATAACTCAATGTACGAATTTCATAGTATGTAACTAAATTGAGCCAGCATTTGCTCAGCTCATTTAGGTAGGTAATTTGACTCAAAATGGCCAGTTACTGAACAATGTGCAGCTGAACACTCAAGCAAATAACTCTAATAAAAACTCTAGAATGCATCTCTAGTCTTCATCGACCTTTACTGTTAATTTTGCTAAATAGCAGTATGAATACAGAATGATATCATAACTTGCCATTACAACCTCTGTCTATAACTAAGAATATCTTTGCTGGTGAAGGCATATCAATGAATTTAATAATTTTTTTTACAAACCTGCCCACCGAAAAAAAATTGTAGTCTAACTGTGCATTACAGTTCCATGGATTGCAAATGCTTGGTCTTCATTTCAGCTCTAGAAGCTACAGTGATTTTTAAGGACTTGGGATAAGGAAAATTTGATTTAAGAACATAAAGCTGACATCTGGTGATGGGGCAACAGTTATTTCTATGACAATATTTAATTCTAGTATCCATCTTAGTGACATAAACAACCTCTGTGGTCACATGCGCATTGGACTGACTGGTGTTTCTTACACCATCCATGGCTGCATAACTGATTTCCATTACGAGCTGGAGAATACATTTATCATAGCAGAAGAGCAGTTGCTTAGAAAACTACTAAAATTAGAATGATTGGGCAGCATTACGTCCTATGTGGAATTACCCAGATCTCTGAACCCCAGCAAAAAAACAGTTTATTCTATCAGAGTAAGATTTTGTTCTCTCTCAAAATGTAATTCCTTATTATTTAACTATTTACTCAATACACTAACATTTTTTCTGTATTAGAAGAGTAAGTTTTAAATGACACTGAAAGTAGAGACACACAGTATCTAGTGGTCAGGTCCCAACATGCTCCACAATAGCACTGAGATGAAAATGCAGATAGGTTGGTATGGATCTTTATTGTTGTTGTATTTTGCTTGGTTTGGGTTTTTTTTTTTCAGATCTTACTTTTTGCTGTACTGAAACATTTGTCTCTCTGTCTCTCTGCAGTACAAATCCAGATGACAAGTTAAAGAAAACAGGAGAAGACAGGAATTTGGTCCTCGTTTTTCTACAAGACTTCAAAGCAGGCAACAAAGACCCCACAGACTCCCCCATTAGCAGAGTCATCATCTAATTTGGGAAGCATTTATTTGTCTTGATTTATCCTACTACACTACAGCTTTGCACCTGAGACGGCACAAGTTGAATTTGTACTCCACAGCAGGTATAGTCCCTGGTATTTTTAAGTCCAGACTGAGTGGCTGATCAGAAAAGACAACACACCTCCTTTTATATTTATACACCAAAGATATCTTTAAAGGAAGGCAGGGAATTGTAGACATCTATGTCCTAGTCTTAAACACAGCTGGGACAAAGCCAGCATCTGGATATCAGATTGCAAAAGGTCCCACAAAGTGTACTTGCCATTCAGCGTATAACCAGCAACTGTGCCAAACAGTCAGGCCTCGTGCCAACACTTAAACTGTTACATTCCAAAACAGGTATTCTTTTTGAAAACGATATGTCTGACTCTACATCACTTGTATATCCAAAGATAAATACCCAAAAAACACAAAAAATATTTACTTCCTAATTTAAGGATATTTGGCATTTGGCATGTCTTAAGTTAAGTGTATCTCTTTTTAACAGTGCAGATGAACTTGAATGCAATGATCCTTGGAGCTTCTATTATGACATATTCTGCTGGACCATGCTACGAAACTATGTCATGTAAAGGTTATAATTTGCATAAACATATAGATAGCTTTTTGAAAAAACAAGCATTAACAACTAGATCAGCTGCATTAGACACTGAACACTTGCAATTTCTTTTTAGACTATTGCTATCTGTAAACAGTGGGAAATTTATGAAATATTTATACAGTGTATAATGAACGACCTCTAAAACTGCTGATTATCATTTTGTTGCTCAATAACCCTATTAACATCTCCAAAGACAAATGCTGAAACATGATCACATGCTTAAAGCTTCAGGATACATTTAGTTACAAGGATTGCATATTAATATGAAGGTTAAGTCAATGCATAGAGTATCAAAGTTGGTGAAATGTACCTAACTTTCACTACTATGGACTGGACCTGATATAGCAATTTAAAAGTAAGCAAGGACATGGAATGAAAAAAACCGCAAACACATGGCTCTAAAAAATGCCAAAAAAAGTGTGTCATTGCTTGTTCAAGTCTGTGATTGTAATGGTTACAAACAAAATTTTTAAAATGTGACCAAAAGAAATGAGAGAAAAGATGAAGATACAGACAGACCTGTGAGGTCTAAATTCCTTTTAGCACTGTGTTGACTCCAAACTGTTACACACATGTATATATTTTTCATCTTAAAAAATTGACAGACATGCCAAATTCTTGACTAACAAACTCTTATTGTGAGATAAAAAATAGGTTTTTCTTTTATTTTTCAGGATTCTGGCCCAAGAAATCTGAGTATGTAGTCCAGCTGATCTTACATCTGGGAGATGCAAAACAGTAGGCTGATGCAAAAACAGTGATTATTTAAACTTTAAAACAAACAAACAAACAAACAAAAAATTAAAGAACTGCTGGTGTATCATGGTTGCTTCCAACTCAGAAGATCAGAAAATAAAATTATGTCTATAAAAACAGGTAGAAATAGGAGGAATGTCTTTAAAGAAAATAGTGTTAGCAGAATATCTGGTAACATGAGTGGGGAATGTCATTCTCATGACATCTGTTATATATATGGGTGTGTGAATGCGTATGCATGCATATGTATTGCCTGTCCATGACATTTCTAGTGCTTTGTCATCTATGACTGCAGTTAGTTAACAAACATTTCTGCGCTGTACCAACGCATAGGACATTTTTCAGTTTCATACTAAATTCACAATGTTAGCTCAGTGTTTTATGCTCCTCTACAAAGCAATTACTGATTTTCCTTCTTGCTAGATATACTTTTGGAAGCTAAGATATTCCAATACAATCAAGGGTTTAGATGACAAGCACCTTTGTATAAGGAACTCAATTCTTTTGTAACATGTACCTTTAGGCTTATCTTATGTTGTCAGAGGCAGCAGCAGGCAGCAAGTTTTACTCACCATTAAAAATAAGAATGCTGCTGTTTTCTTTTAATCTGACATTTTATTACCAGCAAAAATTCTATCAATGTATGACTCCCAGGCCAAGCATAGCTATCAAATAAAACCATGCTATCAATAACTCTTACACTACTGCTGCTACAGACAGATTCAAACACATACACTAGTAAGTCCCTGCATCAGCATTAATAAATACTGCCGCTTACCAAACTTAGTTTCCAGACAGACAAGGTTTTAATTACCCAACATCGCTCACATACTATAACAGTGCTACCATACTTAGAGGCTCTACTAAGATTACTGAAGAGAATGTAATATGAGAACCCCAGGAATGCTGACAGTTGCTTAGACTTTTGAAGACTATTTTTATCCAAATGAAAGACTTTGCCACTAGTTTCAGAAGGATCGATGCACACAGTGTATTTATTGACATAATGGCTGATACGTCCTTCAGGTGAAATCAGCCCTACACAGGAGGAAAGCAGAAAACATAAATTATTAACTTCTTATTTTGAAGCTTGAAGTGGAACATGAGTAGAATTATCATCCTTCAAATATGGACGGATGCATTACACAACACAGAGTTTCTTGAGCTCATTATTTTGCTGAAGAACTACTGAAGGTCTAATGATCCTGAAAGAGATTTTCTTTTCTTTTAGTTTTGAAAATCATAGTTTAACATAAAATTAACTTCCAAGAAATGTTACATTTTTTGAATTCTCAATTTTAAGTCAGTAGTGGTGGCATGCTGAAGTATATCTGATTCCACCCATAGCTGTAACTCAAGATCCCTAAGTACTGAGAGTAGCATTTGCCTCTCATGCACAAGCTGTTCTAGAAATACACTGAAATCCAAGAAATAACTAGGAAGATAATGGATTTATTCTTTCCAGAAGGCAATATGGACTTAAACAATTAAATAATCTTTTTACTGCAAAGGAAGAGTATTTTATATACATAAATATGTAGGTATAAATATATACAGAAAAATATAAATGTATCTATATCCAAAATGTATCTATGTATAAATGCAATAAATAATGAGACAGATAGATATAGATATAGATATAGATAAGATAGATACCTTGTTTTCAATTTGTAGGAAGCAGCTTCACCTTTTTGAATTATCATAAAAAATAACTGTTGCTTGCCATAGAAATATTACCTTAAATATTTTCTGTTGTTCATAAATATAACACTCCTCTCTGTGATAACTTTCCAAAAAACAATATCTGACATTATCTAATAAACTTCAACAGTTTTTTTGTTGATCTGCTCAACACTTCTGTGCCTTCCAGGTTATGAGAAATCAGACATTTGTTCTGAATGTTCTTCTTTTTAATACCCAATGTACTTGGCAGCAAATATCTATTTGAAAGAATTCTAATTCCTTTTTTTTTTTCCCTTGAGTCCTTTCTGTACCATCTCTATGGAACAGCAATTAGGCAAAGAAGAATATGAGTTAAACACACACATGTATTTTGGCAGGTTACTAACACACATTACTGCAGCCTTCTGCAACCTTACTGAAGAGCTTATCAGCTGGTATGGAGTGCAGCATTCGTCTCTCTACAAAGTTATCACACTGGCCACTTTATAGTACAGAATATATATGGTGCAGTCTGCACCTATACACGAAAATGTCGACAGTAAAGAAAGATATGGGGAAAAAAGATGTGATACAAAGCTGAAACAGACAGAAGGTCCATCACCAATGGAAGACAATACTCAACTGAATCCATTATTTTTGTGCCTCAACATTAATTCCCCCAAGGTTTATTTACTGATATGTATGCAGAGAAAAAAAAGAAATAAAGTAGGATTTTACATTAGAAGTGTACTAAAAGATTCTTGACTTAGTAACTTAATCTTGAAGTTTGTAGGAAGTAAGGTGTATAATATTCTTGTAAAGATGTCTATAGTCTGACAGAATCAGACCCTGACAGAATGACTGTGAAGTACAGTATGAATTTAAGAATCAAGACCAGAACTGGGAATCCTTTAGTTTGCCACATATTCAGCTATGGCTTTTTCTATACATTATCAGTTAAAAATAAATGCATGTGCATCCTCAGATGTTGCAGATATTTTGATGAGGGACAAATCCTTACTGCATTTTTCAGCTCTTAGTAATTATAGAAGCCTACAGTATTATGGACTATATGAGCAGATTTTATTCCTCTCTACGGCACGCGAGGTTTGCTTAGGAAGTAATAGCCACAAGGAAGCAGGACAATAAATTACAAGAGCAGTAAAGATCTTAAACCTATTGTTTCTGCATTCTAAAATGGTATTTAGAAATTCTATACTGATAGCTAAATAAAATTTCTTGAAGACACTTTACCATTTCTTAACATTTAACTGTTTGCATTTTAAGATGAACTGGGAAGAACAGTTGCGGGAAATTATGAGGGTATGTGTAACAATAATGAATTTAAACTTTCTTGCCACTGACACAAAATTCTTACAATTACTTGAGGTTTTATATTTCAGATGTCTATTTAAAGAGATGTACCCAGACCTCTGCCTACACTAATCACAGAACCAAAATTACAAGCAGCAGGTCTTAAAAAGTCTCTGACTAGGCAGCTATAGGCTAATTTGCTGTCTAATTAGCCAGCTCAGGTTGGGATGCAAAACTTTTGTATGGTGCAGCACTCCAAGTCAAGTCACAGGCTTCTGCAGCAAATTGTATTAGCTTACTGTCATTCCCTGTAAACACAGCAATTATTTTTCTGGACCAGAACTGGCTTGGTGCTCTAACTCTACCCCTGCTTTACTGGAAATACAGGTATCATGTTTCACAATTTAGAATTGTGAGCTCTCTTAGATTTTTTTTCTACCATGTAATTACATTCATTTTTAGAACAGTGAAAGAAAGCAAAGAACTAGTTCCATTATGTGTGGGAAATTTTATAAACATTGTTGCAATAATCTAAAAAACCTAGAGAACTTATTACCAGGTTTGGTTTTAATCAATGTGTGGTGGACAAAAAAAATTACTGTTTAAAGCTACTTTAAGCTTTATTTCTTGTTAATATGGTACTAATGATATGCAACATGGCTGCATTATTTTCTTTCACTGTCACTTTCTACTGTCTTATTTTGTAGGTGAATTTGTTTTATTTCAGTTGAATCTTGCGGTCTGTTAAAAAACAACTCTGAAATCTGTGTTCTGATAAAAACTAAATACTTATCCCGTTCACATTTTTTACATTTTGCAGGTGTTCTAATTTTGCTTCTTCTTGACAGTCACAGAAAAATTAACTTACTTGTAGTAGGATCTGATTTGTTAGAACAATGCAGTTACTATTTAGGCCTTTTCAGCTAAGCTTTCTGAAAAAAAGAAAGTAATTATTTCTGATTTCTTAAATTACCAATACCAGGATAGTAAATTGCTGCTCATACACTCTACTGCTATGACAATAATATATTTTCTAATTTTTCCCTGTTGTGTTTTAATATATAAGCTTGTGGGTGGTAGAAGTATTAAGATAAGAATTTAAGAATCTTTTAGTATTCAAAGAACGTAGATTTTGCTTTTTTGAATGTTTCTCTTTACCAAAAATATCCTCATTCAGCTTTCCACATCTGACAATATTCCTGTCTTCCCATTAAAAACTATCATTAACCTAAACATTTTAAAGACACTAATATTACAGTATGCATATGTTACAACTGATAATCTGAATGCAGAATTGCTGTTCACCAAATCCCTCATTGCAACACGCTGGGGCACTGAAGGCTAGTAGATCTCCTAAAAAATAAACAAAGTACTTCACACAGCACTGTCAACTGCAAAATTCTGGATGGTGCTGCTATCGGAGATTGAGGAGACAGAGAATATCAGCAAGTTCAGAAAGAAGAGAATTCCTGCACAAAAATCCATAAATGTATACTGAAAGGACGAGCTATGAATGTACTCTCTAATACCCTAATATAAGAGCTATGAGAGAAAAGGGGAATAGACCACAGAAAGAGTCTAGGCTCCCATGTTCATCCAGAACCAGGATGAACAGTGCTTCTAGGCACTGCCTGAGTCAGAATGAGGTAGGTGGATCACCAGTCTGATCTAGTAGGGCATTTTATACTGTTTTATATTCTTATGCACAACAGCTTCTCACCTCTTACTACTGTAAACACTTTTCCCCCTGCATCTATATATTACCATTTCTGTGTCCCATACATAGGCAGGAGCCACCCCTTTTGTGCTTCCCTCCAAATACAGTTGAATTCATTCTCTCAGAAGTGGCCCTAATTTATGGTGACACAGGGAGCATGCTTTTGTGGTAGGTGACATTAGAGAAAGCATTCCCACTGCATTAGATTACTCCATCCAATACAGTTATCAGTGCCAAAGGCAATTTCCCAAGGGTCACAACACAGCTCAGAAACTGGGTTTCACTGCACTATGCCACAAATGGCTAACTTCCCAGGATGTTGCTTTTTTGCATATGCAAAGGTAAAGCCAGAATGTAGGGAGTGCTGCTTAACTAGATTATAGCATCATAGGATAGTTCAGATTAGAAGGGACCTCAGGAGAACTCTAGTTCAGCCTCCTGCTAAAAGCAGAGTCAGATATGACATCAGACCAGGTTGCTCAGGGCTTGATACAGTCCAGTCTTGAAAACCTCCAAGGATGAAGACTGCACAGCCTCTCTCGGCAGCCTGTTCCACCACTTGACTGTCCTCACAGAAAAAGGTCTTCCTTGTATCCAGACTGACCCTCTCTTGTTTCCATTTATGGCTGCTGACTCTGCTAGTACACTGCAAGAAGCTCTCAGCCTGCTTTGCTGCCAGGGCACACTGCTGTCTCATGCCCAGCTTGCCAGCTATCAGCAACCACAATTTCTTCCCAGCAGAGCTACTCCACATCCAGTCAGGCCCCAGCCTGTGTCATTACAGGGCGCTCTTCCTTCTCAGGTGCAGGACTTGGCATTTGTCATGGTCATCCTGGCTGAATTTCATAAGGTTCACGGTGACCCATCCCTTCAACCTGCCTAGGTGCCTCTGAATGGCAGCCTTGCCCTGAAGTATGTCAACAGCTCATCCTCCCCTTCCCACACATACACACACACTTTGGTGTCACCTGTAGACTTGATGAAAGCACATTCTGTTCACCTCCTCCAGGTCATTGATGAAGATGATAAACAGGATAGGTCCCAGGACAGTCCCTGCAGTACTCCATTTTTTACACTCCTCCAGGTAGAGTATAACCTATTAACCGCTACCCTCTGAGGATGATCATCCAGCCAGATTGTTAATGTAGTTGCATACCCACCCATACCATAATGTTCTAGCTTTCATAAAAAAGTATTGTGGGAGATGCTGTTGAAAGCCCTGTTCAAGTTGATGTAAATGACATCCACTGCTCTCCTGTCATCCACAAATCCATCACTTCATTACAGAAAGCAATCGTGCTGGTCAGGCATGACTTGCCCTCGGTAAATCCATGCTGACTGTTCCAAATCATTTTCTTCTCTTTCGTGTGCCCAGAAATGTGTTCCAAGAGGACTCAGGCCATGATTTTCCCAGCTGTGTCAGCTAAACCAGGACATCTGGTCATTTTAGCCTAATTCCACTTTCAAATTAAATTCATAGTACAGGTCATAATAAAGTGAAGCCAAACACTCACCTTCAGACAATAGTATCTGTCCCACTGATGAAAATGGGATGATTTCACAAAGTTGAAGCACGGATACACAAGCATGGAAGTGACAATAAAGTTAACTTTCATAACAAAGAGTTATTCTTTGTAAGCAATTTCAGTGACTGAGAAAGGAGCATGAACACTGGGGAGAGGGTCTAGACATTTATCAGGAGAAGTGCATTGCATTTCTAATTTTGTAAAGTGTGGAAAGTGCCATATGTAGCTCTTTTAGATCTATGGCATTTCTTCTTTCATTACTCTCTCTCCATAATCACTTGCTGAAAGTGTACAGTCATCATAAACGTTCAAATTAGGCAGACAAATATACACGCTGCCTGGGCACAGATGGGGCCAGCCCCAGCCCCAGGCATTGGGCACCTCCCTGGGGATGGGCCAAAGCTGTGCCAGAACATCAGCCAGCAGGTGGGGGTCAGGATCAGGCTCAGTGAGGGGAACGAGGCTCAACATAGCCCTGGGGACAGCTAGGCAGGGCCATCGTGTATGGGGCCGGGCTGAGGCCAGGCCAGGCCATTAGCCCCTCTGGGTCTGCGCTCAGACCAGGGGCTATGGCTGTGCAGTGGGCCTGTGGATCTCCCATGGACCAAGCGCCGATGCCTCAGCTGAAAGCAGCCCCTATGGGCAGGGGGTCAGCCCTGGCCATGGCCTCCCCACAGGGCACCCGGGAGCCTCTCCCCACAGCCACCAGTGGCATGGGGCTGCCCTTGGCCCCACTGGCCCCCAGCCCTAGCGGCCAAACCTCCACAGGGATGTGCTCAGGGTCCTTACACATGCAAACTATACTGATAGCTGCTGCTTTACTCATTAAGATTTAGTGGTTTTTTTTATATGGAAGGGGAACTGTTTCCATTCTCTCAACTGCTATTTATCTTCACCATTCTTCATCAGCAATCTCAAGCACCCCTGCCTGAATTCCACAAACACATTAAAAAACTTATGTGCACTTATGTTTATATGTTCCATAACATTTCCACATTTTGCAAACAGAAATTCAAGTGGGTTTGTATGTCTTCAAAAGCAAGTGTCACAACAGTACTTTAGAATCAGTCATGTACAGTTTCTAATGTCTCAAAAATTGCCTGCAGAAACTATATCAACTTCTAGTGTTTTCTCATTCCCCATATTCTCATTTTCCTGCTATGATGGTCATAAAAAGGGAAGATGAGGTTGGAGTAATTTATCCAGAATGATTTCTGCAACTTCATCTATGTTACAGTTCAATATTATTTCACAGAATCATTGAATCATTTAGGTTGGAAAAGACCTTTGAGATCAAGTCCAACCATTACTCTAACACTGCCAAGTCCACCACTAAACCATGTCCTCAAGCACCACACCCACACATCTTTTAAATACCTCCAGGGATGGAGACTCAACCACTTCCCTGGGCAGCCTGTTCCAATGCTTGACCACCCTTTCGGTGAAGAAGTTTTTCCTAATATCCAACCTAAACCTCCCCTGGTGCAACTTGAGGCCGTTTCCTCTTGTCCTATTGCTTGTTACTTGGGAGAAGAGACAGACCCCCACCTCACTACGACCTCCTTTCAGGTAGCTGCAGAGAGCAATAAGGTCTCCCCTCAGCCTCCTTTTCTCCAGGCTAAACAACACCAGTACTCTCGGCCACTCCTCATAAGACTTGTGCTCCAGACCCTTCACCAACTTCACTGCCCTTCCCTGGACACGCTCCAGCACCTCGATTTCCTTCCTGTAGCGAGGAGCCCAAAACTGAACCCAGTACTCGAGGTGCAGCCTCACCAGTGCCGAGTACAGGGGCACTATCACCTCCCTGGTCCTGCTGGCCACACTATTCCTGATACAAGCCAGGATGCTATTGGCCTTCTTGGCCACCTGAGCACACTGCTGGCTCACATCCAGCCAGCTGTCGACCAACACCCCCAGGTCCTTTTGCACCAAGCAGCTTTCCAGCCACTCCTCCCCAAGCCTGTAGCGCTGCATGGGGTTGTTGTGACCAAAGTGCAGGAACCGGCACTTGGCCTTGTTGAACCTCATACAACTGGCCTCAGCCCATCGATCCAGGCTGTCCAGGTCCCTCTGTAGAACCTTCCTACCCTCCAGCAGATCAACACTCACGCCCAACTTGGTGTCATCTGCAAACTTACTGAGGGTGCACTCAATCCCCTCATCCAGATCATTGATACAGACATTAAACAGAACTGGCCCCATTACTGAGCCCTGGGAAACACCACTTGTCATCAGCCACCAACTGGATTTAACTCCATTCACCACAACTGTTTGGGCCTGGCAAAGAGTACACCCGTCCAAGCCATGAGCACCCAGTTTCTCCAGGAGAATGCGGTGGGAAACTGTGTCAAAGGCCTTACTAACGTCCAGGTAGACAACATCCACAGCCTTCCCCCCATCCACTAAGCAGGTCACCTTGTCATAGGAGATCAGGTTAGTCAAGCAGGACCTGCCTTTCATAAACCCATGCTGACTGGGTCTAATCACCTGCTTGTCCCATACGTGCCGCGTGATGGCACTCAGGATGATCTGCTCCATGACCTTCCTCAGCACCAAGGCCAGACTGACAGGCCTGTAGTTCCCCAGATCCTCCTTCTGGCCCTTGTTGTAGATGGGTGTCACATTTGCTAACCTCCAGTCAACTGGGACCTCCCTGGTTAGCCAGGACTGCTGATAGATGATGGAAAGTGGCTTGGTGAGCACCTCCACCAGCTCCCTCAGTACCCTTGGGTGGATCCCATCCGGCCCCATAGACCTGTGTGTGTCTACATGGTGTAGCAGGTCACTAACCATTTCCCCTTGGATTATGGGGGCTTCATTCTGCTTCCTGTCCCTGTCTTCCAGCTCAGGGAGATGGGTACCCTGAGAACAACCAGTCTGATTATTAAAGACTGAGGCAAAGAAGGTATTAGGTACCTCAGCCTCTTCCTCATCCTTTGTCACTATGTTTCCCCTTGCATCCAATAAGGGATGGAGAGTCTCCTTAGCCCCCCTCTTGGTGCTAATGTATTTGTAGAAACATTTTTTGTTGTTTTTTTTACAGCAGTAGCCAGTTTAAGTTCCAGCTGGGCTTTGGCCCTTCTAATCCTCTCCCTGCATAACCTCACAACACCCTTGTAGTCCTCCTGAGTTGCCTGCCCCTTCTTCCAGAGGTCATAAACACTCCTTTTATTCCTGAGTTCCAGCCAAACTCTCTCTTCAGCCAGGCTGGTCTTCTCCCCCACCGGCTCATCTTTTGGCACATGGGGACAGCCTGCTCCTGTGCCTTTAAGATTTCCTTCTTGAAGAGTGTCCAGCCTTCCTGGACTCCTTTGCCCTTCAGGACTGCCTCCCAAGGGACTCTGACAACCAGGCTCCTAAACAGGCCAAAGTCTGCCCTCCGGAAGTCCAAGGCAGCAGTTCTGCTGACCCCCCTCCTTACTTCTCCAAGAATCAAAAACTATATCATTTTGTGATCGCTATGCCCAAGACAGCCTCCAACCATCACATCACCCACCAGGCCTTCTCTGTTCACAAACAAGAGGTCCAGCGGGGCACTTCCCCTGGTTGGCTCCCTCACCAGCTGTGTCAGGAAGTTCTCTTCCATGCACTCCAGGAACTTCCTAGACTGTTTCCTCTCTGCTGTACTGTATTTCCAGCAGGCATCTGGTAAGTTGAACTCCCCCACGAGAACAAGGGCTAGCAGTCATGGGACTTCTCCCAGCTACTTATAGAATATTTCATCTGTCTCTTCATCCTGGTTGGGGGGAGGTCTATAACAGACTCCCACCAGGATATCTGGCTTGTTGGCCTTCCCTCTGACTCTTACCCATAAACACTCAATTCTATCATCACCATCATCAAGCTCTAGACAGTCAAAACACTCCCTAATGTACAGGGCTACCCCACTGCCTCTCCTTCCTTGCCTATCCCTTCTGAAGAGTTTAGAGCCATCCATTGCAGCACTCCAGTTGTGCGAGTCATCCCACCATGTTTCTGTGATGGCAACTATGTCATAGCTTTCCTGCTGCATAATGGCTTCCAGCTCCTCCTGTTTGTTGCCCATGCTGTGTGCATTGGTGTAGATGCACTTCAGTTGGGCTATTGCTCCTGCCACCTGTTTGGGGGGAGAAGCCCTAATTGCTATGCGACCATTCTCAGGCGCTGCTGTGGTTTCTAACACATCCATAATCCTTGCATCTTTGCTGTTGCATGGCTCTCCATCCCCTGCCTCCACTGAGATGGCAGATGGAAGGACCTCGCTAGCACACCGTCCCTCAAACACTGGCATGCTGCCCCCAGGCTTATCTCCAGCAAGCCTGGTTTTATCCCCTTCCGCCTTCAAATCTAGTTTAAAGATGTTTCCTCCCAGTACTTCACGACTGAAGCAAATTGTTTATCCTATTATGAAAGACTTTTCTGTTCTCACTCCTGCATTAGTGCAGTCACTAAATCTTTGGCAAGTCATGAGCAGAGTGACAACCAGTCTCCCCCTTGGTTCATTTGGAACAGAAGGATAATGAGTTGACAGTTCAGGTTTATAACTTTCATCTGTGATTATCACACTCATTTTTATCTTTGAAGAACTTAAACTGTTATTTATTTGGAGCATATTCCCAATTTATTTTTCTATTTTCTATTAATTAAAAAACACATAAAGGAACCCTCAGGAAAAGCCTACTGAAGCACTCAGATGCTCTGATGTTAACAGAGAAAATAATAGTTGATGTGTATTTGTGTATCTTTGCACTGCTCTGGGTTTTTTGGTAGCAAGGCACTGGTTTATCAGTCTACATAGCATCATGCACAATATGCAAAGTGTCAACCTGTCAGTTTTTAACGGATGAATCTGGAACAGAGCAGGAAAGCCTTGAGGAAGGAAAAGGGCAAGGAAGTTTTAAACAGCAAAGATGTTTGAAATGGAAAACTAATACTATTTGTGTAGGCTATTCTTTTACATAACAGTTTATAACATAAATGACTTCAAATCAGAATCAATGTTGAAAGTGGACACTACATATTCTACAGTGCAAAGGTTTCCCCTCGTTCTTGCCTATGATTTTGAAAGAGAGGCTTTGTGAAGCCACTTTATAGCCACTCTCTTGCTACTGCATTGTTGCTTAAGATCAAAAATGTTGGTAGTCTCAATTTTGTAGCCAAAGTTCATATTAACTTTGAATGTATTTACGAATGATCACTGCTCTGAAAAGCAGACTCTAATTGACTTATCGTGTCTGAAACTGCTTTGACTACTAATTTCTATTAACTCCATAGCAAGTGGGCCTGATTCCTTCTTAATTCTCGTATCTGAAATCTATAATGCAGCTTGTGGCCGGTCTGAAACTTGCATGAGGTAAGTAATGCATTTAAAGAAAAGGTATATTAGACTGCAATATTGCAAAGTGCTAGGATTACTCATAGGATAGCAGTAAACTGAATTCAACCTAGAAAAATTACTACACTGGAGACACCATACCACATATTAGTCTTTCTTGTTTACCATATGTCACACAGCCATGCCAAAATACTTACCTGTTCTACATTTTAACAACTCATCTGCAGAGTCTGAAAGGTATTTAAATGAAAAAGATTATACACATCTGTTGCTTTCCTTTTATTACAACCCTCAAATGAAGTCAATAACTATGATAGTCTATCAATCTATGTTAATAGCTGATATATATAAAAGGAGACAGTGGACTAAAATATTGACATTGGTTCATGATGAGAAGGACCATAATTCACCAAGATGTGAAGTGTATCGGTTTTTTGCTCCCAAGGCCTTCTAGGAAAGCAATAAAGGACTTGCTCTGATTTCAAGCAAAATGATTACGTCACCGTAATTTGTTCTCAGAATTACAATCAAGTAGCCTTGTTGCTGTTGATTACACATGCACAACCCTTTTTCATAGTTACTCAGCTATAACTGCAAACAAATTGTCTCAGTAGAAAAAATCTAAATATTTCAAACTCTAATCAGTTTTTAATCCTTAGCGCTACTTTTTTAACAACTGAGCAGGGCTTTAATGACTTGGTTTAAACATCACGATCATTGTGAACAGTAATATTCTTGGGTGTTAAAGCAGTTACGTTTCTCTGGAAAGCAGAAACAGATTGTCGTATTTATCTCCTTTACAATGCGCATGTAAACCCGAAGAGCTCAAGTTTTAAGAATGGAGTTCTCTACTTCTATCTACCGTGCTTACAGGCAGAAAATGATGGCCCAAATGAGACTTTAATTACATCTTTGTAGCAATTGTCTTTTCCCTGTATCAAATACTTCCTTAGTTTATGCTTCAAGCAAGTTTTACATGTAGTTTTACATGAAATAATGAAGTAGTATGATCCTCATTGGAAAGGGAAAGCACTATTCAACATATGTCCTCAGTGAAGAGTTCTCATGATCACAGCTTCATTTTGGAGAATTTATTTGTGGAGCTGATGACAAAGATGAATAAAGGTTTCCTACCCTGTTATAAAAAAATAATCCTTTTCAGAAGCGTTCATATGTCATTAAACTCCTTCCATAGTGCTGTGACAAAATTCAGTAAATTTCAATACGGATTCTAGAACTACAGAGGTTTTGGTGAGATACCTTTAACTGGTTTTCCTAAAATTACAATTACTGCATCTACTGTAAGAGGATATGGGGTTGGTTTCAAATCAGAACAATTCATGTGGCCCACAGTTCTAAGCAATGATCTGAAATCCCAAATTTGGCAGTGGTTTGGAAAAGACAGAGACATCCATGTGTAGTAATTTATGTTTCTTCCCTGTATGCATAGGCAGACAAGGAAATGAGGATAACTGAAATGGGATGTTTGATGTTTCAGTAACTTTAGAGCTTTTCTAATAATACAGTCCCTTTCATCCAAAGGAATAACTTTAAATCACTTCAAAGCACTTCATAAACAGAGTAAAATAAGAAGAGATTGAGGATCGAGAATGTAACGGATTAGATAAAAAGAATAATTGAAGGGAAGTTGTTGTTAGTGGTTTAACAAATCTTCATGAATAATAGCCAACGATTTCAAATATGACTAATGAATTTAGATGTCTCTATTCTGTACGGCTAACATTGAACAGGTTAATGAATTTGATTTTTAGAGGAAGTACAATCAAAGCTTTTGAAAATTGTCCCTCTTTCTGGCATTAGACACCTAAACTTAAATATTTAGTCACTTTTGGAAAAAATCTGTCAGTTAACTGGACTTCTCACATGTCACTACCAGCTGTGTTTCATTAATGCAAGGATGTGATCCTACCTGTTCTTACAGTAATTTTACAGAGGAGTATTTTAATTTCTCATCTGAAAACATGGAAACTTTCTATATATCTGCAAAAACTTGAAAAATCTATAAAAACTATATATGTGTATATTCACTTAAATGAACACCACTTCTACTTATAGTTACAATTAAAATTTTTCTATTTTTGGTTTGGTAATACATATCGAGATTTATAGTACTTAGCTTAATGAAAAACAATGATTTGCTGCATATTTCATGTTTTCAAACGTAACAGCATTTTTACTGTAGCACCCAACTATCTGAAAGTAATATCTTAACATTAAAATACTTTGAAAATAAATATCATCACGATAATTGCTTAAAAAATGTGGCAGATTAGGGTAACTGAATTCTGCAGTTATTTTACTAGTGAAATACAAGGAAGAGATTATTCTAAAAGCAAAATGAGTGCTGTGTTTACTATGTGCAGATATCTGAAGTTGTATAGCATGACTTGTGTTAAGAAAGAAATTGAAGATAATTATATAACTTCAATCTTTTTTAGAATGTCCATTCCCAAAGCGGTAGAGGTTAAGCAGTTTAATAACATTTTACCTGTTTACCTTCTTTTGAATACAGTACTGAGAATTCCAAAGTTAGCTATAGAAATCCTAAACATAAGTACTGTTTGCAACAGCCATTTGC
This sequence comes from Platalea leucorodia, assembly GCF_965183815.1. NCBI lineage: Eukaryota > Metazoa > Chordata > Aves > Pelecaniformes > Threskiornithidae > Platalea > Platalea leucorodia. The sequence continues at coordinate 62,582,757 of NC_138828.1, read as the reverse complement.
AACTGCAGCAATTGATGGATGCTGCCATTCATTTTGTTAAGTTTGCCCAACTCTGCCTGTTGTGAGGTCTCATTTTCACATTTCCTAATTTAATCAGGCTTTAATAATTTGAATTCACTTATTTCAAGCTGACTGTATTTATCATTCTGCTATAATTTATTCATTTATCTTATTTTACAGCAAAATCATACCTATTTCTGAGAGCAGAACAAGGAGAAATATGTCTTGGTTCAGAATGAAAAATGCTGCTGCTGTTTCAACTGGAAGACTTTAATACTTTAATAGGTGAAAGCCTGCATCTGGGTGCTGAACCACCTTAAGCTGACAAATGCCCAGCAGACAACGGCACTCTGTTCCCTCAGTCAGAATTGCCACACGCTGCCTTTTAAAACAACTTTCAAGCTGCTCCAATGTGCTCAGTACAGAGTTAAATTTCCAAAGGTCTTGAGCAGTCTGAATATGGTTGTACTTTCCCACACTTTCTAGTGATGACCAGATCTCATGGCAGTACTTGGAGAGTAACTTTCGGGGGTCAACACAGGAACACAACAGGAAAAATGCCAACTTGCCTTCTAACTATTGCTCAAAGCTTTTCTCATCCTGGATGGGATCTTAATCAAATTCTGATTTTCTCATGTACCAGCAGCCTGTGAAATGAAGGTATTTGATTCATATGCAGAAGGGAGGTTGAGAGAAATAAGTAGACTGTGACCAGGAAAACATAACAGTGGGACTAGAGGGGTATTGGTAAAGATACTGAAAATAGCTGGACACGACACGAACACCAAACCTAGAGATCATGAGTAAGAAGGGTTTCTGAGACTAAAGGGACCAGAGTCCTAAAATACAGAGGCAGGAAAGTGAAATAGTTAAGAGAGATGTGCACAAGAAGACCGCAATATTATTGCCTTATTCTTTATACAGGATGGATAATACTTTGGTAAATATTCAGAGTGTGAAACAGAAGTGTAAATTACTTGTAGGATCCCTTCCACTGTTTCACAGCACCTGAAACAGGAAATTACAAGAAAAAGAAATACTATTCATAAAGGAATTGAACGGTGCCCTGAAAAATGTGCATGCCTGAAATTGCATTATTTTTTCACGGTGTTCTTACAAAATATATAGTAAATCACACATGCATTTTTCCACACTTCATCACTAACTTGATACTTCTCTATCCTTGAATGGTCTACTAAGCGGCCAGCACTTCTGCAAATCACAGCCCAGTACAATGAACATCTGTGCTCTAAGACACTAACTCATCCTAAAAAGTTCAGAGGTACCAAAGCGCACATTAAAAACTAGTGGTTACTATTTCCCTGTACCTCTGTCTATTCCGGAGCCTCATCTGTATAAAACAGGTTCAAGGTAAAACCATATTGTAAGGATAAATGAATGTTCCTGAAAGTACTCTCATACTACAGAGGCAAGCACCCCAAAAAATCTCATAAAACAATTATTTCTGAATACAATTTTAATTCTGTGCAGTAAATGAGGTCTTTGGCATACATTCAACAGTGAGAAAATAAAATACTGTCTAGCTGCTTCTAAAAACCAGTGATTAATAAGGCAAGGCGATGTGCATAAACCATAAGTCATCATATAGTCAAGGACTGTTCACGCAAGTGAACCAAATTAAGATTCAAATCCTAATTTGATCATATCTTCACTGTGGACTGCTTGACCATCTTAATAACATTACTTGAGGTTGATGGAACTTAGGACCAATCCAGAAAATTTCTGATAGGTGATTTTAAAAAAAAAAAAAAAAAAAAAAAAGAGTTGACTCTAAAAGAAAGTACAAAGGAAGTTGTGCCAGTGATAAACTAGCCACACAATATATTGGGTTTGCATGGCAAAGTTTTGGTAGTGGGGAGCTACAGGGGTGGCTTCTGTGAGAAGCTGCTAGAAGCTTCCCCTGTGTCCAATAGAGCCAATGCCAGCCAGCTGCAAGATGGACCCGCCACTGGCCAAGGCTGAGACCATTAGCAATGGTGGTAGCGCCTCTGAGATAACAGATTTAAGAAGGGGAAAGAAAAAAAAAAAAAACAGCAATCGCAGCGGGAGAGAGGAGTGAGAATATGCAAGAGGAACAACTCTGCAGACACCAAGGTCAGTGAAGAAGGAGGGGGAGGAGGTGCTCCAGGCACCCGAGCAGAGATTCCCCTGCAGCCCATGGTGAAGACCATGGTGAGGCAGGCTGTCCCCCTGCAGCCCATGGAGGTTAACACTGGAGCAGATGTCCACCTGCAGCCTGTGGAGGACCCCACACTGGAGCAGGTGGATGCCCAAAGAAGGCTGTAATCCTGCGGGAAGCCCACACTGGAGCAGGCTCCTGGCAGGACCTGTGGAAAGAGAGGAGCCCACCTTGGAGCAGGTTTGCTGTCAGCACTTGTGACCCTGTGGGGGACCCACACTGGAGCAGTCTGTTCCTGAAGGACTGCACCCCCTGGAAGGGACCCATGCTGGAGCAGTTCATTAAGAACTGAAGCCCGTGGGAAGAGCACACATTGGAGAAGTTCATGGAGGACTGTCTCCCATGGGAGGGATCCCACGCTGGAGCAGGGGAAGAGAGTGAGGAGTCCTCCCCCTGAGGAGGAAGGAGCAGCAGAAACAACGTGTGATGAACTGACCGCAACCCCCATTCCCCGTGCCCCTGTGTCGCTGTCGGGGGGAGGAGGTAGAGAAGTCGGGAGTGAAGTTGAGCCCGGGGAAGAAGGGAGGGGTGGGGGGAAGGTGTTTTAAGATTTGGGTTTATTCCTCATTACCCTACTCTGATTTGATTGGTAATAAATAAAACTCATTTCCCCAAGTTGAGTCTTTTTTGCCTGTGACAATAATCGGTGAATGATCTCTCCCTGTCCTTATCTCGACCCACGAGCTTTTCGTTATATTTTCTCTCCCCTGTCCAGCTGAGGAGGGGAAGTGACAGAGCAGCTTTGGTGGGCACCTGGAGTCCAGCCAGGGTCAACCCACCACACGGAAACTCTTGCACACTGTTGCACATTAGACGACTGAGACCATGCATTGTACAGACCACGACAAACATAATGTAGTTCCTACTTTGCATGCTTCTCTCCAAATGAGTTTGAAACGTAAATAATTACATGGACGTTGCTGGTTCTGGAAGTTAAAAGTACAGTATGCATAGTCTTTCCACAATGTCAGTGAAATAAAATATTTTTTTTTTAATTAAGATTTCTCTTAAATACACAGAGAAGGCTTGAGGTAGATTTAAGAGCACTGAGGAGTGACCCTAATGTTAACACTATCTGTTTCACTGTGAACTATGATGATTATACAGACTATCCCTGAGTCTTCATTAGATTGTTGCACTGGACAGTCTGTTAGCTTTTAAACGGTTAGATGTCCATAAAACTGAACCTGAAATGTGGTAATTGTTACAAGCTGTTCCTTATTAAAATGTTTACAAAAAGGATAAGGTAAATATATTTTCACACTGTCTTGGACTATGGCAGAAATTTGTGGCAGTTTCAATTTTCTGGTTACCTACTTCCCCTTGGCTTTTAATAAATTCCCTTATCAAAGCCAAAAGTATTTGCACATCTTGCAGAATTCTTCAACACCAAATCTTTCCCAGAGGTATTTCTGAATTAATTTTAATAGATTTTTTTGTGCTGGAGAAATCATTCTACATTTCAGCACTCACCATCAAATGACAATGCTGCGTACAGACATTTTTAATATTCTCTCCAGGTATACTCCTGTGGCTACTACTGCTAAGACTCCTTGCTCTACAACTGTTCCTGCTGGGGAAAAGGTGTTGCTATAGCTGCAGGCTAATAGTAACTGCCACGGCTGATTTGATGCCATTTAGTCTATTTCTACGCAGATTCAAGATAAAACTGTCTCTTTGTCTCCCCTTTGCATCTCTGGAGCTAATCACTTTTGCTCAACAATACCAAAAAAAAATTTTTTTTTTTCAGATGGAGTTGAAACATGGCAATTCACTGCTTATATTCAGATGCTCACAACTAAACATTATCTTAATGGTGATGTTCAGATTTGTAACTCATACTTAAAGAAAAGCACAAACCGTATACAGGGATTCAAACTACCTAATTAATCCCTAAAATAATCATGAAATTGTGAACATTTTGTTTAAAACTGTGCAGTTTTTAAAGGTAAGAGAGGGAAGAGGTCAAACTAATGCATGTTACATGATGAAATATTTCATCGTATTCATTCTGAAGTTTATAATAATTTGACCACTGACTGATGAAAGCAGGATCAGATTCTCCAGTATTAAGCCATGTCACAATCAACATGCCTAAGCCTTACATGTAATATTGCACTACATATTTTCTTTTCCTCTTGATCATTACCTAAACTCTGCCCCTTGTGCTGAAACTAAGAAGTGGAATCATATATTGTCTTTTTGTATCAGGACTATATAATAGCTCAGTGCAAATTCCTGGTATTTCCAATGTCTGACTGTTGTACAGGCTGCCCTTAAGCCCTTAACAATTTTCATTTTTTCTGGCATAGCAATGTTTTCTATACTTTCAACCTTCTCTCCTTCTGTTAAGAAAGCTCTTCTTCCTACCTCAGGATAACTAGTTATGAGCTATCATGAAGTGCAAAATAGTCAAGAGGAAATATTTCAGTTTACCAGGAGGCAAGATCACTAAGGTCAACTCTGCACTACCATCTGGGGTTCAGCTCAGAAAGTTCACCTCACCTTCAGAACTACATGCCTTTTCTTCAGTGTGGGGATGTTTCGGTAGGTTTGTGGTTTTTTCCTCTGTTCATCTTGTTTGTTTGTGGGTTTACACTACTATGAACTGTCAATGTCAATGTACCTGATTTATGCTTAGATTAAAATCATAGCTTTTGTAGGAATGAAATCCTGAAAAGTTATAAAACTGTGACTCAGGCCACCTGCATCTTGGTACAAAGGCTCACTGCCCATAGCACTGTGGCTGACAGCATTAGTGAACTACAACAATGGAGCAAAGTAATTTTTGTGCATAACTGTGTATCATTTTGTGTTTCTATTTATTTTGCATTATGTAACTCTTTTCAAAAGACTGTCTTCATTTTGAAGGCCTTGTGAAAACATGTCAGTACATCCACTAAATGAATTATCCTACGCCAAGTAGAGATTAAAATTAATTTGATATTGAAGATTTAGTAAAACTTCCATTCCTCTCCTACCTTTCATGTAATACAGGATATTGTGTAGCCAGAATTCTATCAGCACTTCCATTTTTATAACACAGTTTGGCCATTTAGTTCTCTGGCACAGTCAGGTTAAATGCAATTTTTACATGTAAGAAATTTCAGTTGAGATGACTACATATCTAATTAGGATACGGACCGTGATGCAATGATCTCTAAGCTGTTATTTCTGCACAGCTCAGCACAGAATGATGAAGAAATATTTCTTTAACACTGCTATCTGCCTATTAGTCATGATGCAGCAATCCTGTTCCTAGTGTTAGTCCTAGCTCATAAACAGCCAGTTTCAAAATCTTTGCAACATGCTCCATTTGCGATTTCAGTTCCAGAACTAGCTTACACAGAAGTGGCTTAGGACTTTAAATAGTATTATTTGAAGTCTAGGATGACAGACTGTAAATTTAATTCCCAGATTTGAAAGAACTACATTCTTTGAAATGCTCAAAACGACCCAAAGATTTCATGCAGAGCTTTTCTGTTGTTTCTTTCTTACGTTTTCATTACAAAAGACAAAAATGTGACCTTTAAACTGCTCAGCTGATCCACTGCATAGTATTTATGTAAAAAAGAGAAGAAAAAAATATTTGTTCTTAAACAATTTCCTTATCAAGGTTGTATCAAAAGAAATTGGATTGAAATAAATGTAGAAAAATATACAGAAGTTGGACAGCCGGTCACTGGTGTGAAAGCATGGAAGAGACACTGCATGCACTTTGAAAGTAGCTGCAGCTGCAACACAGCACTAGAAAAACATTTCTTAATCGGCATTAAATCCCTCCTTGTTATTCACTGTTACATGATACATTTTTAGTACTTAAAGAATTAAATCTTTGTTTAAATATTGCTAGTGAAAATATGAACTAAATCAAAATATCCTCAAAAAGAGATCCCATTCCAGAGATGCTAGAATCTCAGCCAAAGAACTGAAGCAGCAAGAAATGAAGGAGAAAACATACAAAGAATTTCAGGTATTAGGAAGTTATAAAGGGCCTCCTTTTAGAAGTGACTTGGGGAAAACTACAATCAATATTATTCCTAGGTACAAGTGTGAGAGGTAATTCACACTCAAAGACAAAAGCTTTCTGAAGTCAGAGCATCTCTCACAGAGGTTCTAAAGCAAAGGTACTAATAGTATCGCAACAACAGGGAGTCCAGTGGTTTTTTGTTACATCGAGATCAACCCTCTCCTGTTTCCATTTACAGGTGTTGACTCTTCTCCTCCCACTGCGGACCTCTGAGGGGCCTGGCTCTGCCTTCTTTGTGACCTCCTGGTAGGTACAGGGGGCTGTTATTACATCCCCCAAAATCCATCTCTTCTCCAAGCTGAACAAGACCAGATCCCTCAGCCTCTCTCACAGGACAAGCATCTAGCCCCTGATCAGCTTGGGGGCCCTGTTAAATTCACTCCAGATAATTCATGTCTTCCCTGTATTGGAGGGCCAAAAACTGGATGCAGGTTACTAGCTGTAGTTTCACGACAGCTGATGAGAAGGAGACAGTCATTCCCCTGGACCTCCTGGCCACGTTCCTGTTAGTACACACCTGGTTGCTCTCAGTCTGCTCTGCTGCCAGGGCACACTGCTGGTTCTTGCCCAGCTTGCCAGCTACCAGCACCACCCCCAAGTCCTTCTTGACAGAGTTGCTCCTCAGCCAGTCAGGCTCTAGCTTGTGTTGTTGCAAGGGTTTCCCCCTTCCCATGAGTAAAACTTTGCATTTGTCTTGGCTGAATTTCAGAAGGTTGCTGGTGGCCCACTCCTTCACACTGTCTAGGTCGCTCTGAATGGCAGCCTCCGTCCTCAAGAGTGTCTACTGGAACCCCCCCAACCTACTTTAATGCCATATGCAAACAATTATTAGATGCTATTCAATCATATGAAGATGATTATCATCTAGATCATCTTCTTTTTTTCCTGTAAAGTATTAAAAATACGTTGGAATTAGTAGTGATTGCAAGGTCATGAAATCCTTGTGGTTAAAAAAGGAACACTGTCGAAACAATAAGAAAAGTTTTGCAAAATGTCACCATAACTTACAAGCAACATTTTCTTCCATCACAGTTCAACGAAAACCCTCACTCTTCTGCACCCAAGTCTCCTACCAAAAAGACACAGTAGAATGCAAACTGTACCATTTCAATGACACTTAACCATAACATAGATTGGCCTGATGTCCTCACACATGTATTCACCTGAACACACAGTATTCACCTGAATACTTCAAGGAATAAGGCTAAAAGGATCAGGATTGCTTAACGTTACACTAGTATTCAGTCTTCAAAATATATTATCACAATGCAAATTCCAGACCGGAATTAAGAAGTCCTCTGACAACATTATAAAGCTGCAACCAGTATGAATTTTTCAATTAAACAATTGCAGAAAAGACAACTGAGAGGATAACATTTCATCAGGGAATGAAAGAGGTTATTCAGCCTGTCCAAGTTCATCCATTCTTACTACTCCACTCCCCTGTGGAAGGCATCTCATTCTTCTCATATGACCCCTGTGTTTTTGCCTGAGCAACTATGCCTGACAGCCTGTTTCACACATTTATCATTCTCTGCGTGAAAAAAGGTGCTCCTGACACCTATTTTGAATGTGATTATTTTTCTTAAATCATCACTGTTCTCCTTTCTTTTTTATGTTATTCTGAAAATAAGCCAAATTGTATCAAAGTTCTTTACATTTTACATCATTTATGTTTAAACTTTTCTTAGCTATTCTGTTTTCCTCATATAGAGATTCCTAATTTTAGCTTATCCATATTTAGCTGCATTTTATTGATGGCTTTAATCAATAAGTTGGTATGTTTGATATTATATTTTCTTAGTCCTGCAGTATGAGTTTCCTGCAAGATAATTCACATTATTTTTTTATCCTAATATTCTCATTTCATATAAGAAAACCATACAGAGCTACTGAAACTTTCACTGCGTGCAATGCAAAGGGACTACTTCACAACTGATGTGAACTTCAGAATTTCCTAAATTCCAGTTATGATAATTTAGTATAGTTCTATCCCAAAATAAGTGGAATGCAAGGAGTCTTTTTCTGATTTATATGCTTGCACACTTTTAGTACATTCAGCACATGTAAAAATATTTCTGAAAAAAATTATACTGATTTCATAGATATCTTTCTTTTCAGCTTCAATTCTGTAGCTGTTGTCCTAATACACCTCCGTTGTCCAGGACATTTTTCAGCTTTATACTCCCGTATGTTTTTTAAAATTCTGTCTTGGGTGGTCATCAGAGATGTCTACCTATTTCAGGTAACAGTTTCGTCATGCGGGAGTATGCCTTTCCAAATGGCTAATTGGCACAGAAAGCGATTTACTGTAGACTGGGAAATGCTGTAAACTTTTTCCTTATTATAGCAAGGACAGATCAAAAAAGAGAACAGAGCTCCTACAAAACCTGATTTCCTACCAGTACTGCTTTCAAGATGGTACCCTATGTACAAGAATGAGAGCAGAAGTGTAATTTTACCTTTGGTAAAATATATCTGTGGAATTTTTACATTCAGTTAATAAACATTACCAGACAACTGAATGTATCCTCTATTGATCACTGCCTACTAAAATTATGTTTCTTAATAACGGTAAAATAGTATGACTCATGCTTTGATTTCTTTTACATTTGTTTTTGCTGCATACAGCGTAATATATCCTGTGATGTGAGCCGAGACTTGACAAAATTGCTTTATCCTAACACTTCAATTTTTATTTGCTTTCTGCTCTATTATATGTATGAACTATGCATTCAAAGGTGATTTAGTAATTTTAAAGTGCAAATGTAAGCACTTTAAACGCACTTTCACAGCTCACCTCTGATTAAAAGCCAGTGGAACTTCTGGAGTAACTGGACTAATTAAAAAGTTTGACCCTCTTGAGCTGTTGGTACATATTTATACCAGAGAATTGAGTGACAGTGCCTTTAGTCCATTGGGTTAAATTTCAAATTCTAGAACAAGGGATAGATGTTCAATCTTTCCAATTTTAAAATTCTCCTCAAGCCTCAGAAGAAGCACTTTTAAGTGTTAACTTGGGAAAACATTAGAAAACCTTTTGAAGCAGAGAAAATCCTCTTCCCTCTATTTTTGCAAGGAATGACTCTTATTGAAAAAGAACTTCAAATTTACCCCATGGACTTAGAGGGTAAAGAATAAAACTTTTTTTTTTTTTTTTAAGACCCTCCACTGTTTACTGGTTTTTATCCTCTGCTTCAATAATTCCCATGGTTGCTCACATATATGCTTTAATATTTCAGAAACATTTTCAAGGGCAACTATCCAACGTTAAGAGATTCTGCATTGCAGCCACTTTTCTGACAGGTTGGCTAGTTAGGTTAAGGGTCTTCTTATTTACATTTGCTCTTGAGCTTTAGTACCTCAGACATTCTGCTTCTACTGCTGGAGTCACTAAATCCAATGCACACAACATTCCAGCAATCTTTTAATTCAAATATTCATTTAACACACAAAAATCCCATTTGAAAATAATCTTTTGTATAATATGAACAGAATAATAAAAACATAGTAACTACAAAATACCATTCAAATCTTAAATATAAAAGCTAAGTTTAATCTACTGCAATGAACCATACTTAACTTCCTCATATTTTCCTTATTCTGCTGGTTTTGACTAGGATAGTTAATTTTCTTCATAGTAGCTAGTATGGGGCTGTGTTTTGGATTTGTGCTGAAAACAGTGTTGATAATACAGGGATGTTTCAGTTATGGCTGAGCAGTGCTTACAAGGAGTCAAGGCCTTTTCTGCTTCTCACAGCACCTGGGGGTGAACAAGAAGTTGGGAGGGGACAGAGCTGGGAGAGCTGAACCCAACTGACCAAAGGGATATCCCACACCATATGACATCATGCTCAGCATATAAACTAGGGGAAAGCTGGCCAGGGGCAGGTTGGGCATCAGTTGGTGGGTGGGCAGCAATTGTTTTCATTTGCATCATTTATCTTTCTTGGGGTTTATTTCTCTCTTTTTGTTATTTTCCTTTTCATTACGATTACTATTATTATTATTTTATTTCAATTATTAAACTGTTCTTGTCTCAACCCACAAGTTTTCTCACTTTCACTCTTCCGATTCTCTCCCCCATTCCACCAGTGCGGTAGGCAGTGAGCAAGCAGCTGTGTGGTGCTTAGCTGCCAGCTGGGGTTAAACCATGACACTTATTCATTTATTTCCTCATTTATTTAAATTAAAGGGACTCTAATATGTTTTTAAGGGAAAAGGGAAAAAGATTTAAACTGAAGGGGGGGGGGAACTCTGAAAAGCATAGGTAGTTTCTGTCCAGTATCACTACCTGAATTTAATCCTCAAAGTTCAGTCATTCCTAAATTTAAAATACACATGTTCTTCTAAGATAGTAAATTCTTAGTTATCTATTAAAGGTTAAAGCTGCCACACTATGAAACCTGCTGATAGAAAACACAGGGTGACTGATCCATTAATAAATGGATCCAGAATAAACGAGGCCATTCCTTTCTCTTGTTTCTGTCTACCATCAATCTGAGCAAAGTCTTTCTTTGCAGACTGGGGGGGAATTAAAAAAGAAAGTATTGATGATCACTTTGAGAAGCAGGAATAAGACATATGAATCTGGCTCATTTACCCTAGTGAAGGGTAATATGCACAGGTAAGCAAAAGAGAGAATGATCATACTCCTTCTGATTGTTTCTATAGGTATACCGGGCCCCCTTCCTCCTCAGTGCCTCTATGAATATGTTCATTATATAAAATGTGGTGAATAAACTAATGTCAACAGCAGATTTATAGCACTGAGTTCAACAGTTTGACATTGCCTCTAATCTTTCAAAAGGTATTTCCTTAGAGGATCATTTGAAAATGTTCATGTCTGGTCTTTGTCATCAAAAGTTTTCTAAGACTGGCTTTATCCTTTTAAATCATTTGTTGTTTCTCTTGCTGGATACATTGGAGAAAATGATGTTTCATAAGACCAATGCAAAGTAATATCTTGCTATCTGACATGATTCAACACAAATTTCTTTATGTAGTACTTGAAAAGGAGGTTCCAGACAACACCTCATTAACATGAGCAATCACCCAGTCAAAGTCATTGTAAAGCTGACCTGTTATCTGCAAACGTGCAAAGAGCTTTTGGTATAGAAGATGCCCCTTTTCTAATTCCTGCTCTCCCTCAAAAAGCCACACAGATGTTTTCTCTCAAAACCAGAGGTCATCATTTCACCAGATTTGCTCTTAGCGGGACACAGTCTTTCCTTGTGATTTTCTAGACAGGCAGAACTTTGCTCAGATTCACAAGACTTCTTCTCATTTTGATCTGCAGCCTTTGTTTCATTATTTTTTCGCATCTGTTTCCTAGATTCTTGAGTATATAAAAAAATCCACAGACCTTTCTCTGCAAAAAATAAGATTTAGAACCATAGAAGGATGTGGGTTTTCTTTGATTCTTTCAGTTCTCTTCTCTGAACTCTTAGGAACAAGCCATTATCAAACACGAAATTTTATGTATTGTTTCAATCCTGGGAAGAAGAAGAAAAATACAATACATAATCCACTTGTTCCTGCACCTCACAAGTAGCATTTATGACCTCTTAGCAGCTTCTTTTCGATCAAAATATATCTTGCAGAAGTGCTTGCATTCTCCTCACCACTATGATTACAGTATGACTGGCATGCAATGACTTTTTCTGTGAGTTAGCATTCAGTTCAAGGTTTCAGAGCTTCTTGGGTGAGAAAGACTGAACTATGGCCTATTGCTGACTTTTGTCAGCTTACACACCTGTAAGCAATACAATCCATCTAATATGAATCATTAAGGACAACTGAGAGCATCAGCAGATACTGCTGCCCTCTAAGTTCAGTAAGTCTCTTCCAAAATGTGAAAGCTCAAATCATAGTCTGAGACTCCATGAATTTATGGATCTATCTGATTTAACTCAAGTCAACATCTGGCTTGTATGCTGTCTCAAAGTTATCTTTGTTTTCTTGTTTCCTGATACATGGAACTATAACACAGACTGAATATTAGTTTTTTCCCATGCTCAGTTATCGTATTTCATATTTCTATAAAATAGTACAGATAAATGTATATAGATAGACAAGTAGGTTTAGGCTGTAGAAGACATCTTTCCAGGAAAAAAAAAAATCAGGCTGATGAGTTGTAGAAAAAATAACCAATCAGAACTGAACAATAGCAGAGAAGTCTTGAAACCACATAATCACAAAGGCCCAGAATAATAAAGCATATTTACACAAGTAATTTTTTTCAGTTTAAGCAATGGCCTGTGTTTCTGATGCACAGTGAAGCAAACCTTAACTGTACTCCCTGCTCCCAAGTTAGCTCCTTCATCCCTAATTTTAATTTTCTTTTCCTGCTTCTCTGCTGTTTCCTACTGATCAGATTCTTTATACTGCTCACACGTACTTCTTCACAGATTCATTTGAAAAAGCTTTTGCCTGCCTTCACATGTGTAACATTTTCATCTCTGTGCCTTTATATGGATGAACATACAATTCCTTAAAAAACCCAAAGAACAGCATATCTGATATCAAGGATTGTGCGTTTCATGCACATTCAGTAAACTTGAAGATTTTATTGTTGTTGTAATAGTTAGGGGGCAAATATAAATTCATAAGAGCATATAAATCTGCATTTATTAAAAAATGCATCCCTTTCAGCATCACCTCATGGACGAGTTAACTGAAACACTTGGTGGAAACCGGGTCACTTAAACACAGAATTGCTGTTAAGCTACATACTAAATTAAAAAGTTGACAGTTGGGTAAACTATACATGGAGATTTTCCTCACTGACACTAAGTTCGTTTAAACAATACGTTACAATAGGTCTGGAAGGCTAATCTGCTGTCATTCTGCATTTATCAAGGTCACGTTTAAAATGAACTTTCATTTATAGTCTGTGTATTGTCTTATGTACGAGCTACTGGATTTTGAGGATGGGGCTACTGTAATATTGATTCTTTACAAAGTGTATTGCTGCTCCTTTGAAATTTTGCAAGCACATGCAGATATGTCTGTATGTGTGTTTATGTTAAATTTTTATAGCAGATTAAAAAGTATACCATAACTAGACTAGATTTTAATAGAGATTCTATTTACTACAACTGTACTGGTTTATTTCTGTATGGGGTAAAGAGGAAAAATTGTAAACTCTATACTGTTTCTTTATGTAAAGTCTAGAAAGATCTCATACCGGAAATACTTAAGCCTCCTACTTCTGTAGAGCTGGCCTGTAAAACGTGTAAAGATCTGAGTCAGAACTGGCCAAAATTGAAATGAACACACCTAAACTGGTTTTTAATTTCACTTGGGAAATAATAAACTTTTCTCCTCCTCCTCTTTCTAGTACTGTGGGGTTTGGGGGTTTTTTGGTTGTTTGGCTGATGGGTTGGTTGGTTGTTTTGGTTTCATTTTGATTTGATTTATTTTTTCTTAGTTTAGTACTATCTCACAGACAGCCAGTCAAGTGAATAGCTGGGTATCCACTTATAATGGGAATCTTCTACAGACACCCAAAGGACCAGCTGCTTGGCATACGTTACCTTCCTATCTACTACCTGCCATAGGCTACCAAGATAGATGGACCTTTAATCTGATCCAGTATGGTATTTTTATGTGCTGTCAGTTGTTGAATACCCTCTCTGTTATAATATTTACTTACAGTATCTTTTGCAAAATGGTATGATTACATACATGTATGTAATTCTTCCAATTCAGCTGATGAAATATGTAGCTATAGATTCAAAAAAAAGAAGATCAGAAGGACCAATATGATCCCCTGCTTTTATATTCTGTACAACAAAGACAGCCATAAATTATCTCCTGACTGAGGTTCAATAGATGTGGATTAGTTACAGTATATCTCCATCAATAATATGATGCCTTTCACTGTCTAGAATTGTAGGCTTCTTGGAGTCAGTGGAAGTGCAATGAGTTGAACACTCCTTTTAGACTATTTGGGACAAAGTTAAGCACAGAAGTTTGAAACTCTACAAATTGTTGTGGACATAAATATTTTTGTAACATGAGAAAAGGAAGCATTTAGGATTTTTATGCACTTGTGAACACTACACTAGTCCTTTGCTTTTAAAGTTGGTTCTGTTTTAAAAACAAAAAAAATCATTCTGTTTTTAAAAGAAAGAAAAAGCTAGTCATAGCAATAAGCTTATACGCAAAAAAGGAACATCAGGTAAGGCATGTTTCCATCAGACTATTCAGGATTTTTCGTCCTTTTCTGAGCCTTACTACTTTATACTTTGAATATGTTTCGAAAAGTTTGGTTTTGCTTCAGTGCAAAAGCAAAAAAAAGAATGTGAAATCTCCGAAGTTCAAAAAGTACGAGAAAATATTTCTACCCAGGACTCTGTTGGAGATTGCCATTCAGCAAAGACATGAACTGGTGAAGTTCTTGTCAGCAGAAATATGGCTTTTTAATAAAAGCACTAGCAGATGCTTCTTTTTAAATCTGGTCCAGTCTCCAACTTGGCAGCCAATGGGATTGCTACTACATAAGTGAAAGATTGTATTGTTTATGGAATATGACCTTAATTTGTCACTTGTAATTGTAGCAACAATTTACAAAAGTCAATGATTCTAAGCTTTTCGTTTAGAAAGAAATATTCTTAATTTAAATAAATAGCTTTAAAAGAATAGCATAATTGAAATAAATAGTGTAACTCTCACTAAGCAGTTTATATTGGATCAAGACTAAAACAATCATTCTCACACCCTGTACACATCATTTACTTCTAAAAATTCACCTCCACTGAGACATATTGATTTGACTACATTCATTCAAAATGTCAATACAAGTAAGAGACATTTGGCAATTATAGATGAACATAAAGAACATTCTAAATTCACAGTTTGTGAAGATAAATCCCAGCATCTCAGAAAGACAACAATGTCTTCATCTCAGTTTTCACTAACAAGAATACTTTCCTTCTGCTGTCAGGTTCCAATACTTTCTTCAAATTCCACTTAGTGTACAAGAATGTAAACAATAATAGCAGCTCATTAGAATGAAACTCTTCCCTCATGGTTGTTCTCAACATGAATTTAATTGGCTGAATGACAGACGCAATGAACGCTAGAATCGTAAGATATGTGAAAACCGAAGGCAGGAAATTTCAACCAGTATGACAGTCAAACAACTGAGCTAAAATTTGTTTTAAGCGTCTCATTTTAAAATAGCCTCACCACCTTACTTTTCTTTAGATAAAATGGTGTTTTTGTCATTCATGACAAAGGCTTCTGATGAAACACTATGGTAGTTTACTTAACCAGAGGTAAATACATCGGGGGGGGAGGGCGAACAAACAAATTCGTGGAAAATACACAGGAACATGTTCATTCCTTAGCAAACCAGAAAACTTTGCTTTTCAAGAAAAGGTATAATTCATCCACTAGAAGATATTTTTCTTTTGTTCTTATGGACTCTGCACATTGTGGAATAAGAATGCACATGCCTGTGAGCAAAGATGAGATCCATACAAATGCATGATAGATAGGACTATAGTGCTGTGCTATCAGTGGAGGACACAAGCATCATGTTAGCCTCCCATATGTGTATTCCGTTCTTTGTCCTTCAACAATGAGACTCTCAATATTTGCATCACAGACAAAAAATAGCAGATGCTATCCAAAAACTCGTAAGGCTACTTCCATTTATGCCACTGACCATCTGCCCCAGAGATGGTCTTCCCACAGCTGTTTGCATACATGCAGCTCATATGCATGAGCTAGAAGTCTTATATAATGACACAAAGAACAGGACAGCCCTTTAGATCTCTGATTATTTGTCATTACTACCAGATAGTGCAGATGCATATCACAGGGTAAAGCCCCAGGTATGTCAGACCTCTACTACATCTGCCCAGTTCTGACTCACTAAAATAATCCAGTACAAGCTGGAAAAGCAATTAAGCAATAGATTAACTTTGTTATGTAACTGTTGCTATCTCCTCACTTCTGTGCCACATTTAGAGTGGGAGACCAGAACATGTTAGAAACCATTATGAAAACCATTTATTGACCTTTGGTATGAAGAACGTCAATGAGACTAGCCTGGAGTCACACAACCAGACAAGCCATTGCCAGCTTCTGCCAATAGTCTACTTTAGAAAGCAATACATAGTCAAACCAACTGCCCTCTTGCCATGTCCAATATTCTGCAGAAAGCGGAGCCAGAGTTGCAAGCACTATGCATAGGGGTCAGGCCACCGGCCAGGACTTAGGCACGCTGAGCAGCTACAGTGAATGTCCCGTTTCCTGGGTCCATGGTGCTGGTCAGCACTAGACCAGAGGGGCTAGGGCCCTGGCCTGTGTGAGACTACAGTGTAAGTGCCACAGAATGTAAGTCTTAGCAAAGAAATCACAATCCACCCACTGTATCCATCTTTTGTAGTAAACGAATTTCAAATTACATACCACTGAGTGCTTCTGGTTTTGCCTCTGCCCTGCCTAGAAGTTCTCCTGTGACACACAATTATTCTTATTTTCTTTGAGCTTTTAGAATTTCAGATCTACAAAATAATAAACCAATAAGAGATGGAGGAAATGATCCTGGTGAGAGATTAAAAGAGGTTGAGCTTTTCTCTAATGAGTTAGAAGGCGTGAACAGCAAAGAGGTAAAACTTCTGACCCAAGAAGCTTGCTTCAGGAATTATCACTCAGCCAAGCACAGAAGGAATTTACATATTCACCTCAGATTCTTACATCTTCCCTGTCACTAACTCACAGCTCATTATTGTTACAACATGCAATGAGTTTATCATCTTAACAAATCAGTTTTAACAAGTTGGTGCAACTAGAAGTTAAATTATGAGCTACACATTTAAACAGTTTGACAAAAGTCAATATAAATTTAAATAATCCAATTGTCAAATTCAGATAAGAAATCAGCCCTTTAAAATCAAAGAATATCCTTAGGCTGAGCTTAGCAAGATTACCTTTAGTCTCTAATTAACTGCACTTTAATATTATGAACTGGTCTTTAGGAAATCCTAACCAGCTGAATACAACCATGTGATTAAAGAACACGTAGAGAAGACACCACATAAGAAAGCTGAGTGTGGTAATTATTCCAGTCAATTAATTGGTAAAAAAAATCAAATGCTTTAATTATCTATTTAAGTTTTCTTTATTCTATCAGCCATTAGATACTTTAAACCAGAAGACAGCTGGCAGAATGCACAATGTTCTGTGTCTTCCTTTTCATGGAACTCAAGCATGTCATGACTCTAAGGTCACAAAGTTAATTTTCTATTGAGTACTTAAAAGCACGTAATTCTGGTTTACACATCATCTGCTATACCAGCGTAAAAGTTCTTTGGTCAGGGTTATAGGATAAAAGCATATCTTAAAATGAAGAAAATATTTACTATTGTTTTTTATTTCACACTAGAGTTGATTTAATTCTCACTGTGAAGTTGACTCACACACAGGTAAGTACTCAGTTTTTGAAGATTTTTACATTAACTGTTTCTGAGGTATTCTATTTCTTATCTATTATTCACTTCCCATCATCTCCCCACCCCAGTAATTCTAACCATTATTAGAAGATGTAATGTGAAAAAATGTAAATTTTAAAAATTGTTCTGGTTTTGACAAAAATTAATCCAACGTAGGTACCATTTATTTTTAATAGCCACAGTGCTGAAGGATAAGCTGAGAGCTGGATCCTATTTGTTGAGCACTACAGAAAATTCATACTCCTTAAGGAGCTTATACTACTTTTATATTTTTAAGTGGTCTTTTTATACTTTTATCACTATCTGGCTTCTCAAACTCTCTGGAATACTTTCTGGGTTTGGTGTATTTGCAAAAGCCTGAATTAACTTTTAACCTTTCTGCTTTATTATAGTTTTATGTATAATAACAAACAGCATTTGAACATTACTTTTTTTTAAAGTTACGTTCTTATATCTAATAGTTTTTCACTATGTTGTTTAATACTAATATTTGTTCACTCTTTTTTCTATTTTGGATTTTATTATATTTATATATTTCAGAGTATATGCATAATATCTGTGCTATTAAATATTTAGTATATCTAAATTATGTTTATGCATATTACATACACTATATTGTAAGACATACACATATACATCAAACTATTTTAAACATTGATTACATTTCTATCTATAATTTATTCCAAACCATTTCATAACATGTCTGTAAACAGCTGCTGTAGCACTTGCAAATATTTTGTCCTTTTTCTTTAATTGTCCTTGCTCCTTAATTCAAACTAGTGTGTGGTTTTTTTCATTTGTATGCAGTTTGACTTTTTAAAATTAGCCACTTTTAACTCTAAAAAAAAAAAGTTTGTTTCAAACACAATTTGACAAATAATTGTCAGTACTGAAATTCCAGTAAAGAGTCTGGAGTTGTACATTTGAGGCACCAGATCAAAACTAGTTCTTGTTCTCACTACACAGATAAACGTGAAGAGAGCATTAAATCAAATGTGCTCAACCACTGAAAAGCCAAAGCTATTAAATTGCATACAGAAACAAAACAGTTGAAACATGGCAAATTGTAGTTGTTATGGTTACTAGTTCTTCTTTTGAAGTGCTTTAATATTAAAGCTAAAACAAAAATAAAGTGTAAATATAGATCAATGTGGAATAAGACCCTCATGCTTTAAAGTGCCACTGAATGACCTCAGTACCTATTAACTTCAATGAACAATAAATGCATACGACACTTATGCTGGATGAGGTCCTAAACTATTTACATGATAGTTGTGCTTCATTTCTGCGTGCTCGCTAGCCTCCATTTACTTATATAGAGACAGAGTTCATTATTCTAAATAGACGTATCAGTTAAAATTGACCTTGTGTGGTAGATATAGTTTCCATAATTACTGTTATTGCCTTTTTGCTGAGGTATGTAGATGTAACTAAAACTCTGGTTCATTGCAGTAGCTGATAGAAAATGGCCACTCAATTTATGGGAGGATACCAGATATAGGGTGAAGTGGAATAGCAACAATGACTAAGGAGATTAAAAAAAGTCTCATATGAAAGGAAACTGAAAAACCTAGGGCCTTTTTTTTTTTGATCTTAGAAAGGAGAAGAGGGCACACAGCAAAATAAGGAAGTACCGTATAGAAACAATAACATGCAGAACATTCTATTCATATCTCCTAAAAGAAAAAGACAGAAAAGCACTGCAGGGAAATTAAAGCAATTAAAGTACTATACTTGAGATAGGAACATAAAAAGATTCAGAAAGGGATTGGACATGCACTTTCAAAAAAATATAAATTTAACAGAAAGAAGTGTTGGGGGGAACATAGTTAAATTATTCAAGCCTTATGTCAACTCTTAGTTACTGTAGCTCAAGATAGGATCTTAATAGGGCTAATTTACCCTAGATATTTACATTACTAGATACTTTAAATATTCTTGCATACAACCATGAAGCTTTTTATATCCGTCAGCATCACAATTGGGATACTGGACTATAGGGACTACTTGCCTTCTCCAGACCAGGATATTTAAATCAGTTTAGAATGGTTTCAGAAAAAAGAAGTTCAATATTAGTTTTTGCCAAGTCTTCTCCCCCCTGCCCTGAGAATTACATTCTCTAAGCAATTCTAGATCAGAGATATTTCTGACATTTATAACATATTGGCCATTACGAAGAGAATGGCTAACAAGCAATTAATTACCAAATTTAGTTTTATAAATCCTATAAGCTTATGAGAGACTGCAATAAAATTTGAGAGTTTCAGTTTATTTGAATAAATAAATATGCATATGCATTTAAGGCAGTGAATTTAACCTCTGAGAAAAAATAAAAATATCAGAAATTACATAAGCTTTGGAACAAATACTAATGCAGTGGCTCTTCATAAGGTATGTATTAGATTATGAAGCCCTTTCACACTCTAGAAAAGAAATCACGGAAAAGAAGTCTCTGAGTAATTAGTCTATCAGTTACTAAATGCAAGGACTCCCGGCTTAGGGAGTCACTGAACTGCCAACTGCACAAAACCAGGAAAGAATGCAGGAAAAACATCACTGTAAGCTTTGTATTATTTTTTTCTAAGTAGCCAGACAGGGTGCTGGGCTAGACAGATATTCAGTCTAAACCAGTATGACCATTCAAATGCTTTCATGCTATATCTTATGATCTTCAATTCTCTGGCCTGGCAGTTGGAAGTTGCCTATTTGCTGAATTATATTCCCCCTCCACTCCCTGTTACTTAGTTCTCATCAAATACAAATTTATTTGATGGGCTAGCAGTTTAATAATTACTGGTCAAAAGTTTTATTTTAGCATATCTGTTGCATTTTGAGCTACCAGAAATTCAGATTTAGATGTAGTGATTTGAGTCTCTTCATGGTTTTGGGTAATGGAAAATCACTCTGTACATTATCTTACTGCTTAGCACAAAAATCGGATACATAATTCATACAGCAAAAAGAATTGCTATAGGAATTATGTATCAGTACAAGCAGGACATGGACATACTCTAGCAAATTCAGCAAAGAGCCATGAAGAACATTAGGGGGTCGGAGCACTGAGATATGAGGAGAGGCTGAGAAAGCGCTGGGACTATTTAACCTGGAGAAGACTCAAGAGATCTAATCTATGTGTATAAATAACCAAAGTGGGGCTATAAAGAAAACTAAGCCACGCTCTACCCTGTGGTATGCAGGGAAAAGAGAAAAGGCACAAACCGAAATACAAGTAATTCCATTTAAACATAAGAAAAAACTCCTCTACTGTGATGGTGAGTGAGCACTGGCACAGGTTGCCAAGAGAGGTTGTGGACCCTCTATCCCTGGAGATATCCAAAAACCATTTGGACACATTCCTGGGCAACAGGCTCTGGGTGGCCCTGCTTGAGCAGAGAGGGTTGGACTAGACAGTCTCCAGAGATCCCTTCCAACATCGGCCATTCTGTGATTCACCCATTTAAGGTTCAGAGGAATTGTGATATCCACAGAAAATGCCTGACTACAGAATTACAAAAGGCAATAAGTGCACCAAAGAAAGCAATTCAGTGATTCTAGAATATGAAGACAAACTTCACTGGCAATTATGAAAGCACAGTATGTCAAGGATGAAAACTGGTGCAAATAAATGTTACCACTTTCTGTAGTATAAACTTTCGAGTATCTTTCATAACAGCTACCTAACATCATGTCTAATATCTGATATAATGCAAATTACCAAAGAATTTTGCCTTTTTTTTTTTGCACAGCCAATTAGAGTTTATATAAATGTATATATACATGTGAATACCAAAATAAGTATGAAGACCTTTAAACTACACAGCATAAATAAAAGTGTGTTTGAAAATTGTCACTGATTATTTACTAAGGTAGATTCCCATGCTATAATTCTCTAGTTCAGTGGGGGGGGAGACAACCTGCATGTTGACCAAGTCTTCTAAACGATGGCATGCCACATGAGCTCTGAATACTGTACAACTAGTGCACCGGTTGTATAATTTTCCATTTGGATAGAGTACCCCATGAATTTTTTATATACATATAATAGGAACAGGCAGTGATTCAGTGGATTATGGCATCTTTATGCTAGAAAAGTATTACAAGACTATTTTAGCTTGTGGAAATTTTATCTTTAATTAATATTCATTCTGTTTGCTGCAAGATAAACTTGACCTTGATTTTTATTCACAACAATATTAAGTTTTCTGGGTTTTTTCTGGTTTGTTCTGTAGTCACTTTTTTGTGTTTTCATCAAAGACACTTTCTTTTTAACAGATCTTTAGGGATTTTGCTTATATTTATGGCTATATGATAGTATAAAATCGTAAAGATTAACAGTCTTTGGGGATTAATGTGCTTTTTCATCAGTGTAATTGCTTTTTATGAAGAAAAAAAAAAAAAACCACAAGAAAAACTTGGGAGCTGGTTATAAGTATTCTGATTGCATTTTCTTATGGGATTTCAGAAGTGGCCACTGCCTCCAGCAGCTTTGGGGCCCAGTAACTCCTCCTGCCAGCCCCTGGAGTCCAGCCTGGATATCCAGAGGATCTCCACACCAGGTCAACAGACACAGCTGCTGCCTTCTCATTTGCAAGTTCAACCAGCAGTGACACTGAGCGTGTATCCCAAACATGCACACACAGGACACCAACACGGTCAGCTACACAGGCTGCCACAGACAAGGTGCTGCCTCCAACATCACCTACGTCCAGGACTGACATAAAACATAAGCACAGACAGCCTAGTCCCCTCCTCCTCCTTGGCCAGTAGAGACTGAAGCTCACTCTTGACAGCACACACTCAACACTCTCTCAATTGACGCACACACGCCCTTCAGCGGATCCCTCAAATACCAGCATGACCCTGCTGTCCATCCAACACCCCTGACCAGTTCCCAAGCCCTCTTACCCTCCCCACTGGTACCCTACTCACCAGCTGGTCCAGCCTGGGGCTGGCTAGCAAACAGATGCATGCACTCACACATTCGTCTCACAGGTACTGCATGCTCTGGCTTCCCCACCCAAAAGCCAGCCTGGGCCCTTTCTCTGCCTGATAAGCCTGCCCAGACCCACAGCCTCTTAATCGCTGGCTGATGACATGCTAAGTTTTTGTTTATTATTAATTTTTATTTTTGTCTGTGCCAAATATTGTATATCATTTCTTATTATTCTAATTTAACAGTACTAAATTTTACTTCATTATCCAAGCCCATTGACACTAAAGCAGTCCATATAAGAACACAGCTGCTCAGTTATGTGCATCCTACTATCTTCCACTAAACCTCAAACTTTTACTTTTCAACCCATACCCTTCACTGCCTTGGAGCCTACAGCTCTAAGAGTATTCTGGAATTTGGTTGAAACATGCTGCCTTACCCATAACATTTAAAAACAACCAGTAATATCTACTCTTTTCCAGATAATACAGGTTTCAGATGCAATGCAATGACATCTGGTGATTTAGCACATGTTTGAGAAAGAAATGAAAAAATGAAACATTATTGACCAATATGCTGTCAGCTGATGAGGAAAAAAAAAAAAAAATCAATGAAGTATCTTTTAAATAGTTGCATATAATTTTTCATCTAGCTCAATACTGAAGTGGAGGGAAAGTTATTCAACTAGAAGTGGGAGGGGAGAGAGTAAAATATAAAGCAGTCATGTTTCTGTACCCTTAAGACACTGTTCTAACTAGACAGCTGTTTCTAGGGTGGCACACTGTATTATGGCAGTGTTTGAACGGTTCTGAACACCTAGGAAAAGAAACAATGATGACGTGGTAAGGATTGATGGCCATTTAACAATAATACCTACATTTCACTAGTGTCTAAATTTTGAAGTATTTTCAAAAAAAAGCTAGATCAATAACATCAACTTCACAATTTATGAAGATCTATTCCTGAGCTGAAAGAATGGGGTTAGAGGCTCTTCAGCAAAAAAGGAGAGAACAAATTTTGAAGCAGGAGTAATTTCATTATTTACAACCCCTGTATAAAAAGAAAGGTAACAAAGTTGACTAGTGATTCTAGTATGCCTTAATTTTTTTCTAGATATATTTCACAAGTGTGTACATTTGTATTTTGCTCTTTATATTTTCAAGGTGTAACACAAAAATTGACTACTTAATCCTCACAATACAAGCGTTAAAGTTGGAGAAAGTAAGTCTGAGGGTGAAACAACTTACTGACTAGTGAATTAAAGATTTAATCATAATAAAAATTTCGGTTTTTTTAATAGCTTCTAATGTCATGCATTAAACACCCCTGGAGTCCTATGCCTACCAACATTAGGAGTACCAGGAGAATTTTGTGTTTTCCTCAGCCTTTACTTCCCACAATCTTCACAACGACTGCTGCAGCTATAAGCATTTCATTTGCATACTACAGACTTCATTTATGAAGAAAGTCTCTTATGTGAATCCCTTTACAAGCTCTCATCTATTTTGCTCACAGATGTTATAATATTAAGACAGACACAAGACCTATATTATAGTGATTTATTACAGAAAGCATCCTTTAAGATATATTTATGGGTATGTGAAAGATTGCCAAGGGAGTTTAAAATCGCTTCCCATTCAGTTTCATAATAGTTTGAAACTCAGAGACCTCTCTTCTCTTTTCCCACGTCAGGCTTCCAGTGTTTCAAGAAACAAATAGAAAACACCTTAATAATTCAGAGTGACATCCTGAAATTTTATATACAGAGTAAACAAGGCCAGCTTATCTAAGCTTTCCACAGGTATTAGACTCTTTCTTGATGTTCTACTGATACACCCTCTACAGTGTTCAAAGTATTTGCTTTTCCATTTCCAGCACAGAAACAAAAACAAATGAACCAAAAAACCCTTCACCTTTGCCAAGTTTTAAGCTAAGCAAAGTATAGCCTGTAAAAAGACATCAGATTAGCATCGCTTATGTTCACTGTCATCTCTAGAAATACATGTTATTACTCTGTTGCCTAATTCTGCAATTACAGTCTTAATTTTCAACAGAAATATAAAGTTAATCCAACAAATCTGAATGCTGAAATATGTACAGGACTATCATGAGTCTTGTATTGCCAGAACCCTAAATTCTGTAACATCTTAAGCTGTCTTGCTCTGCAACACATATCTCAGTCTTCAAAGCTTCTAGTAAACAATAATTTATTTTCCACAAACCTAAGCAAAGGATCAAAATTTTCTACAAAGCGAATATAAATATTAAGAGAACTTGCAAAAGAGGGTTTTACTAGCATGTTGTGAACCAATAATCAAACTAAAAACAAAGCACAAAAGATGCACTACTCACATCCCTCAGCCAGTGGACATATGATTGTACCTTATGAGTTAATTAAACTGTTATATTTTGTATGCTTTGTCCATCTAGGAAGCCAGAACACAAAGAAAGGGTTCTGCTGTTTGTTCTGCTGTTTACCATGCAGAGCATATTGCAGCCTATTTTAAGAAACCATCATAGCATACAATTATTTTGTTTCGATTGCAATGTCTTATTTATAGAAAAAAATACAGAAATATTATCCCAGAAGGCATATGTTTCATATAAAGTTGATAAATGTGACCAAATTAAAATATTGTACAGGCAAATTACAGAGAAAATGAAACTGTTTGCCAAAATGCCTGAAGGGAGCAACAGATTTTTTGGATTCCTATAAATCAAGGCTGGATTGCTTTCTGGAAGGCATTTTTCTTTAGACTATTGGGCTCAATGGTGAAATCCTATGGCCTATGCTATCTCTGCAGTCAGATTAGATGATCTACCGGTTTCTAGTTATCTGTGAACCTGTCAGCTATATTTAAATGAGTACTTTCTTCGTACAATCCATCTATAATTGGATGTGGTTGAGAATTGCCTTAGACTACCCCAAGAGCAAGACTAGGTTATATTTATATGAATACTTCCTTTATATGATCGTTCTAGAACTGAAATTGGTTGAGGGTTGCTTTAGACTACCCCAAGAGAAAGACTAGGCTATATAACAACAAATTTTAAAACCTTCATGGAGATAATAAAGATGGCTAAAACTCTTTCTGGCCTTCTGTTAAAGAATGAAATTAACAGAGCTAAGCATATACTGCTCCTGCTTCATGGCAGAAGCTACTGCTCTTCACAGCAGATGTCAGAAGGGCAGCCATAATGGCATGACTTACCAACAATTTATTATTTTTTGTAATAAGAGATTGTTGACCTTTGAATGGCTCAGAAAAATAATGGCATGTTGATTTCTTTCACTGAAGAAAAGATGTGGTGGCTATGCAAACAGAAGACAATGGGTAAACGGGAAGAGATTTGGATCCTCCAAAATATCACAATTCACAGTCATAAATCAATCAGACCTCCAAAACATTTCTGAATCTCACAGGAATTACTTTTCTTAATCAGAAAATGCACAAAAATACTAACTGCTGGCAGATGTGACTCTTACACATATTAAACTATATCTTTTTCTGTAAGCAGTCCCATTAAGGTCATCAGCTACCCCCAGAGATGTATGGACTTTGGTTTACTATTCTGAAATAAAGACAGATTTATTATTTAATTTTAAGTGAAAAATGTACTTTTATTACCAAAGAAAGTTCAGTTGACCATGTGTCTCAGGAAGAAGTTTACAGTTCCATTTCTCAGTCATCAGCTTCTCATCTATATAAATATCCAATGAAATGCAGACCATTAAAATATGTTTTGTTAGAGAGAATACTAATCTCTCTCTAAAATGTTCTTAGCCATAAGGAAATAATTTGCTGAAAGACTGTTTCTTCTTTGCCTTTCAAATATTTTAAGAAAAAGATGTTTCAGTGACATAGCTTTTGCTGTTTTAATCACAGCATAGATTACAAATCTATTAAAATAAATAGCACATATAAGTATCTACAAAAATATCTATAAATACATTAAAATAGCTTCTCTAGGATAGTAATAAATCCATCCTTCTAAAACTATTTGACAATTTCACCTGCAACTCCAACCTTACTAATTCTTTGCTTACAGCCTAGACCCTGGAAATAGTATACTTTGACGGCGATGCATTATATGCTCATAGTTTCACAAAATACAGTGCAACACACCTCCTACCAAAATAATATTGCCCATGGATAGCGATTTTGTGTAAGATTAATAAAATGTCCAAGATATGTGGAAAATTAAAAGTTAATCAGCAATCTGAAAGCAAAATTCATGACTAACTCTTTTAATATCAGAATTCAGTATGATACATCATACAACAGTACTATGTGGCTATATAATTAAAGATCAGAATTAATTTAGGCTGCTTTGGATGAAAATGGACAGCTTGACAAAATATTTTACCTCCTACCATGTGTTTTAGAACTACTTTACCTTTAGAACTATTTTACCTCCTACCATGTGTTTCCACTGTTGTAGAAAGAACAGAACTTTGGTATTTTTATTTTGCAGGTATCTAGCCAGTGAAGTATGTGGAATAACAACAGCAACATATAACATACAAGCTCTTGACTATGGCATGTATTTGCTGAGGGATGCTTCAGAAAATTATATAGCCCACAGTATTGATTTTCTAGGCCTCTTTCAGTGTCTCCATTTTCCTACACAAAAATTTACCTATCCACAGGTTCTATAAATTTTGATATCTGAATGTTCTACCTTTTGATCTCTATGAATGCAGAAGGAGCATGACCTTAAAGCTAAGGAACTAACTCTATTAATTAGTTGACTTCATTTTGCACCTAAAATGGATTCACCTCACCTAACTTAATCCATTGTAAAAGCAGGTCTGTAGTCTAAGCCAGTCCTCTAGCCTTACTCCGCAGTTAATGAAGACAGATAAGTATCTATAGCAGCCTGTACACACCCACACACATAAAAGAAGTGTTTAAGATAAATGGGATAAATCATCCATTCTAAGTACCCTCTTAGTTATAAAGGGAGCCTAGATCAATACCTTAACATTCAGGTCTGGTATTTACATAGCTGAAGTTAGGTGGGGTGAATTCATGTGGAATTCATTCCTCATGTGGAAGATCCAAATACCATCAACACACAAGACATTAACTATACAAAAAAAGAGCAAACTATGTCTCAGTGCTAATCTACTGAACTTACAGTTTTACAAAAAAAAAAAGGGAACTGTAGGCAAATCCTTACACACCTAAATTCACATCTGTTCACAATTCACACTGTTTACACAGTTCACACCTACACACCATTCACATCTGCTTGTTGCATGTCACAGAAGAGGCTGCCTAATCTCTTCCACCAAAAAATTTCTGATTTATAAAGAAAAGAACACCATATATCTATAAGGTAAAACCTGTTTGACAAGAAAAACTAAAATCATGACATTCTTTCAGAGAGTGAAGTCAAACGTGGATCTATCACACAGATTTCCAGGAGGGTTCCCAAGCCAAAGTGCCTCACACCCACACTGTGTAGAAACCACTGGAAGACCAAAAGAGAAGGCTCAAGTCTTCCTTCTTGTTCAGCACACCCCCAAGCACACATTAACCCAAGCAGAGATGATCTGGGCACACTGAATGGAATTTCTAAGACCATAGCTTCAATAGAAACTTCCAGATATCCTCTCTGTACAACAATATTCACGTGCATAACAAGTCTTACTGTTTTTAGTATGACTAATTTCCAAAATGACTGATGGATTTTACAGAAGAGGTAGTTTTAAGCTACCTTTATAATTTTTCCACACTTTGTAAAAGCCTCTCTCTTTTACTTAGTTGCAGTTTCATTTAATTTATGCATGGTTATAAAGACATGGGGCAATTCTTAAATAGAATTAATATAAATTCGGAATTGAGCAGTAGTACTAGACAGTGCACATTTGCAGATATATTCAGTATTTATGGATTGTGTGGGTTATGCTTGTAGCACTAAAGTTCCTCTTAAAGTTAATTTAATCTAATCCACTCAGTTGTCTCAAGAGATAAAGTTCCTCATTTAGTGTCACGTCAAGGCTTAGTCAAGCCTTTGTGGTGTCATTGTTTTTGACATATTGCTGAGATAGAACCTTTGATTCCGGAGGCTGCCAAGTGGAAACATGTAACTGAAATGATTAATCAAATTATTAAAGGGGGGGCGGGGGGCATAAGGAAAGAAAAAACGAAAAATAAAGAAAAGAAAAGAAAAAAGTTAATGGTCTTCCCTGAATGAGACTTAGAGCAAAAAGACCAAGGACTTTCTCAGTTCTTTAGCTGAATGGCTAAGGTCACCATGTAATTTCTTGTCAAATGTATGCAAAAAAACTATTGGTAATGTACTTTTACCATTTTATTAGACATGATACCTGCTTTATTTATATAGGAAAACATTTATCAACCTACATATTATCAGAAACAAATGTGATTTTCTGCAGCCATTTGAAATTGGTAGTTCAGACATAGGGGTTTTTTGGTTCTTTTTTGTGCAGAGCCTAACACAATGAATTTATCAGTGTACTTTAAAATTAATGTAAAACTTTGTTGTGTTCAGATGAATGTATCACAATGAAAATATT
This sequence comes from Platalea leucorodia, assembly GCF_965183815.1. Taxonomy (NCBI): domain Eukaryota; kingdom Metazoa; phylum Chordata; class Aves; order Pelecaniformes; family Threskiornithidae; genus Platalea; species Platalea leucorodia. Next base: position 62,553,579 of record NC_138828.1, on the reverse strand, counting down.
TCTAACAAGGAAAATAAGGCCTCTTTATGTTCCATGAAAGGAGGGGGGAAGAGGAAGGGCTTATTCTCTGAAAAAAAGCATACCACAGAAGTTTGTACATATGTTTGACATGTTTAGATTATCAAATCAACAGATTTTGTCATCAATTTCAACAATGAGCTATTAACATTTCTACATCTTACTTTTCTTTCAGAAGTAGTAATAAAGATTAATGGATCTTCAACTACTGTATTAAGCATCCTCTTTCAGATAGGCAGCCACGTATATCTCTTTATACATTATCATTTGTGCATAACATCATCTTTCAGAATCTTCACTGATTTCTTCTACATCTATTGACTGTAATTCATCAGTCTATACAGAGCTGTGAAAATGATATAACTTGCTCTCAGGATTTCTTGTTATGCTTCTTTTATACTACATACAATCGCAGTGCACTTCTGAGCCTAAAGTTTAAATGCTATGCCTATTTATTAAGGCCCCCTTTCTGGATTTCACAGTTTTTATATTCACATTTTCAGGAAGTCTGGACTTTTCATTTATATTTTTAATGTATTTAATGTTTTTCATTTCTTTCCAGCAAAGTTCCTTTTGCATTTACAGAACCTAGGCAAATCTGTCAGACTAAACAGGATCTGACATCACTTACTCCATTTATTCCTCTATTAATGATATCTCTAGAATAGAACTACCAAACAAATAAGCCATATCTTCTTTGTTTCCTTGCATGTTTTGCTAAATAAAATCAGACTTTCAACAAAAATAAACCAACCTCTTTTCCTACTGACTCAGTCAGATGGGCAGAGGGTGAACATTGAACGAAGATGCAGACCATAACTTAATAGCATGCATATATTTATACAACATATGAGGATATGTATACTATATACATATATTCTTATTTATTTATAGAAATGTTTTATCTTGAAAGTAATTATTTGGGCAAAGTTGGAACATACTTGGTCCACTGGATCTGAGGACAAGACCTCTCTCAAAGATTCACCATTAATGCCTTGTTTCTTCCTGGAACCAGGCTTTGGCCAGAAGTTTTTTACAACATATTTTACCTTCAAAGCCAGTTCTTAGGCACTCAGCCATACAGAATCCTATTATTTGATTATTTGAAGTGACATGCATCATTTGATATGGCTATTCAACAGCTGACCAAAGTGTTATTCTTCCCCTTCAAAACGGATACTGTCAAGTCTTATGATTTCTCCCAGGCCTATTGTAATTGCCCCTGCATACTCAGATATTGTCCACGTCAACCTCTATGCCCACATTAAGATTCTCACGGGTCATGATAACATCCACAATTGCTTCCCAATACAAGTGGCTTTGTACTATACCCGCAGTATAGTACTTAACTGTATTTCCGATAAGCAAATAGTATGGCTGGCAACAAATGAGAGCAGTCTAAAATCCTCCCATGTTTTCTCCTTTAATTTTACTAGTTTATTTTCTTCAGTTCTTCTCACCAAGCACACTAAAGTTATCTTAAATGGTTGCTCTACAGTGTGTGGTTCATAAGCATGAACTTGCACAGTACCATGCCACTGCCATCCCACTATTTCACAGCGTATACTTCTTCTGGGAGCTAAGCTGTGTTTTCCCAGATACACTAAAAGATAATGCATGTTCCTACCATACAACTGCATGGTTTCAGACCAAGCTTGCCACCCCCAAACTGAGTCACTCTTATAAGAAAAGAGTCAGTGTAGGATGTCTTAACCATTATTAAAATCTTCTCACTCAGGAAGGACTTGCAAAAATCTTCATCAGCCCATTGACAGCTCTTGATCCAGCTGACAAAGTTAATCTCTTTGGAATGACTGTGTGCCAAAAAACACTGAAGGTTTAATTTCTCACAAACTAAAAATCATTAATTGCATGAATAGAAACATGACATGTAGAGAATTAAAAAAAATGCTAGAGCTCCTTTGTCCTGAGACATTAAAAATTAAGAAGTGCTTGGATTTGTCTAGTCTTCAGGCTACTTCAACCATCAGCTTTTATATATCTGACTCATTTTAACTGCCTGAGCCAGCTCTCTGGAAGCAGGCAGGAAAAGGACATTGCCTACCCTTTTGATTCTGATGTATCTTCTACTGAAAGCTGAACTAGCTTACCTCCTAATGATGCAACAAACGCTGTTAAAATATCTGTCAAAGGACTGTCTTTGTGAAACTACAAATACCAGTAATACCCTGAACTTCAAAATGTGAAGACATTCAACAGCAAGCCAGTGTCCACCATCTTAGACTCAATCTTTCAGAGTTTTTCCCACTAGTATTTTCATACCAAGTAAAGCCATAGTTCATGACAAAAGCTGGCAGCTTGTAACAGTGAATGCTGCCGGGCCTCTTCTAATAAGGTGCAGAAGGTCCTCCACATAGTGAAGAGGTCAACTATCTTTCTGAAATTCAGATATAGATATAGATATATGCTTACTTTTTTCAAACAATATAAGCATTACCCTTAGATCACTGGTGCTCTGGGAGTTTTCCTCTCTCTCTCTCATCCTGAAAGCACAACAAAGCAGCTGCTATGCCATTATCTAGTCCCAGTATGCATTCTACCCAGAACAGGATATTGTACCATGAAAAATAAAGTACAAAAGCCTATACCAACCTCAGGGCTCATGGGACATTTGCCATCTGCTTTTTAATCATGTGGGCCACAAACTGACTGTCACATACACAGAAATGCATTTCACTGTTAGCTGACTTCTGATAGATCATCACTGCCATTAGAAAGGGAAGAAGATTTATGGCCCTTGTAATATATGCTTGCACACACCTCTGAGTCCTCACGTTCCCCATGGGGAACAGATGACTCCACATGTACCTTCAATTCCTGCTTCCTATTGATCTCCAGCTGTCATAAGGAAATCATGTTCTATCATGTAAGGAAGGAATTTCAAACCTGAAATACTCCTCAGATACGTAGATAAATCTATTTTTCCGTTCACATAGTGCTGCTGCAGCATGAAATATCTTACACAGAACTACCAACCTGTACTCAAAATATAAGTGCCCCAGAATCTCCATTGTTATTTTGCTTGTCTACAGATCCATCTGTAACTCTTGGGCCACTGGGAAAGAAAAAGACTCTGCACAAAGTTTCTCTCTTTTTTTCAATATCCCATTACCACCTTGAACGCAGTAAAAAGATTAACGCTTTCCTCCATTCAAATCTTCCTGAAAAAACAGAGGATGAGCCATCTAAGGAATCCTGATTTCTCACATAACATTCAGATTTCAGCAGTGATCTGAATTTTTCTCCTACTGTTTGGTCTATAAAACTGTATAAGCGTAAGTAAACAGAAGTAAATACAGCACAAAAAACGCACTGCCTAGCACAAAGAAACACTGCTTCCAAAACTTAAAACCATACAGACCTGCATCATGATCCTGCATGAACATAATGCAGCTTAGCAAGCCACACACTAAAGCCAGAAGTTCTGATTGCTGTCATGGCTAAGTACTGCACTGAATGTGGCTGTACTTTTACCAGATGTTCCTGGAGACAGAACAGGCAGTAAATCACCTCAAAGCCACCTACCACCTTTTGGACACCAGACTCAGAATAAAGGTATGTAGATTCCTACTTGTTAATTTATTGAACAAACCAGCAACTCTCCTTATGGTCATTTTGTCCACTATTTTTTTGTTTATTGCTCAACCAATTTCTAATTAAATTTCAGATTTCTCACAACAAAATGGCTCATAGCTGCATCACATCACACTTCAAAACAAAGTAGTATGCTGTATAGTTCTTCAGTGCATAATTCATTAGTGCACTTTGCTGAATGAAACAGGCTCGGTTCTATATAACAATCTGCTTTATCTTAGGTCCTTCAGCAAGTGAAGGAATAGAGGTGTCCTCATCTGAGGACTGCTTCCACTCTTCACAGCGACTGAAAGGCTGGCTTGTTAAATGTAGTCAGCATTGTAGATGATTCACTCTGTGCCCTGCATGCACTTCTGCTACAGCACAACATTCAGCCTCTCAGTCTTAACACAATCCATGCTGCTCACCACTGCTTAGAAATTTCCAGTCTCAAAAAGGTAAGAATATCGACTATGGTTTAACAGTCTGGATTAAATCTGGTGTATCCTATCTAAGTTTTTGCCCGTGGATTACCTCCACAGAGGTAGTAGTTTTGCAGCATTTTGCCAGTGATTTGTTGGAGTGACAGTTCCTTTGAGAAATGCAATCACCATGATTCTCACTTGCTTTATTTTACACAGTTGTATTGCTTGACAATCTATGGTCGAATAAGTCTTTCCCCATGCTCTGATGAAGTCAACTTGTCTTAACAAATATGGTCATCCTTGCTTATATTAAAAGCAGCAGAGAGGTGGTGAGAAGAACTATTAGAGGGACAATGTTTTCATTTTTCTTATTGTTTGGTAAGAAAACCTATGAACTCATGAAAAAAATATTTGTACGGGCAAGTAAGAACTGAAAAGGGAGCCTTCTAAAATACAGCCATATGATTCACTAAAGATTGCCCATCTACAAAGACAGCTTGAACCACAGACTTAGTAAATTCAGTAGCTCCCTTTAAAAGCTTTGTGACTTTACTGCAGTAATTGTTACAAGTCATATACTTTGTTTGGAATTATAATCCCCTCACTCTGACCACACATTTCTCCATTAAAAACAAAGGGAGAAAGACATAATCATGAGGAATGGGTTAATCAACAGCAGATCGCTTGCAGCAAATGCAGCACTTACCGCTTTTTACTTTTGAGAAAGAAAATGAGAAAAAGCAGCAATAGCTTTACTAAAATTCCATTGACAAAATATCACAGAAGTCACATTCAATTTTGTAATTGCTAACCCTTCCCCACCCAGCAGAGAAACTGTAAGAAGGCAATGCACACCCATGCAACCCCAGGTCGAAGGATCTTCTTTTAAATTAAAATGAACATTCAGAGAGACCTTATACTCCATGTGCTGGGTCCTATCTGCTCTAAGCAGAAACTCCCAGTTGGAATTGAGCAGCACTCTGCCGGCCAGCAAACCAGCTGGCCATCTGCCTGCATCTGTCTCTTCTATGCTAATTCCCCGTTCCCAAAAGTATGTGCTGCAGCTTCAATTCACTTCACTTTGCAGTTGGCTGTACCATGCTTATAAGTTATTTGGCTGGTACAGATACATCTTTTTTTTTTTAAGATACTGAAGAATACAAGTGCCTGTTCTTTAAACAAGCACAAATCATTGAAAGTAGGCAAAGACAATGACTTGATTACAAGCACATCTAAAAAAGATAGTACTGGAATTCTAAGAATGAGAGCATAGTGATTTTGCTGACCTAGAAGATCAGGCCACTGGCCCAGCAAGTTGCCTATTCTGCTAGCTGTTGATGACTCGAAGGAGAAATAGGAATCAGAGACAACCACCTGTTTTACTCAATGTCACATGACAAAGGACAGCTATTTTCCTATGTTGCCTAAAATTCAGGGGGGGAAAACAAAGGTTCTTTTCCCTCTGCAAATAAATTGTTCTACCATTGTTTGAGTGACCAGATGAGCTATCAAAAGAATACTTCCCACCCTCTGCCCCCTCTCTCTTTGCAGACTAGTGCAGCCAATTTATACAATTACTGTGCTGTTACTGACTGAAGTAAATTCTATAATACCTGTTAGCACTAGAAGCAAAAATATAGATGAGCGAGGTAAAACCCACAGTTCTGTGCTCTCAGACGTTACGATGAATCTGACCTAGATGAGAAGAAAATCAGAACTAATAGGTTTGCAGATATTTAATTAATCAGAATTTGGTTGGGTTGCCCAAGTTAATCCTGACTTTATTAGTTCCTATGTTTGTTGTGATTCAAATTCAAAGAGTTTTGAAGTACCCTGTACCATAATGCTGACATTCAAAAACACAGGCTAAACAGCATTAGTCACATCAAGAGTTAACAGAAATCCAAAGAAATTCCATCAGAAGAGGTACTTTGTAGTATGCATGTATATAAGAAGAAATATGAAGACAGTATCTCTTCTGAATACAACACTGGAGAGAATATCAGTCTGGCTAAATCTTCAAAAAGTTTTCAAAAAAATTGGAAAAGGTTCAGACAAGCCTCATGAGACTGATTCAAGGTCTGGAGTTTGAGATTTAAAAGCTGTATTTATTTAACTTTTCAAAGGCAAGGTTTTTTAATCTACTAAACAAAGGCATAACAATATCCAGTGACTGCAAGCTGAAATTAGACAGATTTCCAGCTATAAATAAAGCATAGTTTTTAACAGTAAAGATAATTATCCGTAAGAAACCACTTAGTAAGGGATGTGTTGGAATTTCTATCACTAAAAAGCCCTCAAATTAGGACCAAATATTTTTGTGAAACACATATAAAGCTCAAGCAGAAGTTAGAAACCTGCTACCTGAAATTATAAACAAACCCCTGTTCTGTGTTATTTAGAAAATCAGACTGGTTAAATATAATGGCATCTTCTTGCCTTAAAATCTATAAAACGTTTAATAGAAGAAAGAATTTTATTCCACTTTGGTGTCATCATTTCCACTTGAGGAAATGGGCTAAAAACATTACTGAAAATTAATTTCTTTTCCAAATATCTGACCAACCGCCAAGAAGGCAAGAGACAAAAAGTGGGGCCATGTTACCTGTCACAAGACATACATGAGCCAGATGTATGGCCACCAATGTCTATCAATTGAAAGGTAAATCCTGTAAAAGCAATTCTTTTCTTCCTCATATCTTCCATTCAGTTCAGCTTCAGTGAAAGAAATCCTAAATACAAGAGAATAATTTCCAGCATCACTGTATTTCTAAATGGTTGGTTTCTGGTACAGATTTCCCGAGAATAAATAATTTCTTCATGCAAGAGAAAAGAATCTAAGGCATGTTTCCCTATCAGCAGTCTAAGGTTTGTGGGCAGATTCCAAGCTCCCGACTCCCAAATCTCTAATCTCAACTAGAGCTGAGAGCCAGGAGTTGCTGCCTCTCAGAGTTAAGCTTTTGTTTTTGTAAGACACAAAGTCATTCAGTCCCCACTGAGTTTAGCAGAAGGGCAGAAATGCACTACTGGTATGTATGACTAATTCAGAAAACAAAGTTTTGTAGGTTTCCTTCCCCTGCTTAAAAATTGCTAGCAGCTAATTCAACTCTCACAAAGTCCACAAAACTGTAAACTCTCTTCACCATTTGTAAACTGTGATATGTATTCCAAAATAAACTTTGTTCTTACATTTGGCATTTTTACCCTACTGTGGTTGGCAGCCAGCTGGCTCAAAACTATTACTTAAACATCTTTCACAGAAGCTTTTAAAGCAGTTTCTAGCCTGATTTAATATAAATTTAATTAAAATACAGATTTGAAATCTAAAACATATATTTTATCTCTGCTAATAGGAAATTCTGTTTAGGACATAACTGACTACGGAAAACATCCTGCAATGTACCTTCTTTCTAAAAATACACTGAAACCTTTCAAGCTTGATATTCCTCCTTGTCTGAGCCTGAACAGAAGCTGACAATTATGTATTATCATTCTCTACTGGGGTAGCCAAGGACCAGTGGAAGGAGGGACATTAAAACCAGGTATTTCCACAGAAGCTATTTCCAAGTGGTGTTAAAGCCAGAATAGACTGGATAATATTTTTTATAAAAATGGCAATCAGGCTTACTGTCTGCATTGGAATTCTCCTCTGCAATTTGGAGCATGCATTGTAAAGACCCCCAGTCTGTATTACTTCATTATTGTTAGGGTAAAGCAGTTGCACCAGCCCAAGAAAAATCTTTAGAAAAGTAGCTTGTGTTTATTAAGGTTTATTTTTCAGACTTCATGTTTGCTGACAGCAGCAGCTGATTTAAATCACTTAATTCATTGTAACGGGTCTGGCTGGCATGGAGCTAACTTTCTTCATAGCAACCCATATGGTGCTGTATTTTGGATCTGTGGCTAAAACAGTGGTGATTACACACCAGTGTTTTGGCTATGGCTGAACAGTGGTTGCACCAGCACCAAGATTTCTCTTTTCCCCGCTTCCTCCAACGTGCAGCAAGTAAACTAAAGATGGACAAGAAGCTGGGAGGTGACACAGCCAGGACAGCTGACCCAAATGTCCAAAGGGATATTCCATGCCATGTAACACCATGCTGAACTATAAAAACAAAGGGGAGAGGAAGAAGGTAAGGAGTTTTTGGCTTCCAAGGTACCTGCTTTCTGGAGACTGGCTTGGCATCAGTCTGCTGGTGGGAGGTGGCACACGACTGCCTTTGCATCACTTGTTTTCTTTTTCTTTCCTCCACTTATTAAGCTGTTTTTATCTGAAACCATGAGTTTTCACACTTTTATTCTTCCTATTCTCTCTGCTGCTGGTGGGAGTCAGGTAGGGACTGAGCTGCGTGGGTGTTTAGCTGCTGGCCTAGGTCAACCCACAACATTCATACTCTCCCACCATACAGACAAGCACAAAACAGGGCTAAAACTTCATCATTTTCAAAAAAAAAAAACCAAAAAACAAACAAACAAACAAAAACCAAATAGGTACACAAACATAAAGCACTTCCAGGCATCAAAGAAACATGAGTAATTGTAACCAATGTAAGTTACTGTCACAGTTATGCCTCAGGCTTAATAAAGGGGTTTGCCCTGTATGTCCTAATCCTCCGAAAATTCAAATTTGCATGATGATATGCAATAACCATTGTCCAGGAAAAAAGGCAGTGGCAAGTGTTTTTCTCGTCTAAGTTTTTTCTTTCCCAAGGAAATGTGAGATTCACATTTAAATCATTTTACACTCAGTATAAACGTGCTAATTATTAATAGTTCATGTTTTGCACTAACATCCATGTAGAGCTCTAAAGCAGATGAACACGATGATTTGTATCAGCTTTTTTAGATTACAGAAGCTCAGGATATGCCTATTACAAGCAACACTTTCTAACTCCTCCCTTGAGAAGGGAAACATACTTGACCTTGCAGAGCTGTGTTGACAACAGATTTCTAATATTGCCTGCTTGCATTCCAGCTCTCTGAAAAATCACAAAATTGTAGTGTCTCCTGAAATCAGGCACAGAGAAATTCTCCTCTTGTCCTGCAGTACAGCAGGTAGTAAGGGACAGGATGACAATATTTTCAATAGTCAAAAACTACTTCTTAGCACTTGGGACAGAAATACGCATGTGAAAAGCATTCACTGTAGAATTTCACTGAACTCTGTTTACATATTTCTGTTCCCCTTATAAAGGATAAGAGACTACTTGGCTATTTTAATATGTCATTCCCAGTTTGCCATCCTCAGCACTGTCCTCATAAGACTAAACAATCAGGAGACAAAATTAAGCTTAGGCCTTCCTTTCTCATTATTTTCTGTTTCGCAGTCCAGTGCACTAAAAGTAAACTTTACTGATGTTTGAATCCATCAGGTTTCAATTAGAACGCACGTAACATTTTTATGCCTATCTTAAGACTAGGCATTGTTAGGAGGCAAGACCTATAAAAAAATAGACACATTTATTCCAGTGATTTCTTAGACTTCCAGCAAAACATTCCACTTGTGGAAAGATTAACTTTCTTGAAAATTCCATTTTACTACACAATCCCATTTACTCCTGCTAGTCATAAACAAATTAAATAACAGCCATGGACATTTTGACAGCGCTGAAGAATTTGTAGGCAATTTTAATGATGGAAAACCTACCTCATCACACTTCTCAGAGTTCCGAATTGATCTTTGGCAGCGAGGCTGACAATTTGATTGTTCTGTAATGTACAAATGCATAATTTCAAAACCTGAAATCATGTTACAGAGAAACTAATTAAATGCAAATGAAGTCCTTGTACAAGATGTTAATACATAAAGTGATATATACAGCTATAATTTAATAAGAATAATAAAGAATACAGCTTGTCTGAATATCCAATTAAAAGATTATTTTCACATCAAAACATCCATAGTGGTATGATACAGTCCACCACATCATTAATCAGAAACATAAGATATTAAATAAGTGTTCCTTTCCTTCTTGCCATCTTTCTATTCCCTCCTAATTTTAGGTTCAAGCAATCGTTTAAATTTGCTGTGCTCAGTGGCAGTCCTATTAAAACAGAATTAAGACACTGTCTATCACATCGGTAGACTGCACAAAGAAATGGGATACTGGATGGTGGGTTACAAACCTTATTTTAACATTTCACTTTAAGTTACCAGTGGACAAACTAACATTCATTTTACTTTGTCTCTTATAGAACATAAAGTCCATATTTTCCCTGAAAAAGATGAATTCTTTCATGCATTTAAATACTTCTGAATAGTCCAGTATTATTAAGCCAACTTAAAGAAGTTTGCTGCCAGAGACAAAGGAGAAAATAGATCATCTCCAAGATAAATACAATATACACTGTGAAAGTAATGACTTACAAAGCAAATCTTCCATACACGTCAGCTATCAGGTCTTCATAATGTTACAATGCTCCCGTATTTTAATAGCAGTATGCATGAAGTATTGCTAGCCCGTCGAGAGAGGTGATTATCCCGCTCTACTCTGCACTGGTGCGGCCTCATCTTGAGTACTGTGTGCAGTTTTGGGTGCCACAGTGCAAAAATGATACAAAGCTGCTACAGAGCGTCCAGAGGAAAGCCATGAAGACAGTGAACGCTTCAGAGGGGAAGCTGTACGAGGAGCAGCTGAAGTCACTTGGTCTCTTCAGCCTGGAGGAGACTGAGGGGAGACCTCATCACAGTCTACAGCTTCCTCACAAGGGAAGAAAGAGCGGCAGGTGCTTATCTCTTCTCCCTGACAACCAATGATAGGACCTGAGGGAACAGCAGGAAGATATGCCAGGGGAGGCTTAGGCTGGACATTAGGAAAAGGTTCTTCACCCAAAGCGTAGTGGAGCATTGGAATAAGCTGCCTCAGGAGATGGTCATGGTGCCAAGCCTGACAACATTCAAGAAGCAATTGGACAATGCCCTCAGCCATATGGTGTGATTTTGGGGGTCGTGCTACCCAGGGACAGGACTTGGACTCGATGATCCTTGTGGGCCCCTTCCAACTCAGAACATTCTATGATTCTAAGTATGGCAAATGAGAAACAGTATATGTTACTGAATTCCCAGAGGTCCTAACTACTTTTAGGAAGCGGAACTTGGGATATCATTCCCCATAGAAGATACCTGCCATCCAATTTCTGCCAGGGTGCAGTAGAGTTCGGCAGCTCCCTCATGGCTGGGAGCGGCACGAGGCTTCCTGTGGAAACGGGCACGGCTGGGCCTCGCAGCCAGGGCCTCTCCTACGGCCCCGGCCAGGGAGGCAGCGGGTACCTGCCTAGGGACGGGCCGAGGCTGGGCCGGGACGTCAGCCCCCAGGTCGGGGCCCTGCTCAGGGGCCGCGGCTGAGCACGGGCCGGGCTGCCACGCGGTGGGGCCGTTGCTCCGGCTGGATCCGAGCGCCGGCGCCTCAGCCGCAAGCAGCGCCCAGGGGGCCTGGGGCCGGCCCAGGGCGAGCGCGGCCCCTCCGGGCAGGCCGCGGCACGCTCCCGCCGCCAGCCGCAGCAAGCAGACCCCGGCGGGGGCCGCGGACACACCCAGCCGGCTGCGCAGGGCCGTTTGTAGCCCAGCCTCGGGCGGGGGTTCCGCTGGGAGGCGGGAACGCGGCGCCGGGCGTTGCCTAGGCTTCGGGTGGATTTAGTCCAAAAGTCAGCGTCGTCCCCAAAACCTCTTCTACGCCTATGCTAGCCAGAGAGTTATCGTCCCTGGGAGCTCTACTATTGCCTGGAGTTTGGATAGTAAATCTTCTGGTGTGCCATTTTTGTAATGGTGCCTGGTACTACATGTAATTTTATTTGATATTTTTTGTTATCTCTCGCTTTGGACTGTTACTAGGGTGCTTTTTTTCTGTTTTTTATTTTCTCAGTAAGCCAGCATCCCATTTAAGGCATTAAATATGTGTAATTAATTCCCTGATTATTTTTTTTTTTCACTATGAAGGGCAAAGGAAATTCATTCTGGCGGTAAAGATTTGTAATAATTTTAGTACTCAAATAATCAAATCATGCAAAAGTCTAATAAAGGCAGTATGATTACCCTCAAGTATAATCTGTAATCAAGCATAATCCTGATGTAACTGATCAGGAAAAAAAAAATTTAAAAAAAAAAAAATCCCTGAATCAAGAAACAGTAAATGTTACAGATCAGAGACAAGACTAAGCAATTCACTGGCTGGTTTTTTCTTTCAAAATGCAAAAGACAGCTGAAGTTCTGCTGGATGAGTTTAGACAGGATCAATCAACACAGGTTGTCTTCTCTTTTTTTTTTCCCTGATTAATTGCACTAAGTGCCACATGATTATTTAAGCAGAATCATCTGTATGGAGTTAACCTGTTTTATTGATTAGCACAAAGCAATAGTTCAGCTGATTCTCATTTGATGCAACATGGTGGTCTAGTATCCAGAAGATATACTATAGAAGGAGAGGAACCTACCTCCGCATTTTCTATACTTTTTTTAAATGGTAATTCACACATTTTCTAAAGATTTCTATGTTGAGCTAATTGTTACAGACTGCAAAAATCATTCATTTACGTCAAACTTGCATGACTACCTATTGTAAAGAGTGTTTTATTATTATAGCTTAAACTTACACTTATTACAAAAGTAAGTTTTAGCAAACCACTTACACTAATTTGAGAAAGATATGGCATCTATTTCAATGACAATTATTCAACAGTTAATTTTACTATAACTTTAAAGTTAGAGTATTCATACGTGTATTTCAAACTGCTCACTATTCAACTTAATTGTGTGAACCAGAGTGTTTAGGCCTAAATTTTCCTTGCTTGGAAATCTACAAAGCTTTAAAAATATACTAATAGATCAACTAAGTACAAGAAAAAAGTTACTGACTACTCTGGCATAGGTAACATAACAAATAGAAGTAGCTGTAAATTTTTATGGGCAATTATTGGACATATCTGTAATAACAACACCTAATTGCTGCTGTACTGAAAAGTAGCTTAGGTACATAATTAATCCTGCTGAATATATTGAGACGGGCTTTGAAAAGACATGTGATTACTTAAAGACAAGGAATTTGCTAAGAAAGCCAAGAATCCAACAGTGGATTTTGTCTCCTGGAAAAAGAACATGTAGATTACAAGCCAGTATTAATGAATTAACTTATATATTTATCAAGAAATACTAACTGCATTAGTAAGTAATAATTGTTCCTATACCAATAAGGTAGAAGATACACTTTGAAGCTGCTGGTGCAGAGCATGTGAAACCAAAACCACAGCCAATGAGAATCATCACGACATCTCACAAGTATGTGAAAAGTGGCATGGTTAAATGTGGCATCTTTACAACAAATTAACCTTAAAAAATCAAAAGTGTGGCAGATACAGCAAAAATACAGATATTTAAAAGCAAGACTTCATTCTTTGTGACTGATTCATTTATGTCATAACGTTTCCTTCAGTCATATTAAATACTGAATGATGTTGGAGAAAATGCTTTAAGACACTAAAACTGAATTTCACTTTAGATCCTGGAAATAAATAAATTACAGAACAGTTTAAGATAATTTTTTTTTCTCCTGGTTGTTGAAAACTTTATTTATTTCACAGGTCTCCTCTTGTTAATATTCTAACTTTCTAGGTAATCATCTTATTTAGATTTGCTTGTATAGCTAACTGTCTCCACACATGTCTTCAATGGGGAATTAGACTGGTAATCTAGCAGCCAGGACTCTTCCCTAATCCTGTTGATGTATGCCCAATAATTAACAATCTATGAGCAGCTGCATTGTTGGATGTCCAAATAGATTGCACCAAAAATGATCGTTTGTATGTTGTGGGCTTAGTGGACAAAATGAAAAAGGACTTTTTATAAATAGTTACAGTTTCTGTACATTTTATGAGTTAATAGGGTTCAATTAACTTTGCCAAGTTGTGCACTTCTTGCACAAGTCTCTGGGGCTTTGCAAAGTTGAGAAGAAAGCTTAATGAATGGTTGAACAGTTATACTGGTACCCTAGTAATTAGAGAGCGGGTAATTAATGTGCATCTGTGGTAGACTCTGGGGTACTGTCAATGACCCTGCAGTGTGGAAGAAAAAGGAAATTACGAGAAATTGGCAAGGGAATACAGCTTTTCCTATTTTCTTAAATTTTAGATCTACATCTGTGTTTAATTAGAAGAAGAAAGAATTACCATTAACACCATTAGGCAACGAGCTATGATTGGTTAAGGTCCACATGGACTGTGAAACTGATGAAAACTCAGGAGATCAGATAAGATTTTGTGGGGATTTTTTTAAGTGTCTGAAGGACTTTTCACAGAAGATACCAGACATTTAGAAAAGAAAAAGCTTACAGGCTGGTAAGCGGGCTAGTGAAAAATATCTGTATTTTTGTACAGCTTCTACTGTTACTGATTTTTTTATTTATATTGTGCAAGTGCCCAGGTGCTGGCAGCGGGGGCCTGCAGAGGCGGCCTCTGTGAGGAGAGGCTGGAGCTGCCCTGTGCCGGACGCAGCCGGTTCCAGCCGGTTCCAGCCGACCCACCACAGCCAAACCAGTGGTGCCTCTGGGAAAGCGCATTTAAGAAAGGGCAGAAAATAAGAGAGAAGCTGTAGAGGGAACACCAAGGTCAGAAGAAGGAGGCGGCAGTGGCAGCAGCGCTGTTCCGTGGCAGCAGAGCAGGTATCCCCTATGGCCTGTGAAACCCCTATGCTAGAGCAGAGGAAAAGCGTGAGGAAAAAGGAGTGGCGGAGATGAGCTGTTATGGAGCGACTGTAACTCCCGCTCCCTGTGCTGCTTGAGGGACGGGATGGGATGGGGAGGGGGGAGGCAGGCAGGCAGGCAGGCAGGCAGAGGAGTTGGGAGTGAAGTTGAGTCTGGGAAAGGGGGTGGGAATGGTGTTGTTTTAACGTTTGCCATTTTGTGTCCCTCTACCTGAATTAAAAATTACATTTTTATTTTGACTGGCAATCAGTTAATTTAATTTTCCCCAAGTAAAGCCTGTTTTGCCCGTGATGGTAACTGATAAGCAATCTCCCTGTCTTATCTGGACCCACAAGCTTTCTTCCTGTTTTCCCCCCAACCCCGCTGAAGGGGAAAAATGGAGTGAGCAGCTGAGCGGGCCTTTGGCCCAGGGCTAACCCACCACAAGACGTTATCATTTTAAATCTGGTGAGGTAAGATCTGTTCACAACAGCTACAATTTAGGCTTATTTAACTTTAGAAGAAATATAAAAAGCATCTTCTTCATGAAACATTTAGTTTGTACAAGCCTTGCGCAAATTAATAATACTGAAGAACACTTATTGAAAGATAGCCCTCACAGATGTTACAGATGACTAGGTAAGCTGATGCACTAGTTTCTAGAGGGATTCAGATGAAAATTGCTTTTATTTCCGGAAGCAAAATAGCATTCCATATTTCACATGATAATAAAATGTATCCTCAGGGTAAATAAGTTGTTTCTACTTTTAAAACAAAACACAATTCAATTAGTATGCAGAAGTGAAGTACTATTTTATGGGAACAAGTAACTCTCCTGAGCTTACTATTTTAGCAGATTCTAATACCTTTTGTAACAGTACACTTGTTGCAAATTAACTCTGGTTGGCCATAACCAACCAGATTTATAAGATTCATCAAAAGTTAAGCATCAACTAGCAGTTAAATCACAAGGTGTTCCAAGACATGTGTTTTTAGTTAATTTAGAAATGCCCTTTAATACAGCTAAGCTTTTGAGTATCTAAAGCTTTCAGCTTGCTTGAAAAGCGTATAGGTATATACATTGAACAGTTAGTTTAGCTGGGCATGTAATTAAAATGTACCTAACAGAAAAAAAAAAAAAAATTCTTGTCTCATACGTTCAAATTTTAAAGCATCTAAATACAAGTTCATTTACATTCATTACAGAAACACTTTGAAATGCAGGTCAAGAATACTTAAGAAAAGCTGTTATAGATGAATTTAAAAGCAGCTTTACCTTGCAAAAGCAATCCAGATGGAGAAAATACCCTAACTAAATTTGAGTATTCCTTATTTTTAATTTTGCTTTTTTTTTTTTTTTAGTTGACTAAATATAAAATTATCAGTTCAGGTGTATTTCCAGTAAATGTGGAACAAGCCATACCTACAAGCTGGATAGCTATAGTCCAAATTGCCTAAACATAAGTTAATTTTGTACCAGAAGGCATGGGGTTTTTTCCCCAGAGTAGTGCTGTTCCCAGGCTAACATATTCTGTCTCTCCAGTGAACAGCAAGTAGAGAAAAGCTGCTTGTGTCTGCCCATAACCATAACAGATACTTCTCATACTCTAATATTCCAGGGCACTACAAGGCAAAGTATTTCTAACATTAAGGTATTTTAATTATTATGTAAATAGGATATGTTTACTATATAAATAGGATATATAAATACCTAGAGCTGAAGAACTGCTATGGTTAGCTTTTTAACCAAAAGTCTGGTATATCTCTAGAACTCATAAAACCCATACTCTGAAAAAGACAAATTGTGCAGCAGGCTAGGGTGGAGGGAGATCTGTACCAGCATCAACAGTGAGTTAGACAAAGTGCTGAGGATCTTTTTGAAGTAGATTGAGGTTTTCCTTTTTTTCTTTTTTTTTTTTTTGTTTGTTCTAATCTTTTAGAAGCTTTACAATTCCCCTTTCTTTCCATCTTATAAAATGAGTCAGAGATGAGAGAAAAGAGATTCCTAGTTCATTTAACCTATGTCCATGGTATCGCTTAGAGCCACAGTATCTTCAACAGCAGTGGAGTGGAACGTTTCCAAAATACTTATCCTTATAAAACAGCGATAAGTGGACAGAAGTGGATCCCTGAGTCTTCCTACATTAAACATCTTGTTAATAGGAATAGAAACTATCCATCTCAGTTCTAATGTTTCAGATTTTCTATAGACTTTGGAAGAGCAAGTAAAGAAAGAAAAAAGGAAAACATAAATCTGAATAAATTTAGAGGGAGGTAGCGGCACACAACTTATCTTCAAGAAGCTTGTTTGGATTTAAGTTGCCATTGGGGAAAAAAAAAAAAGAATTGTTTATGTCATAAGCAAAACAAAGAGATGAGCTAAACATACTAAACCACAACACCCAAAAAAGTCAACCCTGATCTCTGGCCTCATAGATAAGTGGCTATATCCGGTAAAGGATTTGAGAGTCTTCAGAGCAATATTTAGTAGATGCTGAAATTAGCTTCTAGTCATGGTATTGCAGTCACAAACCTGAAGTTATCTAAGGCTTTCTGGAAACCACAGGGAAATTTTTGGTATGTCAGAAAGCTGATACACAACACATACCTTATAAGCAGGAAAACCCATGCTATAACGGGATGCTGAGAATAAACTACCTGATCCTGGAATTTAGGAGCCTTAACTACAGAAGTGGTTCTACTTACTTGAAATTCTTTTTAAAATTTTCTCTTGAGTGCTAAAGCTTATATATGTGAGCATACAGCTTTTGTTTTATATTTTTGTATAATTCAGTTGCAGGTGATGGTGCTGCTTCTGTGAGGTAGCTGAAATAACACTCTTATTTACCAGCAATGAAGACTGTGTACAGAACACTATTTTCCCAGCAGTATTTAATAAAAAGTGTATTCACAAGTGCATTTCCTGAAGGATTTCTGCCTTACATGGAGTATTTCCGAAGAACTGAGTGACTCTGACTTGATTTCTAGATCCCAGTCTGGTCTAACCAAGAGAAAGGGAGAGACCCACAAAGACAAGGCATTGGAATCAATCGGAGTCAGCGGATCTGGCCACTGCTGATCTGCTGCTCAGACAATGCCATGTGCTAAAGTATTTTCTTGTCAGACAGAGAGGTACCGAACAATATGATCTGCCAGCCCTAAGTAATTACTGATTATGGGTAGGTAACAATGTAGACATAGAAGTCTAGACTGAAAAAGACTGATTCAGGAATAAAATAACTTTTCTCAGAACCTGTGAAAATATCAGAAAACTGGAAAAACCGTGTGAAAAAGTCAACAAAGACACAAACACTTAAACTTCAGAACTTACTGAAGATATTGGCTAAAAATAAAGAAGGTAGAGATCAGAATTCTACAAATTGATTTGTATTAGATTTTTTTATTTTTCTTTAAGTAGTATTTCTTTAGGAGGTATGCAGGTGCTCTAGGAGGGGACTCTAGACAAGCATTATTTAGTTGCTCATATTTCTATCAAACAGTACAGGGTAAGTGTTATACTGTTGTTACATGTACTGGATAACACAGTAAATTTTAGTCATACCTTAAACACAGTAGTTAAATTCACTTGACACTTAATGGTCTAGATTAAAATTCATATTAATAAAATAGTATCAAGCAAATTCAGTTTCAAATTATTTCTAAACTAGCCTTTACAAATCCATTAAGGTCTCACTTCCCTTAGAAAAAAAGTTAATGTTTTTACTATGGAGGGAGCAGGCGGGAAGAAATAAGAAAAGCATTAATGAAACAAGTACTATACCGATCTGTTCAGATCAGGTAGTCTTGAAATTCTGCTGTAAATAAAAAGGACAGTTTATTTTAATGCAAAGGAAACTGAAATTCTGACTTGCTGGGCAAAAATTACTTTGAAAAATATTATGTTACATGGTAGTTGAAAGCATAAAGCAGAAGAAAGAGAAATCAGTACTTTATTTGTTGTTTGAATTATGAAGAAAAAAAGGGAGCAACATCACATTTAGACAAGGCTATAAAACGGAAATATTATTAATATATATTTGAATATTTATTGAGGCACCTGCTCAGAATGCTTGAATTTCTAACTCTGAATGAACAGCTGCAGAAGTCAGTTTTACTGGGCCTGCAAAGTCATGAAATGAAGTTGCAAAACATCCAGGAAGTGTCCTCGCAAATTTTCCCAAGGCTTCTTTTTTTCCCAGCAGGAAATAGATTCAGGAACAGATCAGGAAAAAATAAACAAGGTATTACTCAGACTTTTAATGCCTGAAGCAGAGAGAACTCTCCTGATTAAAAGACCAAACAAAGATGTTTCATGAAAGCAGTCAGGAGAGCTCTTCATTCTAAGCTTTCACTTGTAAAAGAGTCTTGTTGAAGTATATTTAAAAAAAAAAAAATTACACATCTGGAGTGTGAGGGGATGCAAATGTGATATTGGATCTTTAGGTCTGAACCACAGAGTGAGGTAAAGAATGTTGGTCTTGTGGAGAAAATTGGTGAAAATTGAATAATAAAAATTATAATTTCAGTACTCCAAAAAACGATAATGCCTTCAGGGTGTGTCCATACTGATTTGATTCCTCTGTCTGGCTTGAGCATGTTTATCTCGTAGCTGATTCACAGCTGGCCTTGGATTACAGAAATTCATTCCAGCAAAAATAGTTTCAAGCATATCACCTGTTTCGCATGCATCTGCTTTCACGAATAGCAGCGCCTCCCTGAATTCAGTCTGCACTTTGTCTGCACTACACAAATTCCCACTTATTCCTGGTCCTAGTCCAGTAATTTTGTTGACCACCTATGGACTGAATTGCTGTTCATGAGGTTAAAAAGGGGCAGAAGGCCAAGCTACAGTCATATATATCTTCAGGATGGCACATAGAGGAGTATCTATGTGAAGCAAAGAGGAGCTTCACCTAATGGCTGTTTTCTGAGTAGGCAGCCCAGCGGTGGCTAGTAAGCTAAGATGTTCCAAGAAGTTCTATCATGGGGTTTATGGCTACTGTTCTTCTCCTGGCAGGTTGAAAGCACATTTCCAGTGATGGGAAATACTAAGAACATCTTTAAAATATTTGTAACAAAGCCAAAAACTCCTGCTTTGCCTATTGGCATCCCTAGCTGCTTAGTAGTCAGCCAGCAGTGCTCATTCCCATTGTCACAGAAGTCCATCTCAACCATTTTCCAGAAGACATTTTTGTATATATGTTTACTAGGGTAGCTGGCATGCCCAGTCACTCCTGCAGTTTAAAGCCTGAAGATGTCCTAGCATGCTGACCACACAGGCTGAAGTATGGTCATGATGGGCAGCTTGAAGTGTGTACTTCTAAGGTGATTCAGGAGCATCTCAGAAACGCTCTATCCATTTTTCACCCCGATGTTTCTGTTAGATAGGGATAATTTTACAGATAGGAAGTAATGACTGAGTATTAATGTTAAAAGCTCCAAAAGAAATATTTCAGTTAAGTGTAGTTTTAAGTACAAGTGCTATTAAATGCTTGTTGCTATTATCGAACTGTTATATCAGTCACCAGAGCCAACATAACTGACATGCAAGATGGAAACAGGATCTGAGAAGATGAGACAAAATTGAGTACAATAGAAGAGAATGTGTGATTGCATGGAAAGTAGGATTGCTGGACTGGGAGGAACAGAATCTGCTCACATCTTTATCACAAAATTACACAAGGAAGTTTACGCCTGTTCTTTTTTTGTTGATGCTAGTTTTCAATTTGTAAATTAGCGAGTTAGATTTGCAATAAAATTCGGCAAGTGCATTTCTCAAAAGGTGTTAGTTCATATTCTAAAAGTGTTGTTTCTTTATTGTTTACTTTCTTACAGCTTTGCAAAAGTCCTGCCCATGTCTGTGATGCTAAATCATAGAGTAACATCTTGCTCACTCCTTCTTTCATAGTGGTCTGTAGAACTAGCCTAAAGAGAGGACACACTGAAGACTATCAGAGATGACAGGACTTGTTCCTAGTTGTGATGAGACAGCTTGACCTCATCTAGGCTTCCTGACACTGATTCTTTCTTCCACTTCTCCAGTTATAGGTAACTATCTTCATTTCCATAACTGGTATAGGCTAAGAGGCACTAACAAATCCTGCTTTTTCCCCTAGCTTCCCCTTTCCTCCTATTGGATCAGATAAAACGAACGCTACCACTGATGGGGCTGCAGGGATATAAAAGAGGATATTAATACGTGCACAAGAGTGGCTGTGACTTTGATATTGGCATCCAGCCTCTGAGTTGCCATGCCACAGGAAGGGAATGTGGGGGAAGCGCATGGGAGGCAGAGAACAGATGAGAGAGAGGAGGCGCCTTTCCCCATAAACCTTAAGTGTAGGGTTCTGTACCAGTTCAGAAGATTGAGATGGTTACTGTACAGCAGTATTCAAGGTAAAACACATTCAGGGTTGATGCCATGTTAATGGCTATTGTTAGGTGAGAAACAAATCATTTGCTAGCTGAAATTTGGAGAATTAATGACACTTACATTATGCTGCCAAGAGAAGTTAGTTTAAATATGTATGAACATACACTTCCATACAAATGCAATAGCATGCCGTTCATAAAAAGAATGGAAACAAAGTATGCAAATAATACTGTGTAAAAGTCTGGTGTTATATCAGCTGTGCATTTAGATTCTTAAAATTCTTTGTCCAGCAGTGCATTTCATATTTTAAAAAGCACATGAATAAATAAACCAACAAACAAGATTAATTTCTTTGAATATGCAAGGTTCCTGACAAAATATCTGACATAATGAATTCTTCTCAATATATAAATTTTGTAATAGATTACTTATAGAAACCTAAATTATTTTTTCCTCCTCACATGTTCCCTATATATTGTGTGTAGCTCTTTGCTGCGCATTTTCTCTATAATTTTATTTTCTTCAAAAAAATGTAGGAAACTGTCAGTAGATTTACCAGCAGATTTACTGTATATTGGCCTTTCTTATAAGAAAGATACTGTCTATTAAAAAAATGAAAACACAATTGCAGAGTCATTTCAGAGGAACTTCATTGCCACAGTAAATTTGTTCTCATTGCCTGCAAACTTATTTCATCTGTGCGAGGTGTTGTGCACATTTGAAGTAATAAGTGTCATCTTTAGATACCTTTGAGTGTGGTGAAGAGTAAAATAATAAGAATTAGCTGATTCTCTGGAGTGAATCTTCAGTACCACAAGAAGAAAAGGATTGATAGTGCAAAAAAACCCCCACTTTATTTTCAACGTGGAATGCAAATACCTCCCTAAAGATATTACATATTGATTTCAAAACAACAAAACCAGCTTCCTTTGGTTAAATTAAATGCAAATAAATGTAGTCTCTTAGAGTATCTTTTTTAGAAATAAGTTGAAGCTTATACATATGAAGAAAGAGCAAAACGGTGAAGAAAAAAGAAATGGAAGGAATGAGAAAAAGAGAGATGGAGACAATGTAATTAATGAAATAACCATTTTGTTAATTGAATGTTGTTATGGATTGCTTCAGGCCCTGAAATAATAAGTTTTCAAACTAAGCGTTTTACCAGCATACTCTCTGTCATGTCGTACATTTGTTTACTAAGATGATTTTTATCACTTGATGTTTTTCCTTTGAGATCATCATGTTACAGATTTTCTGTATAGGTGACATTCAATTGTATATACAACTCTGAATGACATCATACTATTAGATCAAAAGATGTAGACAAAATTCGGACGTGTTTGCAATTGCTGCAGTTGCAATTATTGTAGCGCTACTTGGGCATTAGTGTCCCTGATTACAAATAGTTTTGCCACAGAATGTGACAGGTCTTACGGGGGCAGTGTTGTGATAAGCTTTATGGGCAGTAGCTTCCCATCAATGAAGACAACAACAGAAGATTTAAGATAAATGCAAAAGTTTAATATGTGAACCCTTCAAGCTTTATCAGTCCAATTAGTACAATCCAGTTGGATCCAGTACAGAAAACTGTGTCGTCATCTTTGAGTCTTGGAAACAGAAAACAATAAGCTATTTTTGTTCTGTCGTTTGTAAAAAAGTTTCATCTTTGTGGAAAGCGTGTGCTCATATCAGATTCTACAATGAAGACCACAGTATAAAAAGAAACAATCTGATGCCTGAGACTGAATATTAACAAAATTGATTTTGACAGTAAATCAATGCAGATGCAAACATATAAAGCATTATGAAACAAAGTCTTGTCTACCAGCAACAATATGTAATTCTAATTATTCTTATACTTCTAAAAGCCTGGTTTACAAAGTAATTTCACTGATTTCAACATTATTTTCCCAGATTGATACCATCATAAATGAGGAGGATTTGACCTATGCTTGTGGAGAACTTACTACGCTAGAATGTGGAAAGTAATGGAAATCTTGAGGTTAAGATGATGTGCAGCATAGATAGAGGTATGAAAAGGGAATAGAGCAGAATGCAGAATGACTTTTGAAGAAATAGAATAACCTTTAACATAACCTTTTATAAAAGAGAAATCAGTTTTCTAATCCTTTGTTACTTACATGAAATAAGATTTCATTTAATCACTTTCAAGTGTTGTGTTTTCATTACGTCAATCAAGATACTCAATCAGATCTCTTATTTCCTTTCCTGCCAAGCAAAAGGAAGTCAGATGCCAGGAAAAATAAACTTCCTTAAACAACCAACTAGTGATAGACTTTCCCATTCATTGCTTCTGTTTATTTAAATTTCTACAGTTAATACACTACACACATGGTGCACAGTGAGGGCGAAGAGGAACAGAAATAGCGATGTGATTCTGTATAGTATAGTTAACTGTCTGTCATGTAACAGAGCTGTTAAACATTTAAGTCTTCCACTGCAATGTTTTGATTTTCCTTCTCTTTCTCCACTGTGAATGCTTTTAACTTCAGCTGTTGTTTTCAGATGGCAGTTAAAAGCAATCCAGTCACACAAGACTTGTACATTGTCCCCTTGAAGTCAAAACTGGGCAGGGTCACAAGAAATTTTGGCTCAGTTCCCCTAGATCGTGCTATGCTTCCTAACAACAGGGTAATTACTACATATATATAACAGCTTGCCCTGCATAAAACACTATATGCTACCAATCATTTCTCTCTCCCCAGTCTCTAAAGTGAAGTATTACACAACTAAATAAGAATAAAGACATGTCAATAATTTGATCAAGACCTAATTATTTTCTTACTAAGAAAAATAGAAGGGATATATGCCAGTTTTTATATGCTACAAAATAATAATAAAGCAAATTTGGAGACAAACCAACAAAGTTTGAGCCAGGAAGAACTTTTGCAAAACTTTTGAAAACTTCTTTGATTTTATGGTATTTGTGGCCTTTATCACCTTAAGCACTGTGTGGAATTTTTGTGAATGTTCTGAAAACTGAAACTGTTTGACAGGTATAGCAAGTTTTGTTTGGGTTTCTTTTGGTTTTTGTTTGTTTTTTTTTTAATTAAGGAATGCTAAGTGAGATTATATTTTAAAGTGGTCACCTTTTCTTGTACATATCAAGTCACGATGGGAAGCTAGTCATTTGGCTGAAATGCTCTACCATCTTATCTCCAACAATGAAAAATGTGTATTTAAAAAAAAAAAACCTATAAAATCTCTGAAATAAATCATTTGCATAATATGCCAACAAGGAAATTTACTCCTGATACCAGACAGTTCGTATCTGGGTATTATCTTCAGAGAACACTATGGACCTTAAAAATCTTCCTTACTTATCCATAAAAAATTATCTTAGTATTCTCAAACTGAATAAAAAAATGGATTTCAAATGCTAAAAAGCTCTGTGAGCTCCAAAAATCTTCCATATTACCAGTGCTTGTGGAAAACAAACTTCTCTCCTTAAGGACACAGGCTCTCCCCAGTGAACAATGCAAACAGACCTTGGAGATCTAGATGATCTACTCTGTTTCATACTGGCAAAAAATTAGATGGATAAAATCTTACTGTTCTAGAATATGCGGTGGTGCACAGTATAAATACCAGGTGCTTCATAGCACCAACAGCAAAATCTGGTTTGTTTTCATTCAGTTCCTTGTTCTTTCCTTCTCCACCCCACTCTCCCCAGTGGAGTTTATTCTTGCATCTAGTTCAGGGCAATGGAATATATATAAATATATGTATATGTATATATGTATATAATATGTATTTTTTTAATTTAATCTTTGATGTTGCAGAGTTGCCACAGAACAAGAGAAAGTTATATTTTATTGACGATTTGGTGTTTAAAAGATGCCTGAGTGATAGATTATTAATATTTCACATTCTACATGCTCAAAAGAGTTACTCTTTTCTTTCTACAGGTGATTGATGTCTTACAAAGTGTTCTTTATTTATATATTATTTTATACTTTTTGAATTATTTTTATTAGGTGTCTGAATTTTTTTATAATTTTTTTTTTATTATTATAGAGTTGATTAAATAAGGATAAGAAATTTTTCATGTGCCATTCTTACTCTTCCCCATACATGAAGCTGCTCCGTAAGTCAATTTTGTTAAATCACACCACACAATCTAAATCAATACTTACTGTTGAACAAACTGAAGGCTTTGTACTCTTTTAGGTTCTCTGGTCTGAAATTCTTCTTGTCTACAGCATTACTTTAGAAATGTTACTTGGAGCTCATTCAGTTCTTATATCTACATATTTTTATTCTGTTTGAATTCTAGTTGTATATGTGGACTTTGCATCTTGATCCTATCTAAAGGAAAGCTTTGTCTGACACAAAGCAAAAATTAGTCTTCAGTTCTATCCTTGTAGTCATTCTTGAATTTGGACAAATGTTCGGTATGTTCTATCTCTTATTTTGTTCTTAGAAAGAAAAAAAAGTCCTTAAACTTTGCATATTTATTTCTATCTAGATAGGGTAAGTATCACACCATTTCCATCCTAACTGAGAACTGGATTTCACTGCATCAAAAGAACAAGTTCAAGGCAATAGACTAAGGAAGTTTTCAGAGGAGTCTAGCTAAGACTTCAGGTTTTCTAAAATCAAATAAAGAAAACATGATTTCTGTGTTACAGTTTGCATTAAACAAAATTTACATATAAAAAAAATAGCAAGGAGGAATCACAAACAAAATCTCCACAAAACTTTCTCACTACAGTCTATAACTGAAAAGAAATACAATGAATTTTCCACGAAATGATCTTACCTCCTCTGTGGTTAGGCACATTCATATAACATGCCTGTTGCTGCACAACTACAGAGACACAAGTCTGCATTTTTTTCTTGTCTGGCTAATTAAGTTATAATTAGCATATAATCTATCTGAAGAAGTAACCTTTTCTGTCTAGGACATCAAGTTATTGGCTCATTAGTTAAGTATTCTCATAAAGAAGCTGGATTCTCCCCAAGCGCTTTTTGTGGAGAACAGTCTTTGGCCACAAAAGAACCTACTTAAGTTTAGCATGCCATCAGTGGCACATCAATTTCAAATACTGTTCATTCATCATTATACATGGTTATTGGAAAGAAGTTCATACTTTGACTGAAAGCAGCATGTGATGTTAGAATAGATGATAACAATAATGGGTAAAGTAGGTTTGGGGGGATTAACCTTTTTCAAGAAGTTTTACTCCAAGTGCTGCTAGAATTCTAACAGTAGATGGTAATTTGTTAAATTAAAAATACATTCTTTGTGGAGCAAGTCTAATTAGTTTTATTACTTAATACCAGCAGATGTTTTGCCACCATAAATAATATGTCTATTAAGACACTCAATAAAATGTAATAAATATTTGAAATTGCAATAATATAATATAATTACTATAATATAATATAATGTAAACAGGGAAGCATTTATCATAATGCAATATTGATAGCACTACTTCCATACAGGATTTAATTTTTTTTTAAATGATAAATGAATATTTAGTATAACTTTTAACAATCCGATGTTTAGAAGCTATTTAAAGTACATGGAGTGAACGTATCTAATAGAGGACAAAGGAAAAATAGGGTGGGAAAAATCTGCTTAATCTTTATCTTTGAATACATTGCCTGACATATTCCTTTTCTTCTTCCCCCACCATTAGTTATTTTGTACATCCACAAAATGCCAGCTTGAGGGACCTCATGCAATTTTACAGATGCACCTGCTTTCTGACCTTTTAATGCCAGTGCTGCATTTAGCACAGGAATACTCTAAAGGATTTTAAATACTGAAAGTCCTTCAGACAAAACATAGCTCCTGAAAAAAACATCTAAAATATTTTACTTACTTGGGTCCAGATCCTCACATCATGTAAACAAGGATAATTGAGAATGAATGTTTATAGCTTTCAGCTGCTATCAGAAATATGAAATAATTAGATTGATAGCTATAACCTTGTAAGTGTGTGTGCACATAGTAACTATAATATTGTATATCTTGGAGTAATTGCATGAATATTTATGTTACAAGGCAGAGTTCATAGTAACATAATTACACACATAGTTAACTTGAAACACTGGGAACTCCTTGAGTATTTTTCAAAATTAGCAACAATTACCATAAAGTTCTACAGAGCAATTTAGTCCTGCTTTATCATTTAAAATGTTATACTGATGCACATGCATACATTTGTCTCATAAAATGCCATTAAATTATTAACTAAATTATTAAAACACTTAGAAAGTAGGTAAAAGCAATTGATATAATATCCTTTCAATCTTTTTGAGGCTCCCTGAGCCCCATTGTACAGTCCTAAAATTGAAAATTACTCCATTCCAGGAATTTCAGCAATTAAAGCAGTACCATCTATCATTTTTTTTTTCCTTTCTGATTTTTGTTGATTTTATAGCATACGTGACATTAGTGGAGATAAAATTGGAAAAGCTTCAGGAATTTTACTGCAGTACAGAAAGCCTAGAGAAAATACCTTGGCCCCAAAACCTTATTATCTCTCTATATATCTATCGATAGTATCCCAACATTATGCTAGTAGATTACGTCAAGCCAGAACAGTTACCTAAGAATTACTTGTTCCCAGAGTGAATTTTGGTATATTAAGAACATGGAGCAGATTTTTGTTGGTCTGCTTTCTCTGCAGCTATTCGTACTGAGCATGATAGCTTTCATACCACCCATGCTGGGATGTGTTAAGCAGGTGTGAATGCTGTAATCTGTTGACACATAACACTGTGTTTCTGTAAATGATAGCAAAACTGATAGAGAGAAGAAAGTTGACCCCAGTTTTTATGTTCATTTGACAAAAATATTTGGCCTTTCTACTATAGAATAGTTCATTTTTTACTGTCAAGTTTTGCAGAGATAGACCTGAAAACTGCTTTTTTTTGTTGTTGTTGTTGGGAAAAGCCTACACAAAAGCTTTCTTGACTGGTTCCTTCATAAGCAATCTGTTTTTTCCTAGGTAGAAAAGGAGATTTAAGCTTGCTTCTTTTTTTCTTTTTTTTCCTTTTTTTCTTTTTTTTTTTTTTTTTACCTGCATGAATAGAATCTTTGAAATGTCTCTGTCTCTACCTTTTTACCAGTAAATACTGCAACTAGTACTTCAGAGGGGGCACATAGGTCCCAGCTGAGTAAAGATCATCTTTGCCTCAGTGGCAGTACTGACAAAAGAACAGGATCGGCAGGGAGTGAAAATTCATTCTGGCAGCTGGAATAAATGTTTGTTGTCACTAAGCCAGAAATCATCATGATTTGAGCATTATTTGTGGTTTGATACAATAGACTTACCTTGATTTTTGGAAGGCTATATTTCTTCTAAATGAGGAAGGCATGATTATATTGTAGAAATCTGTCCAGGCTATAAAGTAAAACTTTATACCACAGCATAATATCTTAAAGGCTGCATGAATCATGTTGCTGGAAAAAAAGTTCAGAAATGGTTACTTTACTTTTTTAACTGTAAGTTATAGTAATTCTTTTCATTATTTTCTGCTAGAAAATCCAGGGTTATTATCTCTGAGTCCCATTCTCCTCACCCAAAAGAGAAAATTACTAATTAATGACCATCACATTTTAAAATAGGAATGTAAAAAAATAAAATAAGAATGTAAAAAAAAATTTCGCTGTTGAACCTATAAAACTGTTTGTCCTATAAAACATGACACACATATAGGACACCAACATTGAGTGTATGCTTTGGCTTCAGTTTAAAGGAATACACTCACCACATTTTTTTTTTTTAAGTGTCACTCTAGTTTCTATAGTGCCATCACAACAACAAGGGTTATCTTCTGTTTCAAGACCTACGGAGATGTTGTTAGTCCTTAAGTTTCTGTGGGATAAAACCTAAAAAATTGTTAAAGAAATTTTTAAAAATCCACAGTCCTGATCTAAAAATATGGTGTGAAAATATCAAATCATCAAAACACAATTATAGGAATTAATAAACATTATTTTGGTCCATCAAAACAGTTTTGCTTTGACATTTTAAGTTGTGGGTTTTTTCTTTCCTCATTCTATGTAAGAGTCCTAAGAATTTAGGATAAAATTGTTTTGAAAAAAAAAGTTCTAATTCTTTTAAATTATTTAATTAATTCAATTAATTTATTTAATTAATTGAATTAATTAAAAAATATTCATTTTCACTACGTTTAAAAAAAATTAGGAACTGTCACTTGAATTCATCAATTTCCCAGTTAGAAAAATTAAGTTCATCAGTAGATCTCCAGACAGTAAATTTGTTATTCTGATATGGCCTTCCATTGCTTTATGCATAATGTATTTCTGTCATATTTTCTTTAACATCTATAATGAGTATTTTTTTTTTCTACTGACCATTATTTATGAGGAACCATGTTCAGTTATAAATGCTGTTGAATAGATGCTCTTTTCTCCCTCTGTCATTGTTTTACAATGCTAAATATGACATGATGGAGGAATACAGTATACAATATAGTGTGTGAATATCATACAGTACTTTTATAATCTAGGTAAAATTTTCAGAAACATTTGAGACTTTAAAGAAAGCAAAATTTTGCTTCCTTATTCATGGAAAACACCTTCAAAATTGTACTCACTGTACATACTTAGGGTAGCACTGCTAAATATGTGTCATATTTTAATTTGATAAACTACAGTCTTCCTCTTTAAAATATTTATTTCCTGTTCTATTCTGATGTAGTAGTATGGTCTGACCTCAGTGGTTTTTTGCATTTATTACATATCAAATTCCTTTATGCAGAAACAAAGCTTTCAAGATACCTTAGAGTAGAGCTAGTCAAAAAGATGATGATTGGCTGATACTGGATGTTTTATAAAATGTATCAATTTCAGCTCACTTCTAAAGAGATATTGCTGCTGTTTCCTGTTGGGTATCTTGAGCTATTGGGATCTGCAGCCTCAGATTTTCTTCTCATTTTCTCTTTTTTTTTGTTTTTTTAAACTTTATTCCTAAGTTGTTATGATGGAGGCAGGAGAAAGATGTTCTATATAGTTCTATTTTTTTATCCAAAATAGAACTCAATTGCTTCATTTCCCAATTTTCCCAAGAAAAAAATTTCATGTCAAGTTCAAAACCTTGCTAGAGGTAGTTTTAGCAGATTATTAAACTTAAATATCCATCCCTGAATTTTTTTATAGTAAATATGGAAAAGTAAAATTAATGTTGTGAAGTTATTTTGCTCAGACATCAGAATATTAAAGAAGGTTTTGTTTCATACTTTATTTCAGTTTAAATACTTTTTTTTATTATACATGTTCTGTATTGTTTAGATGATCGTGTTCCAACACAGTTGTGCACATTTTAAAAACTAAAGGAAATCAAAGAATAAGAAAAGAATTATGTACTGGAAAATAAATTACCTTCTTTATTTTTCCTTTTTAAATTTAACTTTAAAGCAGATTTTTCCTTGCCTTTTAAAATTACGTTTGGTCGGTTATCTATAATAATCAATGTTTCAGTGTTTATTTCCTAGACCAGACTGTTTTCTGTTTACTTTTACAGATTATTAATATGATCTCCTGCCACTGTACTAAGAAAAATTCTAAATAATTATTTGAGTACAAAGTGGCTCATTGACGGCTGCCAAGTAATGCACAAAAGTGTCAGGATAAAATAAGAGTGTGACTTACATATGCTAATCTAGCATAATTTTAATTAATTCTTTGGTCAATCTGATTTTCAGGGATTCTGAGAGCTACAGCTCTTAATGACTTCAAAAGAAGTTCTCAGTACTTAGTATTTCACCAAAATAAGTCCATGCTTCCTGAGTTGTTATTTGTTTCGGACATGTTATATTCCTTAGAGATAAGTTCTGCTACTTTTCCACTTTTCTTGACACCTAAAGTCAGAAATTGTTTCTGGCTGCAAACAGATGGTATTTTTTCTCTTATGCAATGTCCTCAACTAAAAGACGCAGAGTGAATGTGCTGCAGTTAACTCTTACTTCAGATGTCACTTCTCTCCACAGCCTAATCTAGTTCTACCCAATTTCTCCTTCCAGAGAAAATTATATTCAGTTGCTATAACCTTTAAGTAAAAAGAATTTGGCAGTACGTTTAGCTTCATTGTGGTGTGCACATTATTTCTCATTGTTAATGTCTGAAGGAAATTAATGTCAGAAATTTGGCCGAAAAAATATCCTGTTTCTTTGTCAGTATCTATCCAGGTACGTGGTTTTTCTTTCTGCCAAGGGAACAGTAACCCACTTTGAATAAAAAGTGTTGTGTTAATTCAAAAGAGCCAGCAAAACATTGATTTTTGCTTCCAACTTTAAGATTAGTGATTGGAGCACATACAATTTCAAGATCAGTTTGCCAGTTTTTTCCATTTTATATATGAGGCAGAAATGTCACACCACCTAAACCAAGTAAGGCAGGAGTAAGTACTCTAATACAAATGGCTTTGAGATCATTCTGCAGTATTTCATCAGAAAAAGATGAAAGGACACATTTGGTCAGTTTGTGGAAATTTTGCTGAAAGGTCATGAAGAATGACTTTTTCTTAAGTTAAGGACTGCTATATATACTTAAACACAAATATGCTCAGTGTTCCTAAACAATCACTATATTACCATATAAATAGCTGAGTTTTGTAAAAGTTGATTTTAAGATGTAAGAAGGTTAGGGCAAAAAGACTTATGATTACAAGTCCATAAATTCTCAGTCTGGGTTGCTATGAGTTTGAAATCCCAGATTATGCTGGAAAAACTGATCATTTCTGTGACAAAGGAATCTTACTTTATTATTCAGTATTGACTTGAAGAACTTTATTGGTGTGATATTTACACCAAAGCAGAGTGCTAAATAGATTGAGAATGTAAGAAATTAAAACAGTTTGAAATACTTCTATAAAACATAGCTCTCTAAAGTTTTCCTGATGAATGTCCGTGTTAAGGAACTGTATATCCAAGAAAAAAAAATGCAGAAAGGGCCTCTTGTGACACCATCAATGGTCATGGAAAAAAGAACCAGCTGTAGAAAAAAGTGAGTATAAACTAACAGTCTCATTTTTTAATTAACGATTTTTTTTAAAAAGTCTGACAAGTTTTATTTTGATCAGTGTTTGCAAATATCACAACCACTTCATAGATATCTTAGTGAACAGGCTTTGAAGCCTGCAGGACTATGTGCCAGCATAAAACTAGCACACTTGAAGTGTGCTTGGAGGCCTTAAGATTTATATAATCCATGGCAACTTCCCTTTCAAAGAAAGAAATTGAAATTTTTAGATTTCGTTCCAAGATGGAATGAAATAAAAATCTTCCACAAAATGGAAGTAAGTTTATTTTTACAGTAATTTTTGTGAATAATTACACCTAGATTCACCAGGAAAAAAATAAACTAATATAGATATACACACTTCTTGTCCTCTACAGAAGTGTGAATGTACTTGCACAGAGATTTCCATGAGATGTATTACTGTCTGATTTGCATCATGATTTCCTCTGCTACCTATACAGAGCTAGAAATCATTAGGTAGGAATTTTCCTTTAACTTAAGATCAACAATTACATTTTTTTAAATGTTTTATGTGGCATAGGTCAAACCATAAAGTTGTCTTTGTCAGCCATATAATACTTTATAATTATTTTAGGACAGCAGAATCAGCACATTTCTTTTATTCTCTAGACATAGGCAAGACTGAAAAAGGACTGAGATGACAGCATCTCAAGGGATTTCTTCTATATATATTATGATATTGGAAAGGAGATGGCTTTTTGCATTTTAAAAGGAAAAGCTAGCAATATGCATGTGGAATCTTTGTCTCTTTTTACAAGCATAGCTATCACAACAAAGTATAGAGGGTTTTCTTCTTTCACCTTTCTGATTTAGGGTTAGCATTTTTGGCTGAGAAACTTAAAATTAGTGCTTTATTTTATTGCTACTCTTCAAAACCAAAGTTCAAAGAACAGGGGCATATCTCATTGCAATTTAGATAGTTATGTAATCGTTAGAGGAATATTAATGACTGAAATTAGATCATGTTTTCATATTGTAATTCTGGAATATTTACATTAGTCTTTATTATTTTTGTTTCTTCCAAAGTCAAACTCACAGGGAACTTAATTTAGGAAACTATGCTTTCAGAAGTATGTAAAACTCATTTCCAATATAATAGATACCCAAGCTGAACAATCTTTAATGCAACGGTTTGCCTTTACTTGGTATCAGGGCAGACATCTGTCCCACTTATGATCTAGACTATACTAGCTGTGAGAAATATCAAAACAACTGGATCCATCTAATTACAGATTCATCTCCTGGGTTCACTTCTACTTTAATAACAACCCAGAAGAGATCAGCCCAGGAGGTGAATGAGCACTTCTGCACAACTGATTGCATACATTGAAGAGTTTAAAGCCTATAAGCATCAATAGTATAGAGGTTACGCATTGAAACTGTGGTGGGTTGACCCTGGCTGGATGCCAGGTGCCCATCAAAGCTGCTCTATCACTCCCCCTCCTCAGCTGGACAGGGGAGAGAAAATATAAAGAAAGGCTCGTGGGTCGAGATAAGGACAGGGAGATCATTCATCAATTACCATCACAGGCAAAACCAGACTCGACTTGGGGAAAATTAAATTAATTTATTTCCAATCAAATCAGAGTAGGATAAGGAGAAATAAAACTGAATCTTAAAACACCTTTCCCCCACCCCTCTCTTCTTCCTGGGCTTAACTTTACTCCCGAGTTCTCCACCTCCTCCCCACCGTTGCCACAGGGGGATGGGCATGAGGGTTGTGGTCAGTTCATCACACGCTATCTCTACTGCTCCTTCCTTCTCAGGGGGAGGACTCCTCACAGTCTTTCTCTGCTCCAGCGTGGGGTTCCTCCCATGGGAGACAGTCCTGCATGAACTGCTCCAACATGGGTCCTTCCCACGGGCTGCAGTTCTTCATGAACTGCTCCAGCGTGGGCCCCTTCCATGAGGTGCAGTCCTTCAGGAACAGACTGCTCCAGCCTGGGTCCCCCATGGGTCCACAGGTCCTGCCAGGAGCCTGATCCAGCACAGGCTTCCCACGGGGTCATAGCCTTCTTTGGGCATCCACCTGCTCCAGTGTGGGGTCCTCCACAGGCTGCAGGTGGACATCTGCTCCAGCGTTAACCTCCATGGGCTGCAGGGGGACAGCCTGCCTCACCATGGTCTTCACCATGGGCTGCAGGGGAATCTCTGCTCGGGTGCCTGGAGCACCTCCTCCCCCTCCTTCTTCACTGACCTTGGTGTCTGCAGAGTTGTTCCTCTCACATATTCTCACTCCTCTCTCCCACTGCAGATGCACAGGGATTTCATTTTTTCTTTCCCCTTCTTAAATCTGTTATTCCAGAGGCGCTGCCACTGTCACTGGTGGTCCTGGCCTTGGCCAGCGGCGGGTCCGTCTTGGAGCCGGCTGGCATTGACTCTATCGGACATGGGGGAAGCTTCTAGCAGCTTCTCACAGATGCCACCCCTGTAGCCCCCCCGCTACCAAAACCGTGCCACACAAACCCAATACAGACCCTCAGAGCCAATCAGTTTTATTTTGTGCCTTTTCCTGCAATGTTGAAAAAAATAGATAAATTATTCAGCAGACTGGAAAACAAACTTCATGAAGGAATGAAAAAAAGTAACAAAACTTTTTAGGATTTTCTGAAGCAGTTTCAAATCCTCTGAAGTTAATGAGAGCTTTCTCCACTGACTTTAATAATTCTTTTCATTCAGTTCAGAGTGTATTTTCATAATAGACTACTAAAGGGCTCCTTAATTGAATAGTTTAAAAAAAAAAAAGAACTAAGACTGAAAGCCAAGGTTTTTCTAGATTCTAAGTGTGAAAAGAAGCATCCTTATTAAAAGGCTGATTAACCTTTGGTGTAAATAATCAAAGTGTATTCTCCTTCTACCAGCATAGCCTGGGTGACAGATTTTAACTACATGTTATTTTGAAACTGTCTACATGTGGAAGTTAATGAGGAGAAGGAATTTATTTATTTTACTGTTGCCATTCTTACAGTGGCTCTCTCTATAACCTCCTGTTTGGCAAAGGAAACATCCTACTAAAGAAAATTTTAATGCATTGTATCTTAATACAGTTCCAAAGTATAATAAAATCCATTTCACAGCAGCACTCTTACAGCAGAGTAGGAGTGCTCTTCTGGAGAGTTAATGAGAGGAGTTACTGGCCTATCATTTCACGTTCTAGCTCATTCCACATTTATTTCCCCATGTGGACAAGTCCCTAGTCAAACACAGCTGTTTTTTTCTTTTATGTATGGACAACTGTTAGATTATTTCAGCCTGTGATAAACAGAAAATGAGACAAATTCTAACCTTGAGCTCCCTGAATATATGCAATTCTTGGCAAAGAAACTAAATCAGTATTTTTCATTACTGTTGATATTTTCCTGTGTCTTACTGAATTCCAACAGTATGCCTTGTTAATGCTGTTGCTGGAAATACAGATTAAGCAGAGCACTTTGCAAGGCATTATAAGGAAAATGCTGCTTTGTTAACATTATTTACACATTTTGTTAACAAGTGATTCTTTGGGTAATGACAACATATTGTAGCCACTCTCTTCTTTACGGTACTTGTATGGGCTGTCCTGTCTAGTAATACTGAGGAGCAAGGTTTGTTGGCACGGGGAGGTGTTGGTTTAGCTTGGTTTGGTTTGGTTTTTATTGTAGCCCCTCTGATACAGATGATTCTGCTACTCCGACACCTCTAGCCTGTGTTTTGGCATGATATATCTCAGTCTTTTAACTAATTTACTTTTGTCTGATGTGGCCAGGGATTCTGTAGCTTTTAAACTGATACTCAGGAACTTCTGATTGGTTGAGTACATTCATCTGCAATGAATCCTTTAAAAACATAGTGATACTATCTTGTAACTGCAAAATATCTTCATACCAGACTAGTAACTAATTTAACTCTCATAATTGGTTTGATCACTTCTGTGTTTCATAAAATTCAGCTGCCTGAAGCCCTCTCTTTGTACAAAAATCTTGGGTTCCCAGTCTTTTTTCCTTGAAAATCTAATTAACAATATTCTTTTAAATAAGAAGATTACTTTCTGTGAGCAATTAACTGAAATTCAGTCTGCTTTAAACTTTTCAATATAGCAATGAATATTTATAAACTTAATAGAACTTCACCCTGGTAGGCAATCCCTTTAATCTTATTTGAAGCAGCGTGGGGCCCAAGTCTCACTGGATTAACATCATATTTTCTTTTGGCACACACACACAAAAAAATAATTTCCTTGAAATGAAGTATTTGACCAACTGATATCCAAACCTATGACAGTTCAAAGTCTGTTTCAGTAAAACTAGAGTGTATATATCCATATTATCTGTGGCTCCATGCTGTGATTCAACAATGATCTCTCAAGCTCATATGCACTTTCCTGCACCATTAGCACCTGCTGGCTTGCAAATATCAGTCATGGAATAAAAGGTACAGTAACTTTAGTCCTAAAATGTAAGCCAAATAGGGTAAATATCTGCTACTGAGAAAAAATAAGAAAGAATTCAAAAAGAAAAGCAGACATCCAGGAAGCAAAGAAGCAAGCTGGAATGGAACCAAAGAAATATTTTCAGTATTGAATTTCCTGTCTAATTTTGCTTTATCTCCTCCATGTGAAAAGTCATTATTATGAAATTGCTTCTGAAGTAAAATCTGGTTTACATTCTCAAAACAAATGGATACTGCAAACAATTTTCTAGTAATTTCTATATTATTGCCACATATGCAAAATGCATGAGAGCTGGTTTTAGTGCTTTTTTTTTGCTTTTCCTCTCATTAACTCTGCCATCTCATTTGTGCTTGAAGGACTGTCTTGACTAATTTTACTATCTGTTTTTGATATGTTTACTAGATGAACTCCTTTTGTTATACTTCTCTGTGTTTCTCACTTGTCTGAGCCTATTCCTCAAGATTTTCTTTTCATATGTCCTTTTATTCTGCAGCCTTTGTTTTGTGCTTTCACTGGGGGTAAAGACATCCTTGTGAAAAATGTGTTCTTTTTAATGAACTCTCTAGTTTCTGCAGGTGATTTGACAGTAGCTGCCTGTCAAAAAGATAGGTGGGCTGCAGCTTTATTGTCTAGTGTAAAAAAGAAAAAAGTAGGATCCAGATCTTTAGGATCATATCATACTTACATTTTGTGTAAGAGGTGATTTTGATGCAAAGGACTTTTCAAGAGTAACATACAGCACTCATTTATCTTTGTGAGAAGGGGCTGCTTTAGGTGATGCACATTCCCAATGGATCTGCACATATTCTGCATGTCTGATGCATACAGAGTATGTCAGACTTGGTGCACAATCTGACCCTGTTTCGGAGTTGCAGCAGAATCGGTTATCTCGCAACCAGTTTGAAACTGAAGAAGTCTCAAACAGGTAATGAGGTGACACAGCCTTGGCCAAAACCTTGCAAACTCAGACCATATAGGGCAGAGTATTGCACAAAAACGTAGCTGGTGAAGACAGACTAACCAGCCTAGAAAGGAATGGATACAAACCCAAGAATAATTGTAATAAAAGTAGAAAGAGCATGTAGACCTTACACTCTATGGGTTCTTACAAACATTTGTCATGAAAAGTAGACACCACGACCTCAGTTAGAGATATATATGTGTAACACCATAGTGCTGTACTCAATTGTATACACTGTATTGGCAATCACCAAAGATACCTGCTTTTATCCTTCCATTAAACTGCAGTTGTCAAATGGAAGCCAAGCTGTTCTTTTGTTTTGG
Organism: Platalea leucorodia; assembly: GCF_965183815.1. Taxonomy (NCBI): domain Eukaryota; kingdom Metazoa; phylum Chordata; class Aves; order Pelecaniformes; family Threskiornithidae; genus Platalea; species Platalea leucorodia. The sequence goes on along the minus strand of NC_138828.1, from coordinate 62,515,745 downwards.
AGTTCTAGGGGATTTTGTGACAAGTTCCTGTTGAGGGCATATATTCTTTTTCAGGTAGTACTGTGCAACTATAACGGTTGCAGTTCACACAGGAAGACAAATTAACTGAAACCTAGGACTTTAGACCTCTTCTATTGAAAAGCCACATTCTCTTCTGAAAAGCCCCAATTCAGTAGGGTTTCAGTAATTCCTTAAGAAAGAATTCTTGCAAGTGGAATCGCACCGTTTCTACCTTTGCACCTGTCAAATAGTAGTCAATACTAAAGCCATAATATACAAATTCTCCATTATGCAACCAATATTCAGTTTGAATTTGCAAAACAACTTTGTGAAATACAAGCTCCGAGAAGGACTTTTGCTTCCTGATATAGTCAGCATATGGAATACAAAATGCCCACCTCATCTCTGGATGTAGCTGAGTAGAGATGTTCAAGAAAATGTGCAAGGACAGAAAAGCTGATGTTAATTGTGTACAGCTTCTGTAACGTTGCATATGGCCTCATTTCTTCCAGTATCTCTACAAATTGTGTAGAGACTGTTTGGGTTTGTGGGTTTTTTTCCTTCCTCTTTCATCCTTTCCTCTTGCTGCAGGTCACAAGAAGGGAGAAAAGAAATAATGTATGGGAACATCACATATTACATGAGATGTCATTTGTGGCCTCTGTATTACAAACAGGTCTCCAACACGCAGGCCTTGGTTGCCTGGTTGCCATCAGGAACGTATGGGTTCCAGTTTAGTGATGACTGTGGTAGAAAGTGGAAAGAGACAGATATATCTAATTAGACTGTAAGTGTAAATGGATTTGTGGCATCGTGTGGGATGTAAATGTAGGATTTGTGTCATTATTTCCATGGCAACACCAAGCAACATTTATGCCAGCACCTACTTTTTAGTTAATTCACAGTTAAATTCCAAAACATTATTTTCCTGACAAAAATCAAGTAGTTAAGGTAAAATATTATAATCTATCAGATTTTTTTCTCAGATACACAAATAAAAAAAAAAATGTTAGCTAACTTCATTATACTAGCGCAACATAGGTTTCTCTAATGTGTAGGGGATTTCTGTTACTGTTAATATGAAGAGCTATCAGTTCTTCAGATTTTGGCAAGTAAAGGAGGAACTTTCCATCATATCAGACTTTTATTCCCACGTGTCATTTTCTTCTTGGAAATGACATCTCTCTTCTAAATGGAAAAAAAAAAAAAAAAAAAAAAAAAAAGAAAATATTTAGTTGATACATGTTTATTTTACAACTGTTTTTAAATGTATTATTTTTCCATCCTTGTTCCTGAGGAAAACCAATAGCCCTCACACAGAGTACCTGTGTGACTTTTGGCACAAAGGTCATTGAGCTTCAGGATCTTTAAATGCAACGTTTCGGGTTTAAGAAATTGGATTTTGCTAACAAAATAAAAATTCAAAGGAAAAAAAATAACCAGTGCTACCAGCTGCAGTTACTTTCAGATGGTTTGTAGACTATGTCTTGACACATACTGTTCCTGATATGTTACCTTAACGTGCTATGAGAACTTTGCCAAAAGTGTAACTGACGTTAATTCCATACTACATGTCACCCAAACCTAACTGGAATTTCAGAAGAAAAGGTTATGGTTTTTATTTTTTTATCTCTCCGTTGTCTCCAGGCCCAATTACAAAAACTTGCTCTAAGTAGTGAATGTATAAAGCTTTTCATAATTTAAAAAATGCTTCAAAAATTTAAGAGGCAGACTTTCTAAGATGTGTTATTCCCACAAGGCAGCATAAACTTCGTCTGCTGTCCTCTAGGTCTAGGGTAATTCCATGTGCAGCCCTAATGAAGAGGGGAATAAGAATTATCCTTCAATCTTCATAATATCCATAAAGTTCAGAGCTTCACTCTTAGTGAACAAATGACATGAACTGATAACTAGAGTGGTCTCAAACACTCTTAAAGAGATGTTAAGAAAAAGCTTCCTTTAGGAAAGTTTAACTGCTTGCCCTTTTGAAGATAAGCCTGAGTTTTGAGTGATAATGAAGCGATAATTTCTGGCTTAAGTAAGGATGTATACATACATTCTTCTTTCAGATAAAAAGTAAGGAAGAGAAAACAGCCACAGTCTGATGAAATTACTCCTAATTTACCATGATGATGATCTAACTTTTTGATTCTAGCCTTAAAATTTTTGCTTTCCTAAAAAAGCAAATCTGATAAATCCAATCTCCTTTTACATTTGCTGATAAAGCAAAGCTCTATGTCGGGTTATTGTGTTCTGTTGTTTTCTTTCCTTTATCCCATACCTTCACAGGTACTAGCTAACACTTAAAAACTAGGTAAATTGATAATACAGTAACTTCTACTCCCAATTCCAATGTTTTCTACATGCCCACATGCATTATATGTTCTATTCAAATACTTTTTGGCGCTTTCAAGGACAAAGAGGGTAAATGTTATTTTTTAGTAGCCTTTAATGTAATACTTCTGTTACTGAATTGTTTTAAATTGATTGCATAGACAAAGTCCCTCGAGATCTGTGTTTTTTTCACCTGTAATCCAAGTCTGTTGTTATCTTCAGTAGTCCTTGTCCAATTCCAATCATAATTCTGACAAGACTATTACTTTGACTGATGTTTGATTTTGATAGCAACCCAGTGTGTCATTTTATTACCAAAAATCTGCACGTTTTATTTCCTATCATTTCTATAGTGATGTTCACTAACTTATTTCAGATGCCACAGTCTTTAAAACTGCCCAGAGGGATGACTGTCCTTATTTTCAATTGTCTTTTAAAAGGAAAAAGAATTCAATATGGGATAACTCTGTTAGCTGAATGCATTTCTTTTTTATTTTTTCCCTTGTAGTAGAACAAAAACAAATGTATAATTTTAAGATAATTCTGAGAGTTTTATAATTGCACCACTTAGATTCTACGGACATACTTCATCATTATTCTGCTTGAAGTTGCCAAGGTGCTTCAGTCAGACTTTTTTTTTTTATTTTATTTATGAAGTTTATTTTCATTTTCATTGTTGGTCTATGAATAAGACAAAATACACAATTTCATCTTTTTATGTACACCATTATATAAAAAGTTATTGGATTTTCTACCCATAGCTAATTATAGTACGTATTATATTAAGAATGCACTTCTTAATTAAGAATATTTTCTTAATACTAATAGTTCTCTGAAATTCTTGTTTGAATTAGAAGCATTATTGTTGTTATGATGCTCTATCAGAAAACCGTCATAAAGTTTGTGTTTAAAAACCTAAAAGATTTTTTTTTCCTCTTTGTTTGCTAAACTATAAATATTCATTGCTCCTCTAGGTGTCCTGGGCAAAAGTTCAGAGAGAAACAAGAGTGTATCAAGAACAGAACAGAGATTCAGAAAATCTGAATCCAAATTGTGCATGATCAAAAAGTCCTACAACAGCAAGCCACTTAATTGCTCTTTAAAACAAAAACAAAACCTCTCTCTCTTGTCTGACTGTGAAGTCTAGGACAAAATGTCTGTCTCTTATTCTGTGTATACAGCATCTAACCATAATATGGGATTATTGTACAAAATACGATTAATATCTTTATTTATATCTTGACAATCTTTACAGGAAATAATAAGCAAAATCAGATATTGTTATTCCAGAATAGCAATTCCACATGTCTTCTGATTTCTACTTTTTAAGCATTTTTATAATGTGTTGACATTTAAATATTGGGTTTTTTTTTTCCTTTTTAAGGGACAACTAATGGCCTATTTATGCATTTATGGAGTTTTGTGCAGTGGCCTCAAGGAAATCATATTGGAAAGCACTGGTTTAGGATTCATGTCAAAGGAATTCAAAGAAAGGTAACTCCCATAACTAGTTTGAGGATGTAAGTCACAGGAAGAAGAGTTGAAACCTCAGGAACGCTACCCAGCTACAAGCTCTCTAGTACTGTAGGTCACTCCCTTGTTAACAGGAGAATTTAAAATTCCAGCAGGTTATACATGAAAGATATACATGGTCTAACAGTTCTTAATTAAATTTTCCATTACTATTACAGTTAGTAATGAGCAGGAAAATACAGTGTGAGCAGGAAAACTCTGTCACTCAGATAGGCCACCTGAGGTGTCTAATATGGAATTTACGCATCATTAGCCTTTCTTCAGCTATTTAGATTTCCATCCACTTTGAACTTTTTATTTTAGGAGTCCATTGCATTTGCTTATACCTTTTTTTTTTTACTTCAAACAGATTACCTCTTCCAGCTTTCAACAGAACTCTGTATTTCTACCTTGAGATTGTCTTCCTACAGGTGAGTGAAAAGGAAGTCAGTTATAATTTTAGTACAGCATTGCTTTTTTTACATTTAAAGTTGAATGACAGCACAGAAATGATTATTTTAGTGTGGCACCATTCTATATCAATTTCAAACTGATATTTTAGTATTTTTCAAGCTGTATTCTCTTTGCTAATGCCATTGATATGCTAGCAGATACATTTCTGCCTGAGAAGCATATTTAGGAATGCAGGTTAGACTTCTATTACTCCTGGGCATATATCCAAAAGGTAGCATAAGCTTTGCTTTCTTTAGTGCACTTACTACCATTTGCCACTCTGTAGTCCAGTGTTTTTTGTCGACATCGTAACTCTTCTCACCCTTGAGTAAGCGAATCACAGAATCGCGGATTTGCTGAGGTTGGAAGGCACCTCTGGAGGTTATCTGGCAAAACATCCTGCTTAAAACGGGATCAGCTAGAGCAGGTTGCTCAGGATCATGTCGTTAGGTTTTGAATAACTCGAAGGATAGAGACTCCACAACTTCTCTGTGCAATCTGTTCTGGTGTTCAACTGCCATCACAGTATTTTCTGTCAGAATTCCCTGTCTTCCAATTTGTACCCGTTGCTTCTTCTCATGCCACCGGGTACCACTGAGAAGAGCCTGGCTTTGTCATCTTTAAAGAGGTATATAGAGAATACCTCATCAGGTATTCATACACATTGATAAGACTCCCCCTGAGCTTCTCTTCTCCAGGTTGAACAATGTCAGATATCTGGGATAGAAGGATTATCATGTGATCTCTGCATAAATATTTACCTCCATATTACTTTACAAACTTCTGCAGCAAGTTAATCTGAGGTAAACATAACTGTATACTTTTACAAATACTACTCTAAAAGCTCTCCATTATAAATAAGAACATTGAACTTGAAGAAATTAAGACAATAACTTCTTGAAAATCAGATCAGTCTTCCAAAATGCTTTAAAAAGTGCTAGGAATCATTTAAAAATAAATGCAGAAAATATCCTCATGCTTTTACACGTTGCACCTTTAGCTCCTTGCAATTTCATTCACTCTGTTTCAAAGAAGACATGGTAGAATTAGATATGCTATTAAGAAGAGAGACAAGGATGATCAGAGATATGCAGTGATTTCCAAGTGAAAAGAAAATTCTCACATTAAAAAGCCTAATTGACTAGCAGTTTTGAGAAACAGGCAAACTAAGGGAGAGAAGAAACAGACTCATTAACAGTATGGAGTGAGCAGAGCAAGTATTCACTAGTTTTTGTAATGTGCTAAGGGAGCATCCATTGAAATTGCAGGGTGGGAGTCTTAAAACAGGAATTCTTTGCAAAATGCATAATGGTAGTCCAGATACAGTGCTGACTGCTAGACACCAAGAGGACACACTAGGTAAAAGATACCTTTGTACTTGTCCTGTTTCTGTTATTCTTTTCCTAAATACCTCTGTCTGTTCTGGCCTCTGCCAGAGATGGAAGAATGAGGAGAGAATCTCTGTTCAGTGGCAATTCTTTCATAACTCTAGATGTAAGCTACTCTGGGAAATAAAAATACTGCAACATTACAGATAAAAGCTTGATCCATTAAAGTAAAATGGCTGGTTTCTAGTTATGCATTACAGAGACCAAGTTTTCTATCTTCATAAGATTTCTGAGTTTCCATCAAGAGTGTGGTCTGATATTTCTAGAGAATTAAAGGCATATACTGGGATTAGTACTTTCATATTAAAAATCAATGAGACAGATCCATCTAAGACATTTATTGTTGTTTAGACATTCTGCCTATCATTTCAACATTTAATTTTGAATAGTACAATGGTTTTGTTCAGTCTATTCAATATTTTCAGAAGTAGTGAGGATCAAGACAAAAATGGTTAAGTTTGAGAAAAGCACTCAGAAAGTTTTATCTGAACCTGCCAAGTTCACAGTATTAGCCCTGAAGTGTCATGGATACAGGTTTTCTGTCAAGAAACATAGTTGGAGGGAGGGAGTGAAAAAAACCTTGAATCTGTCAAATTTATCTTTTAGGATATATTTTATCCTGACCAGTATAATGATATCGTGAAACGGAAAGAAATAACAATGTTTAAGTATGAATTAACTATAAACCAAACATCAAAACCAGTTCTGTCAAAGATCAGATGGATAATTAGATGAAGATGTAGATCACTTCTTGGATCCAGATCTAACTGTACACTTTACAGTCTCACTGACGGGATAAATGCCTTCCATTTCAGGAAGATACTGTTATAGTCCTTAATTATATACTTACATGAATAATTCACTTCATGTGGGAAGAACTGTTCGTATTAACCAAGCAGATGAATAAATGTCTGTAAGAACTGGCCTAAGTAAGGAAAACATGAGAGAAAACCATGCCAACAGTGACATGGATGCATGTGAATTTAGTGTATATACACTTTGCCTATGACCCCTTTCATAGCCATCTCTGACTTCACAGTTGTATAGGAGAAAGTATGCGCCTAATGAGGAAATGTTTTTTTTCTTACATACATATTTGACCATGCTTTACTCTGATTTATTTTGCTGAATGTAATCCAACCGCCAGTATAATTACTTCAATAAAATTTTCTAGTCAGGGATTTTTTCCCAATAGAATAGAGCAATCAGTTGTAAGTCTTTTTTCTTTTTCCATTTAGCTACAAGTCTAGAAAGGCAAATGCTTTTTTTTGGCCCTTCTTATAAATTGGTGCATTATATGTAGTTCAGCAGGGTATTAAGAGATTATTGTTATTCTTTGTATCACTGTCATTTTTACAATCAGGTTTTCTGACTCATTGAATAATTTTTGTTTTCCGTAGTAAGACCTTTATAATTATTCTCTGACTTTAGCCAGCATTCTTGCAAATCCACTTGTATCTTCCAATTGCAAAACCGTATTCTGTAATCTAGGAAGTATTTTAAAAGTAATTTCTTGTGTCCAGTATTAGTTGCCATCATATCATCGTTCTGTCTACTAAATGTTTCTTTAAGGCATATTACAAATGCAACATTGTACTTTTGGTGAAATGCTGCATATTTGCTATGCTGTTGAGAGTTATTTATCCAGCTAAAAGCAGTCTAACGGCCTCTGGTTACAGCTCTTTCTCACCTCAGGCTGTTTCATATTTATGTGATGCTGAGAATATGCCTCTCTTTTGTAACCTGTATAATACATTTAAAGTACTATGTGTCCTTCCTACTTCAAGAGCTAAAATAATCTGGGCAGTTTGCCTTGAAGTATGTTGGTCTGCCTTCAAGTTGATAACATGCACATTTACAGTGCAAGTTCCTGAGACATTTAAAGTGGTTACTGTTATCCAGTGTCCTTGTCCTTCATGATTAAATTTTGAAAGTCACATTTGTTTCATCTTTTCTGATGAAAAGTGTTATCAGCAAAATGAGATTGGTACACAACTTAAACATCTCTTTCTAGTACCCCTACAGGGATGTGGTGGATGTCATTATGCGGATCCAAAATGTGCATTCTCTGCATTTTTTCCTGATGCTTCCACCGACTGCTTTTAATAGAAAATTGTACTTTATAAATCCTGCCGGGTTTCCAATTGCTAGGTAAAACGTAAGCTATTTGAATTAATAACTCCAGTACTTTTTAATTAAGACATTTAATCCTTCTCTGTCAACAAGTTATTTTCTTATACGTGTTTCTGTTCTTGTATATGGTTCATTTATAACTTTATTTAGCACTTTGGTCTTTTTTCTCCTTGTCCTGCTATTTAGGATTTTTATTGGACTGAAGAATATTCCCGTTACGCTAATGTATTTTCTCCATTTCTGTTTTAGTTGCTCTCAGTAAAATCAACTGTTTCAATTTGTTTTATCTGTACAAAATGGAATGAATATTAAAGTAGTATCTTCTTTGCAGCAAAAGTTGGTATCCAATTACTGTCATTTTCTTAAGCACAAATGTCAGATTTCTTGAGGTTGATGTGATCTTGTTACTTTCTAATAATAAGTGAATTATTTTTAAAGTGACATGTAGATAAGCAGTTAACTGTGATGACCTTATTCATCACTAGCAGTACTTTATCTCATGAAGAGTCACCTTGACTTCACTAAGACTTCATATGGTATAAGCTAAGTAGGCTTAAATGCATCACAATTTGGCAGTCGTCCTGGATTTGGCATTCTATACTGGAGCCAAAACAGCAACTGTTTTCTTTACCAGTCTGCAAAACAGAGCACAACAACAAAACCCTTATGGCATAAATTAGAGCACCATTTATACTCATGTTATCTTTAATATTTTACCACACCTCAGCTGATACATAGAAACTGAATATGTACATGATTCTAATCTGTTGTAATTCAAAGTAATGCTTCAGAAATTACTTAAGCAAACTCATTTTATATTACATTTTAACAATTACTGACTCTTTATCAGTGTAAGTGCAATTACTAACAGGTGCTGTGGTAACTTATTAAAACAAGATGAGTTCAACTAATTGTCTGATTACGCTTCTCCTCCTTGATTAGCTGCCTCCTTCTATAGTTCAAAACTTTTGAAGGTTTGGGGACCTTTTATGTTTATGATATCATATCATCTGTGTCCCTCAGCTAGGGATCAGACTGTTTTGAGATCGTGTGTAGGTAACAAACTCCAGGCAAATGATTCAGGCTGTGAATGTTATCATACAACACCGGTCAGCAAGGTAAATTTCTTGTTATTACATTGTACTAAATGAATACCAGAGTAGATCGAATACCCAGCCGTAGCTTCAAGTCTTACACATTTGGTGACTTGCATAAATCACTATTAGCTTTCTCTGATTTCTCTTAAAATTTGTCTTCCTCTACAGTTTTTCTTCTTCTAGGAAACAGGTGTTTCTGACATTCTCAGAAAAACTAACTGATCAGATTTCTCATGTTTTTCTCCCTTTTTCCATCATGCTTCTTTGTTTTTCTGGTTTCTCCCAAAAATTTCTCAATGCTGCTCTTCCTCCTCCTTATCTTCTTCCTTATATATTCTTTCCAACTGGAGTATGTACCTTTAAAATAACATCATGCCTTGGTACCTCTAACTCTAAAAAAGTCCCCTAACTAAAACAAATCAAACAGAAGGCAAAGAATATATTCTGAACTCATCTGTCCTTCTTTCCTAAATCTCTATTTTACTGTGATGTGACTTTTAGGATTGGGTTCCTTCTGCTAAACTCCTGTTCTCTTCAGCCTTTTAGAACCAAGCAGTTAATAACATTTTTTTCTGATAAAATTCCTGAGTTCTTTATAAATCTTCCTTGCCTTATCCAAAATGTACATGAAAAATAATTCACCCCTTCCTAGTTCATGTAACTGTTCGTTAACATTCTTGAAAGATCAAGCCTTCCCTCCATCTTTCCTTCTCTACAGTCATTTTGGCGTAGACAATTATCAGGCCTTACATCAGTTTCAGGTATTTTTACAGTGCAGGGGGTAGAGCAAAGAAAGATCTTAAATATATTAGCCTCCTGGAGTCAGATACTGGAAGATTACTTATCCCATGTTTATCTCACTAAAAGGAACTAGCTTTCTCTGACAAAAATAAACCCAAAACAAAACGATACTTATAACGTTTTAAGTGCACCAGATTCTCCTCAGGATTTAAAGGTTTCACCCTGGTCAGCACTAGAGCCTTCATCTTTAGCCATGCCTTCAGTATGACGACACAACTGCAAATAAAGTAAGCTGTATCTTCAGCAGACAGAAAAACCCTCAAGTACAAAGCCATTTTGTCTAGTTCCCAGACAAAACGAAGGATAGACTTGTTTTTCTAGTAATCCATTTTTTCCAAAGGTGTTTCACAATGCAAACTATGGTGCACAATTATGTAAATTACTGTTTTTTAACAAAAGGTGATTGAATTGGGATTCATGTTCATGAAAAAATGAACAAATTCATAGTTGAACATAGAAAGATACAGAAATATGCAATGTATCGGGTTCATACTTAATTAGATTCAAAGGCTTCCCAGCTTTATTCTAGTGACATTGACTATTTTTAGTACTATACTTAACCCTGTATACATTGGAGAAACAGCATGAAAAAACGCAAAATTGCTTTTACAAAATCATCTCACTTGTGAAATGCACATTCTTCTTGTGCAGTGTCCCACCAGTGTCTACATTAATCCTATAATACAAAAATGTCTAATTAGAACGAATTTGATAAGCAGTTATCTGCATTAAGCATATGTGTCACCATTCTTTGTACAAGTAAACCTATTCTTTCTAAGTGAAATCAGAGCCATTAGATCAGAAAGGCTTCCTTAAATAGAACTTTCTTCATTACTAAGCAAAATCGGGGATTTCTATTTCAGAAGGGAGCACACATATCATTTCAAAGTAAATGACAGTAATAGACATAATTAGCACTATAAAGTGTTCAAGAGTTTTGACAAAATTAGTACGTGTTGAGTTTGAATGGACTAGATTGCTTCTTAGGTATTACAAATAGGTATTAAGTATATTAGCGTTTTAAACAGGCTTACAGAGAAATAGATAGTCTAAGAAGCAACACTCTGGAAAATGAATCTGAATAGATTGTGAAACTCTTTATGCGATTAGAGACTGCTTAAAATTAGGTTTCTTCCCTGGATCTTTCCTCAGTCATGAAACATTATTCATCGGTCATGGAAATATCTGTAAAACAGGGCTCAGTGATATTGTTGTTAAATGGATTTTTATATAGCACTCATTATGTGTGACAGAAACAGTTTAACAGTCTAAAAAAGGGTCTTTATTCACCACTTTGCATTCTTCTTTGTGGCTGCTAGGTTTTGGATATCCACAAGTCTTAGTGATTTCCGTGGACCGTAAGGAAATCATGAAAATTATCTTCATTATTTTCATTATTTTTTCATGCTATTTTGCAAAAACTTGTGTTGTCACAGTTCATCATTAGTGATTCAATATTTGTCCAGCTGATTTGTAGGAATATTAACCAGCTTAACCAGATATCTTATATGTTTCTAATCTTTGTTTGGAGTAATATTCATATAAGACTTTATAAAGTCAGATGATGAAGCTTGGAATTCAGCAAAACCTTACCTGCAGTTCTTTTTTCATGAGGTATTTATAGAGAGGCAAACTAAGGCAAAGTAGAGGTGACTAGGAATTTTCCCAGATGCTAGTTTAGCCTTGACCAGTTACATTCCATACAGGTGACAGGTCTGTGTTTGATTTTCAGTCACTAAGAATGCTTCTCATTTGACTGAAAGAAAATGTGCACTACACGCTTTCCCCATTAGGATGAGAAAGGAACAAAGACGTATTGATGCTTTCTTAGCTCCTCTCTTACCCTTGAAGAGGCCAGGCAGCCCCTTACCTAAGCAGCATAAATGGAAGCATAGTTGGTGAATGGCAGCTGTGATAACGTTGACTTGCAAATACATTATCCTTCTTAATCACACAAACCAAAATTGTATTTCCAGAAGTGTGGAAGTAATATACAAATGAGATACCGATTATTTGGTAGCAAAAAAAAGCCCCAAACCTGGCCTGTGTTGCAGTGACAGCAGTAACCTGTTTCAGAGACTGAACATGGCTTGAAGTCACATCATCAGGCCTTCTTTAGCTAGGATGCTATCTGTAGGCGTTCAGCCATTTTGTCACGGGTTTTTCTGACAAGCAGTTTTGCTCAGACTGAAAGAATATATTTTTTTGACACAAAAATTAATTCATTTTCTTCCCTCACTTCTTTGTTCAATGAAGTTACCGTTTTCATTTCTGGGTTCTGCTACATTTTTGTGTGGATAATCTGGAAAAAAAAAAGGTCACTGCTTTACAGCAGCAGGGGAAAAAAAACCCCAAAGCTGAATGATTTCACTGTGTGCTTTGGTGGAAACAATTAAACCCCAAATATCTGAAGGTATGTTTCAGTAAGCATGTATGCAGATCAGACAGGCATTTGGAAAAAAGATCCTAACCTTGCCATTCCTTCTATATAACTTTATGCTGCATAACAAAAAGTGAAGAGTTTTTCTCTACAGTGAGTGAACAGTACGTTTGGAAAAGCCCAAGTGTTTAAAGCTTGTGGATGTCTAGGAACAGGTTTTATGGGGTTTTGGTGTAATTTTTCAGGAGGTCTTTTTGACTAAATGAATGTACTTATTGCTGTGAATATTTACTTCCTTAGATATTTTATCCATGCACCTTGATTTCTTAGTTCTGCCTTATAGAAAATTTACTTCCTGTTTTGTTTCTAGGCATTTATAAACAAAATCAATTACACCACACCAGGTTTGCTGCTACGTATTCTCATGATTGTTTACAGTATTTTGAGCAAGAATATTTGGTGAGAAATAGCCATATGCTTTCATTTTCACACATATTTTGCACACATTGCAAATATTTGCCAGTATGGATTTGCATTATCTCACTTTAAGGTTCTTGGTATAATTGTGCCATTTAGTTCATTTAGAGTGCCTCCTTATTTAGTTATTTTATTCATTAATTTTGCATAGCTGAATATAATAACAGGATTTGTGGCAATTGAGATTAGCTGTTCTGATTCCAATTTAGTTTGCTAGAAAACAAAGTATGCACAAATTACATACAGGCAAATTGTGGCTAGTGGTTAGTCACCGAAGTTTATAGATATTGGTTTGTTCTTTTGGTAGCTCAAGACATGCTGAAAACCAATGTGCTCTTGTACGAATTATGGGCTGTTCCCATTCTATAGAATTGCCCTATTTATTCCTTCTTTATTTTTAGTAGCAGCATTTTTTGTCTGGACTTATCTATCAGAAATAACCTAACCACATTGGATCCACACCTCTTATTTTCATAAGTTTCGTAAAAGCATAGGGCAGTATCATCCTGACTTCTCTTTATGTGAGTGTATTCTTTAACAGTACAACAAAAATCTACATAGCCCTCACTTACCATACAATATTATAACTGACAGAAAATTGGTTTGTTTATTCAGAAGTTAAAACCGTTTTCACATTTATCTTCAAGTCAGTAGAGACGAACAGTGAAATATTAATAGAAAGAATATCCTCAGAATGTTTTTCTTATAAAATGGCAAAAGTTTTATTTTGCATTTTTGATCGGGGCGGGGGGGGGGGGGGGGGAGCATTTCTGAAGTGAATTTTATGAATGAAATGAACTGACCAAAATGTTTTCTGTTGAGACCCCCTTAAAACATAAAAGATTTCCCCTTACAATAAGCATAGTTTGGGCATCAGTGTTACAATTCTCACATTTGGGTTAAGCTGGAATATCACATTGCCTAAGCTAACAGCAATAATTCTGACCAGTAGTCCTGAGGCCGAGGACTTGCATCCTCTTCTGGGACTGTCTGTGCCAGTAAAAAGCTTCCTGCCCCTCTGACTGTCTCCAGCTAGCAGTTACTACCTATCTTCCCACCCCCCGCATAGGTTACTACTCCCTAATGTATTCTGACAAACTGTTCCACCATAATCCATCTCGGTTTCATTGAGATGCTAACAAAGAACTATTGTTTAAGTTAAACAAGGTCATTTGGCCCGAAGGTTAGGAATCATTTGTTTGCTCCCTGAGTGCACGTTTTGCACTTTATACTAGTAGGTTACATCCCATCTCTACTTATTAGTTTAAAGTGCAAATCATCATCCTCAAGATCATTCACTTTATATGGATATTTTGACCCCTTTACTTATGGTCTCCTCCAAGTTTGCTTGCTAAAATTTTCCGTAGAACTTCATGCTTCTGTGCCTATTTAAAAAAATTGAAGACAATCGGTCCCCAGACTGATCACTGAGAAACTTTGTTACTATCATCAGCATAGTAACAAACTCCCGGTTTCTTTCATTTTTCTCCCCATTCATTTGCTTTTTCTCTGCCAGAGTTGTAACTTTGCATGCCTGTACGCTTACTGGAAGGGTCACACAGCGGCAGTGCTTTCCCAGTCTTGACATATACTTGGTTTTTATTAATAAGCGCTATGTTTGTTTTGCAATGATTGTTCTAATGAATAAATTAACCTGTTAATATGCCAGTTGACATTTACTTACATTTCATACAGAGTTCTTATGACAGACCACCTTTTGCAATTGAACTAAGGTCAAAGACACAACTAGTGTATAGTTGCTAACGCAACAGCAATACGCAAGTCCAAGCCCTCAGATAATCCTCTGAGGATCTAGGCTCTTGTTCCTAATTCAATCTTTAGCCAACAATTGAAAACTGTAGGATTAGAAAATGAATTTCAGAGCAATTACCTTGGAGAAACTGTTATAATCAAGAGACTGGGGAATAGAAACATCTCAGAAGTGTCAGCGAGTTTTGCTCTTTCCACAATTTGACTGAAACATATTAAATAATAATCTCTGCATATTGAGAGATGAACAATTAGAATAATACTCTTCTAAAGCACAGTCATGTTAGAAATGAGCAGTCTTTAGAAACCCCATGACTGACAATTTCAGTGAACTAACATAAATGCAATAAAACTTTACTGTTAATTTAAAAATTATTTCTTTCTGTGCTGATTACAGAAGACTGAGAAATTGACATTAAGTATAGTGACTACTATTAAGACATCATCACTAGAAGAACCAACATTTATCAGCAGTTACTACTAGAATCTAGTAATAGCCATGAGCCAACAATCCTGCTGTGTGGTAACTTTACAGAGAGTAGCCATACGATATCTGAGAACACATTCTTATTTTAGACTAATCTCGGTATGCAGCAAGTGATCTGACAGAATAATTTATTTAAGAATATTTGTATCATGGGAAGATTATTATTTCTTAAATGTTCTCTGAGTCTCTGTGTGTTTGAGTATACTATGTAACTACGATACTCCAGCGCCAAATAAAATATTCTGTGTTTGAACACTGGACTGGCTGAATTATGTTTTCACAGGACTGGATTTGATTTAAATCTTAAATTGAGATTTGGACTGACTAGGCATGGACTTCTTCACTGGCAACATAAATAAGTTCTCTACTTGTCATTGCTCTAGCAATGATTATTCTTCACGATTATGAAAGGGAAATAAAGATCTAATGCACAAATTGTGTGTTTTTCCTATACAGTAGCATTTTTGTCTCATCTAGCTAGAGCAGCTTTGAAGATAGTAGTATTGCGAACGTAACTGAAGGGATGCTTCAGAAAGGCCACTGTCAGTCTTCTCGCATGCCTCACAGAGGCTCAGCCCCCTTGCAACCGCCACTCGGTGGCTGCCTAACCTCCTATCAGCTTATGCCCAATGTCTCCCTGTATTTCTAACGAAAAGTGTTCACCCATAGGTTTACTTGGGACCTTACTAATCCAGTAGTCCTTCAAGTGGGAAGAATTCCCTAGCCACATGAAACCTGTGTTTCTTTTCATGTTACTTTATTAATAGACTCCAAAAATCATGAAAAAGCAAATTGCATATTTGATCCACACACCAATAAGACTGTCCCATTTTTACCAGCTATTTACATTCAGCAAGATAAAAGTGAATGTCCAGAATGCATTATAGATTATGTGTAACATATTATCCTATACTGTAAGAGGAAAGACCCAGGTTCTTCAAGCAAACAAGAATTTGAACTCCCATATCCTCTCTCATTGATGTAACTCCCTGGGTATTCAATAAAAGACAACTACTTCACCTACATCTTCCCTGAGGTCCAGTCCAGCATGACGGTTCTAAGTACACAGAATACAGCTATGCCTATAGAATAGGCATGAAAGGAACGTCCAGAGGGTGTTTCTAATCCATCTTCCTGTCCAACGCAGGACCAACATAACTGTGGTTTTTCTAAGAGATTCTGTGAAGTCTGCTATTGTAATAAATCAAGCCTGCAAATGAGACAGACTCATCTGTGAATCATAACGTGCTAAAGACAATAGTGGCGTAGCACAAAGTCGTGAAAGTCCGTGTCATGACACTAAGAAAGTTGCCCATCTTCAGTCTTCAGTTGTACAAACCTGTTACCTAGAGATTCTAGTAGACAACTGATGTGCATAAATGACATTATACAGACAGCTCTCATGATCTGGAAACCTGAGTTGTGAGTTGTCCCTAAAGGCTAAAGAAATGCCCTGCTCGTTTCTGTCCACTAAAGCTGTAGTAGCAAATAATACAGAGGCTTTAGATATGCAGCTTTCTGGCTGCAAACAAACTTTATGAAAAGCTTTAACTACAGCTTTATGCTTTAGTTCAGATACATGGAAAGCTGCAGTGGATACCACCGATTCAGTCTGTGCACCACCTCCTTCCTAGCCATCCTGACATCACTTTGTCAATGGGTTCAAGTGCTGAAACCAAGAAAAGATCGAACCTTTGTTAAAAGCCGTCGCATGTGTCTAAAACTGAAGTGGAGTAAAAGCATGTACACATATCAGCAACAACTGTGGGTAACCACTCTGTAGAGCCTGACCATTAAGCACCAGGAATGCCTGAGCAGTTCTAGAGATCTCCAGGAACAGACACTTTAACTTTACCAATGAAAAATGTAAAATCTTTGCCCGTGTGCTATAGGTGACTAGAATTAAAAGACAAATGGACAAATGTTTTGAGGACCTACACTTTAAATTTATGTGCCTAATATTGGTGTTTGAGGGCTAACATCTTTTGTAGATTTAGCCATTGGTCTTGAAGCACAGAGCTAAATTCAACTCTGAGGTAAACAACAGCAACTCTATTGGAATAACAGAAGAGAAATGAATTTGCTAGATGTATTTGGCACATAATCGTTAATGTTCAGAGCTATATAGAGTACAAGTGCCTACTTTTTTACTGAGAACAGTTATCCCTCTCAAAACCTATTTAAATAGACCAATGTAATAGTAAATTGCACTTCTCTTTCATGAAACATATCAAAGCTTTATTTAGAAAAACTGTTGAAGTAAATCTAAATTGCCTAACCTGAAATTGTGATACAGTTGATAGCTTTCTTTCAATTTTATTCAGCCTTTTATTTTCCCCTGAATGTATTCGCTAAAGATAAGCCATTAAATATTCAGGCTCATGATTGTAGGAAAAGACTTTTTCACTGAAGACGGTATTTCTCCACTGCAATCGGTTGTTACGTGTGCTCAGATTGGTATTAATGGACCTTCCCATAAGTGGTCTGTGCTTTCAGGAAGGTTTCATCCTGTTAATTAAATCATTAATACTCCGTTATCTAAATTTCAGTTGACATATTTACATTTTAATGAAATGATCACCTTTTATTCTTGACCTTATGTTGAAAAAAGGAAAATACCTTATGTAATTCTTTTAACTGCTACTAATTATGTTAAGCAGGACTTTTTCATGTAAAAAAAAAAAAAAAAAGAAAAAACAAACCCTAATGCCTCAGCTGCCAAATGACAGGCAATGAATAAAGGTCAGTCTCTGCGTATTAGTCTTTTTTTGTTACACAATGTGACTGCAAATTCTAAAATTCTTATATTTGCCATGACTGACTAAACTAACAGGTAAAAATGTCCATCACCCATATATATAGCAAAAAGCAAGATCAAAAGATTGGGAAAAGAAAAACATACATACAGAAGTCATATTTTGATGCTGAAAAGTATCTATGACCAGAATTTCTTCTGGATCTAAAGCTATGGAGCTGTCATGGTTTAACCCCAGCCAGCAACCAAACACCACACAGCCGCTCGCTCACTCTCCCCCGCTGGGATGGGGGAGAGAATCGGAAGAGTAAAAGTGAGAAAAGTCATGGGTTGAGATAAAGACAGTTGAATAGGGAAAGCAAAAGCCGCGCGCACAAGGAAAGCAAAGCAAGGAATTCATTCACTGCTTCCCGTCGGCAGGCAGGTGTTCAGCCATCCCCAGGAAAGCAGGGCTCCATCACGCGTAACGGTTACTTGGGAAGACAAACACCATCCCTCCAAATGTCCCCCCTTCCTTCTTCTTCCCCCAGCTTATATACTGAGCATGACGCCATACGGTATGGCATAGCCCTGTGGCCAGGCTGGGTCAGCCCCCCTGGCTGTGCCCCCTCCCAGCTTCTTGTGCACCTGGCAGAGCACGGGAAGCTGAAAAGTCCTTGACCAGTGTAAACTCTGCTCAGCAACAACTACCACATCAGTGTGTTATGGACATTATTCTCATCCTAAATCCAAAACACAGCGCTCTACCAGCTACTAAGAAGAAAACTAACTCTGTCCCAGCTGAAACCAGGACAGGAGCGTATAACAGGGTGTGACAATCAAGGTGCTTTGCTTTTAAGAAAAACAGAAAAGAAAACCACCAGTAACTTTAAAAAGAATCTTCTTCTACCTTTATGTATTTCTCATTAAAACAAATAATAGGGTAATTTGAAGATTTTTGTAGCTCATAACACTGTTACTTCCAGCTAAATTCTCATGAATGCATCCTGTAATTTTGAGAGAATTTTAAGTCCTTAGTTCCACTTCACTGAGCATATGGTTGAACCGATGGGAAGAGGAGCAAACTGGTCAGAGATACAGCCTGTCACATATACAAAACACAGGATTTAAGATTATTCATTTCAATTACAAAAGACTGTTTACTTCAGTCATATTCATATCCCATGATTTTCATAAGTATAAAGTAACATTGCTGTTATTGTTTAGGGAAACAATTATGCATGCGAATAAATACATTTATCCACTATTCAGTAGTGCTCAGTTGTTGACATGTGTTGAACCGATATGAATTACAATTTCAGTTGAGGGAATTGAAATTCCATCGCCCTTTTTCTTCCTGTTTTAATTAGTTGGTTATACCATTAAAATTAATTTCACATTATTTTCATAACTAGTCACCAAAACACTAACAAAAAACAAAGTCATCAAACTGAACAGACATAATTCAAAGTATTTTGTGTAAATTTATACAAACCATTCGATCATCAAGATTTAACAGATACCCAACTTGATCCAGAGCCATCTTACTATTCCAGATAGACTGAAAAGAATACATTGACTTTTCCATGAACTTTAAAAGAATATCATTGGGTTATAGACCAACGTGTAAATTGAAAATGGAGTTGCTTAAGTGTTGATCTCTTCAAAATGAACCCATATTTACAAATAAATTTTCCTTCTGTCATCATACTGTGAGAAATATAATTGAACAACCTTCACTGCGGTCTCTGTTTAATTTTTTTAGGTGGGTAGCAATAAGCTCGCACAGACATTTATGCACATTCTCACCTTTTAATTTGCATATTATGAATTTAAATATTACTCGATAGGGGAAAAGTTCTAATATTACTGCTGAAAGAATAAGAAAAGTTTTACATAAACATATTGAATAGACAAGGGAATATGCCATAATTAATCACACAGTTTTACTTTCCTATGGCAATGGTTGTCCCTGTATGCTACTTATCTTTTAAGCTCTCCAATTAACAGCAACAGTATTCAGGATATGGTGTTTTGGTCAGAGGTTAAAAATGCAAAATAATTCATTGGATCTTTGATCTGTTTCTAAGCACTTGTTCTAAGTTTATTGTGCCCTTGAGGTTGAGCCACAGCATAGCACACCCAGCAATCATTCTCAAATCCGTTTCATCTTTCTGGGCTTATTTCATGAGTAAAAACCAGAACAGATGTCAGAGGTTTTTATGTTTTCCCCCATGTTCCCCTAGACATTGTTTTCCCTTTGCTGACAAAACATTTAAAAATTAGAAAGTGTATTGTTTTGGTAAACAGGGATTGTCATTAACCTTTTAATTTCCCTCGATGGAATGTATGATGCATATCCACTATGACATTTACGTGGCCGTATGTTTCAGTCTTCTCTCTTCACACATCTACAGCTTTTGCCATGTCAGACAAGACAGCGCTGGGTAGCTGTCACTCATAAAATTACTCTTCTGTTCAGACATACAAATGGTATTTCATGAAACCAGCTGTATCAGACAAAAATTTCTCTCCCCCCTGCCCCCATTTTGAATTCCAGACTAAAGAATATCTGAAACACTACTTCTTCCTCCTGCTAGAATCACAGAAAATCAATAAATATTTGAAGGAAATTCACCTGAGAAATAGAGTAGAATAATAATATTTAATTTTAAAAAAACATGATTATTCAGTGTTGGGACCTATTCCTAGGATTTCTACGGCTTTCTGTCTGTCCTTTCTCCCGTTCCATCTGTATTTTTCTATCAAATTCAGTTCTGTGATGAGTGCCAGATAAACTCAACGTAAGCTGAAAAAGCTCAACTCAACATTTCTGAAAATCAGCTGTACAGCTCACATATTAAAAGTTTCAGGATGCTTATTTTTATTATTTTTGAAGATACAAGGGGTTACACTGATCTCCAGAATCTTAAACTTCATTCAAAATCAAGTTATTCATACAATTTTCTTTAAAACCCTGACCTTCAGGCTGATTACTGATATATCTATTGCATTTTTCATGGAAACAAAACATTCACATTTAAATGAATAGTGATGTTGATATTGTTTTTTTAACCCTCTCCATTACCTTAACCATTATAACTGGGGAAAAAACATTATTATATGTCATCATCAATAATCAGAAAAAAGGTTTGCAGAAAGAAACACAAACGGAATGTTTTGTTTCTCCCTGTGAAGGTGCTTGAATGCTGTGTCTGGCATTTTTGGATGTGTTTAAGTAGTTGTATACCCATACCTCTTCTTCTCTCATCCTCAGAGATAACCATGCTCCCTCTTCACCCTTTGAGCACTTGCTCTTCGTCTTTCACATACGCATTTTTTCCATTCACTGTTCCTCAGTTCAGATATCCTTTGCCTACTGCCAGGCAACACACCTCTTCCATCGACCTTCTCTCTCACACAAAACTACACACAGAACATTTTTATGTGCACAGCTGGGTAACATCTCAGATACCTGCTAACCGTTTGAGACCTCCAAATGACAACACTCTAAATGAAATCCTACGTCAGCATAACATCCTGAACACTTGAATATTCAAGAGGTTTCCAAACTCTTATCAATTCTCAGTCCACTCAGATATTTAATAATACAAGGCAAAGGTGAAAAGAGAAAGAGAAAAAAAAAAAATCAGTGTTTCTTAGAACTTCAATAGCTCAATATCTAGCATGCTGTAAATACTACATTGAAATTATAAAGAGGAAAAGTCAATCTTAAAAAAAAAAAAGAAATATTCTAAAAATTTAGTTAAGATGTCATTGCATATGACATATCTAACAGTCCATGTCATGGAAACATTCTCTACATTTCTACTTTTTTAAAAATAATTTTTCTCTCCAGTTGCTAATTAACTATTCAAATATACAACACCATGCATTCCATAAACTAAAAAAAGTTTCAAGCAAGAAAATAATTTCATTTTACCTATTTATTAGAATTTTCAATTTCTCTTCAGCATCCCCTTGACTGCAACAAGTAGCCCTATTTCCTTGAATATCTTTTTTACTAAAATATGCCCTCATTGCAAACCAACTTTGTATGCATGTAAGTCAACATCAGTGGGGTCTCAGTTTCTCCAGCCTTCCCTCTCTCATGCTTAACATGGTGATGATATTAGGGAAAGCAGGACCAACTCCACACTTACAAGTGTCATGTTAGAAGCACGTCCTCAGCACAAAGTCCTTCAGCAGAGAAAAAAATGTTAAGCCATGTTATTGTTGACTGTGTCTGCCACACAGGAGACCACAGCAACTACAACGGGATGCTGGAGCGATGGTAGTGCTGCAAAAAATGGAGAACCACAGAGAGAAGGGGAAAGGAAAGAAATCTTCCTCATCATCCCACAGAACACACATTTTTTGCTTATTTGTCTCTGTTTCTTGAGTCTTTTTTCAACAAGGCAGTGGAAAACAGTTTACCAAGTTTTCTTAGCTGATAAATTATCAGAAATTCCTTCTATATTTAATATGCTTGGTTTGTTGCTTAGTGGCGGAAGAAGAGGGACCAGTAAGTGGATATGCTCTTCCACATCCCTGGACATTGCTCCTTCCAGTTTAATAGCGTTAATTGATCCCGAGTTAAAAGAAGCGTAAAAGTCTTTAGTAACACTATGATCCTTGAGTTCCTCCACATGCAGGGTTTCCATGCTGTTCTTAACCACGTAAGAATACAATAAATATTATTAATTTGAGCAAGTTAAAATTGTAAGATCTTTTGTCCTTATGAGATTAACTGCTTATAACAGCTAGGCAGACAGATATGAACCGTTTTTTGCAAAAAGTAATTTCAATGTGAAGCTGGCTCTTATCAATCAGTTCCAGGTTTTTCAAGATTTTTCTTGGCTCCTTTTAATGTGCCTTTGTACATTGGGAAGTGGTAACACATGAATTGCTGCATCTTTAAGTATGCAATCAGCGCACTGCATATATCAAGGCAGGAACCAGAATATTCATGATCTGTTGAAAATCATAACCTAAGCGTGCTTCTTTTTATTCCTTATAATCTCCACAGTAGTATTCCTGAATTAACACAGAAACTGAAGAATAAATAGCAAAGTATTTCTGTAAGACTTAATCCTTATTTTTCCAAGGTGGCATCTGTTTAGTAAGACTCCTTGTTGGATATGGGGGTTTTGTTTTAATTCCAATCCAGTTTCAGAAAAGAAAGAATGTTATTTCTGGTACAGTACTTAAACCATATAAGTATCTAGTATGTACAGGGTTCACTTACAGCTAGTAAATATCCACATATTTTGGATTTGATTTTCAGAAATGTCAGGATATATTTTAACACTTTCATTAAGCAATTTTTTACTACTCTGTCTCGTATTTGTAGCAAACGTAACCATGAACCTGCAGATCTTCCGTTCCTTTGGGTTTTGTTTCTACTTTTAATGCTGCAAAATAGACTGGGAAATCAGACTATACCTCTATTTATTTTAGACACCCTATTAGTTTTCCAGAAGGCTTGATAGAAAGCCGAAATTTATTTGGAAATTGGTTAAAATTCAGTAAAGCTCCTGACAAACACGGTTCTTGAACCTCTCTTCTTTTTTAGTAGTGTATTCTTAGGCCTCTCTTCGTTTTCCAGTAGCATAAGGAGGTAGTTGCTCAGTCTGTTGGGAGTTTTTTGTAAGCATATATGCCTGCATATGCATAAGATGGTAGGCAACGTTTTCAGAATAAAAATGCCATTAAGACCCATTTGTATTGCGTTTATGTTTCAAATATTTCAAGACCATCTTAAAGACGTTAAAGACCATCTACATTGACGTGTATGTCATAACCGGTTTAGCACACCAGATTTTCTTTGCAAATTGTTAAAATTCAAAAGCCTTCATATCCTGCTGCAAACTGCACATTAATCACCCCACTGGTGTGTTATGAAATTCTCTTAAAATAAGACAACCTTTAATCTGAACAGAGTTTGTTTACTGGTGAATAACAGCTATATTTTTAGGCTTTTAACACTGCAAAGTTCTTGTAACCTTCCAAATATTTTTTTCTTTTGCACTCTGGCAGAGCCTCTTGTTAACTCCCCGTATGCCTGATCCATCAGCCTAACCTCCTGCCCATTCTGATCCCAATTTACTTTTTGGTTGTCCACACTGTGAGGGTTAATCCCTTCCTCAGTAGTTCAACCTCTCCTGCGGGCAGTAGCACTCTCTCCAGAGAGGTAAAAGGGCTCTGCCCCCTCGCCCAGCTCCCTGGGACTCGGCAGGCCGAGTTCACACCTACGGTGCGATGCAGACAAACTCAGTGACACTCTTCCCATTGCTTTCAGCTTTTCTTTCTCTCTTTTCCCCATACACAGAGATGACAGCTTTGATAAACTCTGCTGAGGTACCAGCTGACTGGGGAAGTGCTCCCATATTCACACAACAGTGACTGTATGCAGACCTGCCTCCCTATGCCATACAGCGACGTAAGTTTGTGAACAGAGCTGAGACTCTATATTGTGCCCAAATGTGGCCCTGTCTCCCCAGCCGCTGTCGTCAGACTGTAATGTCAGCGAGTGGCTGTGTGGTGCTCAGTTGCCGGCTGGGGTTCAACCACGACATTCATACATGTTCGGAATCTGCGTGACTATTCCAAAATAGGAGGTGGAGATTTGAGTATTTATGAGCTATTCATGATCACAGCGACATCTTACCATTTTTCTGTCTGACAAAGTAACTGACAGAGGTCAACTTCAGTCAGTCAAAGCACTGCTTTTTTGTCTTGTTTTTACTGGCAGCAGTTGCTTGTCAGGATGAAATAAATTCATGATCTGTAACTCTTCCTGCTGTTAACATTTCAACAGCAGTAGGACTTTTCCACTTTGGGTATTTTCTTACTGGGCTTTAGTCTCGTTACTTGGTTGGGTTCAAGATTTGCTTAGAACTGTGATGGAGGTTTCATTGATTCGGTACCTGAGTTTAAATAAAATAGTGCGACTCTCTGAATAACAATTCTAGCTCACTCATGCAAGAAATGCTTAAAAGTGCAGTTCCTTTGTAGGCAGAGTAAGAATTTCTTTCAGTAAATACTGTGCACTTTCAGTAAATTCAGTTAAAAGATAACTTTTGCATCAAAGAACTTTAAAGCCTCCAGAAAGCCTAAATATGAACAGTATGGTGTGCTAATGACTGTTATAGAATGATCATTTTTTTAAATAAAATCCTTAACATTTTTAGGAAATTAAGGAGAAACCCCCCCCCAACAAACCTTGTTTCAGAAATTGGTTCTCTAGTTATGCATGAAGAGAATAGAGTAGCTGTATTTTCAAAGAAGTTCCAGGCATGTGCTGTCAATAAAATTACAAAAAGCTTTTTAAGAATCCACACTCAAAATTCTCATGCATCTCCTTGCAGCTGCAAAGGAGTCCTGTGAAGGGCCCTCCCTGTTCTTAAGGTAGGAAGATGAAGGACCTGTTCGCAGGTTAGTGTTGAGCAGATGAGTGGAGCGAGGACGGCTGTGGGGACGAGCTCCCTGACACCAGGATTCTGCCCCCCTCCACCCCATCCAGCCGTTCAGGAAATACCAGGGCGGCCCGGTGCATTCCCGCATCAGCGGCAGAAGGGGGTTGCCCTAATCACCATGAATTATCAACCCATGAGATCTTTTCTGCATTGCTTCAGGAGCCGGGTTCTCAGCAGTTGGGGATATTAGCATCGCCCAGCTGTCCATAGGTGTTCAGCTTCAGACTGCTTCAGACTTGCAGCAGCAGCAGCAGAATCTAATAGGTGGGTTTAGGGTATGGGAAGCTTAAGTTCTGACAGTGCTTTCTGTGGTCTCACTTAAAAGACTCCTTCATGGAAATATCTGGCATAGAAATCTTCAGTACACTATAAGAAGATGTACAAATATTTTATGAAGGTGAAAATGCCACAGTCTGGGTGAATCAGGCTGTGAAGGTGATGGCAGTGAGACTGCACAGCACTCCAGCCTTTTCTTAGTCACATGCACTGCACGGAGCAAATACGCTCCACAGCTTTTTTAGTTTCTCCCTGCCTCATAAATTTGTGCCCAGTAACAATGGAAATATTGAGCATTCAGAAGTTGCCAAAAAAAAAAAAAAATTAACATATTTGGAATTCCTATTAAGGGAATTAGAGTGAGGACCTGTGACTAGAATGAATCATTACGTTTCACAACTAGCAAATATAGGCAACAAAAAGGCATCAAAATATTGCCGGTTCTTCATTAAACCTAGCCGCTTCACATCTCTCTCCAAGTCTGGCATCAGCATTTTGAATGTGGGTGCAGTCCCAGAATGTCTGCAGTACAGATTTTTTTTAACATTCAACATTTTTGAAACACTTTTAAACTTTTTTTTTTAACATTCTTGTCCATCTGCAAACTGACTTTATGAATTACTGGGGAGAAAGATTGTGTGACACTTCATTCCGATGATTACTGAATCAACTCCTAGAGTAAACAGAGAACAAGAATTATTTTTAAAAAGCTCTAAAAGAATCATTTGTTTTATAAAATTTTTCTGGAAATAAAAAATTTGGCTCTGCAAACTGAATGTGGGTTGGAGCACACAAACCAAATGCAGAATAGCTGTTGCTTCTATCACAAGATATGCACCTATGACAGCATCTCCAGGAATGCTTTTCCACCCATCTGAAGACAGGGTTCTAAGAAATATCAGATTAATTTCTGTCAGGAAATCTTGAATATCTCTACTGTCTATATGACTGAAGGTGCTTACAAGACTTGCTTGGAATGTAAGCTTGATTCTTAGATTAAGTTCACCTCACCTAAATGTAGTTGTCTACAGGACTAAACAGCATAACGAAGAAGAAATTAAAAGTAAAATGTTGGTGCAATTAACAGGCAAAATCCTATGATGGGAAAATTGTTTTAACATGAGCTTGCCAGAGATTTTATGTGTTCATGAGCTTTTACAGAGAGGGTTAGAAGGCTTTATTTTGTTAAACAGCTAATTCCTAACAAATAACCTGACAAAGTAATCTACATCTCAGATATGCAGAAATAAATGCATTTGTTACAAATATAATGAATAGAAAACAAACCTGCAAATATGAATGTAAAATGAGTAAAGAACGTAGACAAACCTGCAAGTCCCAGGAAAACACCAGTGAAAACTGGAATACCTTCTGATAAAAACAAGGTTATTGAGCCTGACATTAAATATAGTAGGCAAACAAAGGTACTCAAAGGAGGAGTGAGAGGAGCGTGTACTGCTTAGCTTTGAAACTTCTTTAACTGCATAGAGGATGAGACTGGAGACAGGTAGGCCAAACTATAGCAAAATGAACCTATAGTACAACCCGAATTTCAGTCTGTGAGGAGCATCTTGTAATTGTGAGGTCCACTTACTAAAGAGCTAGACTGGGAGCACTCAAATAAAGCTACTACTGCCTTCATAAATGAATCAGAACTTGTTTTCACTGTCCCACCAAAAAAAAGGAGAATAACAGCTGCAAAAGTTTTTAAAATTAACTTTTGCTGCATTTTAGAAATTCTTTGACAATTAGAAGATAGCTGATTCACCTCCTTTCAACTGCTACTCAGATTTTAGTCCCAAATACTGCTGAAAGGTAATGGAAGAAATTATTGTCTCAACTGGATTTGGAATAATGCATTTTTGTAGCATCTTATCCAATTAAGGTAGGGGAAATTTATCTTAATTCGTTGGTATTAATTTAATGAAGAAATTGGCACCTCTTAACAGCAAGACTTAGATGTGTCTTAAAACAATGTTTTGTTTTTCCCTCTGTTCAAATAGTTCATGTCCAGCGTTACGAAGGGAAACTTAGACAGCTGAGACATAAAGCAAAATTGTATCCCTTTCATTTAATTCCAGACATGAGTAAGTATAAAAGATGTTCAGACACTCTCAGAAAAGAAAGTCTCAAGAATATGAATTTACACAGAAATATAAAATCAAGGCATTAATTTGTCCAGGCAATACCTGTGAAGTTTTAGTGCCCCAGAAAGTCCCATATACTTCTCAAGTTCAGCTACCATTTGGGAACATTTCCTGGCTAAAATGAAGACTTCTGAGATAGATACAATTTTCAGAGGGACTCTAAATGTCAATACGGGAGTGCTCTGGGAGAACAGACTGACCTTGAGTTAGAGCAGTGCCTACTTTAACGCAGACATTTCCTTTCCTTACTGGCTGTTCAGATGAGGTTGCCAGACCTGTCTTCTTGCAGTGCCTTTGCAGAACAATTTTGTTCAGATTTATTTTCTTAAGAGAAGAATTAATGTGAATGCTTTCTCCTGCCATTTCACGGTATGCTAGAATTTACATAGTAAGCCTAATAGTTAGGCATTATGTTTTGATTATTTTTTTTTTAAATTTCCAAAGTGCCAGTGGCATGAGATTTAGCACTACAAACTCAGAAACACAAACAAGAGTAGAGTGAAGTCACAGAGTTCAAACATGTTTTCTTATCTTTATCTTATGTCTATTTAGTTAATCTTTCAGTTATACTAGAGATTATGCAGCGTAGTAATAATACTTGTAGCACACTCCTCAAA
Source organism: Platalea leucorodia (assembly GCF_965183815.1). Taxonomy (NCBI): domain Eukaryota; kingdom Metazoa; phylum Chordata; class Aves; order Pelecaniformes; family Threskiornithidae; genus Platalea; species Platalea leucorodia. Next base: position 62,487,661 of record NC_138828.1, on the reverse strand, counting down.
TCTTTCTTTGTCCTGCTTTCCAGGCAAACATAGATTTCCTTGCATCTCTTTCAGCACATTTTTAAAAAGACATAAGGTATTTTATGTAGTCCAGTTAAGAAACTTCTAGAGAATACCAAAGCACAACAGACATTAAGAAAAACAAATTAAAATTACACGATATACATTCACCCCTTGAATCCTGTGTTTCAATGTATATAATGACATCAAGCCACAGGTTGTTTGCCCAATTAACTAATTAACAAAAAACCTGAAAGGGGATCACAACTGAAAGGCAGAATTACGTGATTATTTTCATACACTTTAAAATTCTTGAATTTTTTTCCATACTGGTAGTGAGTAATTCACATTTTAGAAGCACAAGCATTATACAACTGTCCCACAGAAAATAAGTTGGAAGTAATATGCACATAAAAAGATCAAAACTGAGCCTTCAGATGTTTCACAGAATATTTTTTCTTGAAACTGAGGTGCTTTTAAAGTTCAGAGTTTCATGAAAGGCAATCTTTGGCTAAAATCAATGTACCAGCAAGATAAAAGGTGCAACAATATGACTGCAGTGATCAAAGCTTTTCAAAAGAATTATCCACTCTTTTTAAACCACATCCCAGGCAACAAGTTCTTTAAATGCAATATGGCTTGTACCAAAGGTAGAAATGATGAAAATCTGTAAATCCACAAGAAATACAGCAGTTACGTTTTACTACATTGGGTGCTTTAGAAGTGTCAAGGACTTGACAAAAAATAGGTTATTTTATATACAGTGTAAAAAAACAGGCAATAATGAGTACAGCTAATAGTAAAAAATAGCTTAAGAAAACAGGTCAGTTGCAAAGTCCTGTGCATAAATTCCACAGCCTTCGATTGCAGTAGAAAAAAACTTCAAGTAAGCAGGTTGTTATGCTCACTCCTGAGAAAGAAACATGTTTTGCCCCTTCCTCGAGTAGCAAAACCACAAAGTTGACATGCAACTGCAAGAAAAGTAGGATGGTGACAAACCTTGTTTAAACTCATATGCCATGAACAGTAGAAAAGAGGACAGAGAATGACTAGTTAAGTACCACATTTTTTGTGTGAATATTTTTACTACCTTTGTGTTTGTCTCACAGGTCAGTAGCAACTCAGGTTTCATCATCTGCTAGATCATCTTCTGTGAGCTACATGGGATGATGTGGTGACATCAGTCCCTTTCTTTGTGGACAGGTATCTGTATCTAAGAAAGCTCATCAGAATTAACATTAATTGGCCCCTTTGTCACTAGGCTCCGTAATGAGGAGAAAAATTAGACGACACAAATTAAAAATAGAAACACTGATTCCTGGAATTGGTCTCCAAGCAAAAAGATCAAACCATATTTGCATGGAAATGCTGGAAAACTTTGTAACTTCTAATTAATACTTCTGCTGTTTTATAGATCTAAATTATTGTTGCATTGAGAGATCTATTTTTCAGACTCTAAAGTGGAACAGGTCGACCCGCACATGCCGCAATTGGTCAGAATGGAAGAGAGAGGTAGGGAACATCCCAGCTTTCTCCCATTTGCTGACTGAATGGGCAGGGTGGCTATGTTCTTCAGGGGCTAATAGGTCAGAGGTTAGTAAGCCAAAGGATTTTCATGGCTGATAAGGGGTGAGGGAGACAAAAGGGATATCATCTTTACACCACACAACAAAAGTTTGGTTGCTACCAATTTTGTGAAGGCATGGGACATACCAAAATCAAAACAAGATTAGCTAAAGGTCATGTATCTCTTGACATACCAAATAGCTGGCTCTAGAGGAAGGACTTCAAAAACATCGTTACTGAATAGAGCATCTCCTTAGTGAACAAAGCAAAAAGCAGCCAGACTATGCTAGGAAATACTGCAGAATGATTTGGTCTAACGAACAACTTGCCTCTGCTGAAAGCTCCCAACCAGTCCAGCAGTGCCAGGAATTGCAGGTGACAGAAGTCAGAAAGCAGTCCTCAGCATCAGGAAGTATTCTGGACTGCAGGGAAAGGCCAATTCTTAGGAAAGTCTATAGCTATTACTTGACCCCACTGATATATTAATTTCTTTTAATGTCATTAATATAACTATTTAAATACTGGGAACACTGTATTATGGCTAGAGAAATTGTACAACTTCCCCTCAGCATGTCACTTTAATATTAATCCCTGTTAAAGGCTCAGGGTTTAGATGAAAGTTCTGATTCATTTCAAGAGCACTGACATCGCATCAAGCATTCCTGGATTTGCTTACTGCTTCTCCAGGGGGTATTAGTACAGGACCAGAACGTGATGAATGTGTGAACAGTTCCTCAGACCAGCTTAAAAGCTCATAGTCAACCCTTCTCAAAGATTTTAAAAGGGAAAAAAAAAAGAAAGAGTGATTTCACTTAAGATTATTGGCATTGCCTGTTCAAGGTGAACGAATGACAGCTTTCTGAGAGCAATGCCACTGTGCTTTTGTTGTGTTTTTTTTTTCCCCAGCAACCTGATAAAACATAACCTTGAGACCAATCAAGGGGCATTTACAGTTCTATCCACAGGTTAGTTGTAGGAAATAGCAAAATCTTACATTGAAATGAATTCACAGAAGTCTGAGATTACACATACACACTTGTCCATGAGAGACACACCCAAGAGCGATTACACAATTCAATCATTTTATCAAGATGGTTAGAAAAGGACTCCATTAGAAACCTTTAAAAGATCTTCTGTTCATAGAGCATTATCTGTGTAATACAATGTCTTCCATCAAATGATGGACTTCATCAACATAACTGTGCTCCCTTCACTTTATTAAGATGTAGTAATTGCTTAAAATTATTAGTTCTCATTCATTTTGTGCTCTTTATTCGTATCTCACGTACTTCTAAGAAAAAACCTATGAAGGAAGAAGAAAAGGTTGAAAATTTACAGATTTAATGATGCAATCAGTGAGTGAATCAAATGATTTTGTATCTCTGAACCCTCCTATGAAGATAAAGGCTTACACAAGATGTTAATTACAGAACAAGTGGTTAGATTATTTTAGACAACTGATCAGCAAGCAGTGCACTACTCAGGATCAGTTCACTCCCCTCTCTGAGGGCATTTGATCCAGCATCTCCTATCTCCTCGCAGAACACACTTCCAACTTCCTTCAACTTCTCTTGCTGAAGCTTCAGCATACGACAAAGAACTATTCAGTAAGTTGAATGAAGTGAGAACGTCTGTATATAGTAGAGGTTACAACATGCTCTCACTAGAAAATCTGACAGTCTGGATGTGAAGAGAAAGCAACAGGACACTCCCTCACTTTTGCAATAAAGCAGTTATCAGGACATTTTGGATCAAGAAAGCGGACCCATGGGACGAGGTAACAGATAGGTAGAATAACAGGTCTAGCTGTCATTACAGGCTCACTTGAGCTTATTACCTCTAGAGCATGCAATTGGAGAGAACACCAACTGTGCAATACTACTGCCTGTTATAAGTGAGAACTCACTGTTTTATTAGGGAAGAAAGACATGGAAGAAATGAAGTTTCCTTTGCCAACCCTGTTAATTTCTGCCTGCCTAGATTCCAGTCTGTGCACTGTGGTTCACTCCAGCTTACATCCTTAAGATTTCAGTGTATATTAACAGAAAAAACAGTCTAAGGAACAAAAAAGGCAATTTAACTACTAACAAAATATCTCATAAAGACAAAATACATTTGATTTTAACTGACAAATAGTGAAGAATGAAAAGCTCACAAAATCCAAGCATGTTTGAAACTTAGGAAAGGTATACAAAATTGATACTGCCCCAAGATTATTTTTTTTAATTAGTAATTGTAAGTTGAAGCTTTTTAATGTACTGTTTTGGCCCAGAGAGGCATAAATCTGATTTTTTTTTTTTTTTTTTTTTTTTTTTTTTTTTTTTTTTAAGACCTGAAAAGATATCTTTTTAAAGCATACCCTTTGAGGACAGTGTTTTGTTGCAACCATTCTTTCTTTCTCCTTGAGATGAGCTACTTTACTTTTTCTTTCTTCTTTCACATCACCTTTGAGGAGGCCTAATTTCTTCAGCCTACAGGGATTTTCACTAATCCCCCTGTGAGATTATCACAAAGCCCACATTCCTGCCCTGTGAAGGTTGTATGTGGATTTATTCTTCAGAAGCACTTATCATATATTTTTCCTACCCCAAAAATAAAGACTGCCAATCCTATTTTGAGCAGATAAGAGCTTATTCTATTTTACTGCATTTTTACCTGGAGGTTTTGTTACCTTTACGTAGTTTCATCATATCTCAAAGAAAGGTGTCTCTCTACTGTCTATTGCTACCAGCCCTTACTTAATAAATTTACTCCTATGCTGAGAAATGTAAAGGACTTCTATGATTTAAATTATATTATACTGTATATTTTTCAGATCTGAAAAATATAAAGTTCTTTAAAATAATTAATCTATGGAGTATACCTTTCCAACAGGACTTGACTGTGATGTGTTACTCATTTCTAATCCCCAGCCAAAAATGCAGACTTGAATCCACTTTGGGTGGGTTTTTTTTTATACAAATTATTAGCATTGGTTATGCTGAAATATGAATCTTTGTGTCTATGACGTTTTGTCTGTTCAAGGAATCAAGATTTCTTTCTATGTAGTTTGCTTGTGTCTTTTTATCTGTGCCTCTGTCCTACATATTCAGTGTTCCTAACACAAGTTCAGTGTTAGGCACCTCGGTCTTGGAGTACTGAGTACTGTGGTTTGGACGATATTTTCCTCCCACTTCATTAAGTTACTTCTTATTTTCATTCTTACAATTTATGGGTTTTGTTATCAAAACTATCCATCAAAATTTAAATCTCACTAGAACACTTGTATTTCCCTCACAGAAGGATAAAAAAGGAAAGCTCACTGAAGTCTTGTTTTAAATGAAGAATTCTTTTTTTAAAAAAGATCTTCAGTTTTAGCTCTGAAAAGAGTAAAAAAAATACTACTGTTCAACAAAATCCAGTCCAACACGTATCTTTTAAACATGTCATAAGGGCATCAATGGGAAAAATAGCAACCCATGGAAGTTTCCAGGTAATATACAATTAACTCATTCAACATGTAATGCTTTTATACACATAGCTTATTTGGATCCACGATTCAGCATTTCTGATATTACAAATCTGTATCAAACTGATAGTACTTTTTATTTCTCGTAAACACTTTTTCAGGGCAGCATGATAGTGAAACAGAGTTAAGTGTATGCAGAGTGATAGAGTGCTCTCATCACATTACTTCAAGCTGCTATGGTTTATCACTTTGCCTCAGAAAGCTTGCAAAATACAGCAAATCAAATCTGTTTTTAAATGCCTGTCTACCTCTGATTTGTTCCACAATACAGGGAAAAATTCTTCTTGACATGTTATATTGCAGGCATGGTGCCAAAGACAAAAACAATGATATGTATGGCAGGTGACACTTTGTGGTAGATAGTCAGGATCTTCTAGATGAAATTAAAAGTGAATAGTTATTATGTTATTGATCTGACCTCTCCAAATTTGGAATATGCACTACACAAAAGACTTATTTTCTTAAATGATGGTATTCTTGAGAAGCCTGTCCATCTAGTGTGCATCCATTATATAAAAAAGGTGAACCACAGATGTTCAATTTAGCTTGACAAAAAGTAGGAATGACCCTTTCAGGGTAAAACCTTTTTTTTTTCATGCAGGCAAATAGAATACCTATCTAAGAACAACGATCTATTTGCAATTTGGGGGGGGGGGGAAAGGCATCATCAGATCCACACTTATGCTGTTAATTTCTACGTTGAAATTAAAAAAAAAAAAAGCATCATCAGATCCACGCTTATACTGTTAATTTCTACATTGACATTGAAGTAGTATTTTATTGCTCTTTCAATATGGATGTAAAAACTTCTTAAATCCATTTAATAGCAACCTTCAAATACTTAAAAGGAGGTTATCAAGACGACAGAGCCAGACGCCGCACAGTAGTGCATACCGGGAGGTTGAGAGACAATGGACATTGAAGCAAGAGAGAATGTGACTGGATACAAGGAAAAACTTTGTGAATTGAAGACTGGATACAAGGAAAAACTGGGCAGTGGAAAAGGCTACCCGGAAAAGGCTACCCAGAAAGGCTACAGAGTTTCCAACATCAGAGGTTTTCAAGACCCAACTGGATTAAGCCCCAAGTAACCTAGTTTGACCTCATAGCTGGCCCTGCTCTGAGCAGGAGGCTACAGCCCTCCTGCGATCCCTTCCAATCTGAATTATCCTATGATTCTATGAAGTTTTTGGAAGGACTCAGTGTCTTTGATGAAGTCTAGGTTGTGGCCTCAAATATGTCATAGACTACTCACACGTTCAAAACCATACCTGCTTCCACTGACAATTCCCATTACTTTCAACTGAATCAAAAGATTGACGGGCACCAGAAATCACATTTCAGTTGGGGTACCTCTGTGGTGTCAGAAAAGCACAGTATTTTTTTCAGGGATATCACTCAGCTTCACGTTGGCAATCTCCTTCACCAAACCACACCAACCATCAGGATTAAACACCTAACTGAGTGCAAGTACCAGAGGCTTCCCTCATTGCTACCTGCTCTCCCTAACAGAGAGCTCTGGTGCAAGATCCTAGTAGAAAAGATATCTGGTTGCTTAGATTTTCTAACATACATGCAATCCAGTTTTAAAATAGTTGTAATGCTTTAGAGGTTCTCATATATAAAGAAAACATGTTTGTGTACATATTTAACCCAATAGAGGTACAAGGACGTGTAAGCATGGAGTGGAAAAGTAATAAGCAATAAGAAACAAAGAAAAATCAAGACTAGTTCACCTGGTTAGATAAATGGAGTATTAACCATATTATCTTCAGTGAACCTACTTTTGATCAGATTCTTCCAAAATTAAGTCTTTTAATTGCGAGAGAAAAATTAGAAAGTATATGTTAAGGCTGTAACCCTGCAGCCCAGACGCACAGTAATAGGCCAGAGGCTGCTGAGTCTACATGGCCTCAGGACTAAGACTTGTCAGGCTTGCTCTGTCTGAACTTGTCTTCACCTGTCTGGAGTTTTTTTTTACTTGGCTTAACTCTGCCAGACTTTTTTGTTTTGTTTTTGTTTTTTTTTTTTTTTTTAATGATCAGGTGACTCTAACTACTTCTGTTTCTGCTTAACTTCTTACGGTACAACCACTGTTTTTATAGAGATAGTAACAAGTAGCTATTCTGTGTAAAATGAGATATTTATGATTACAACATAATAATGTAGTGAGCAGAAATAAAGGCCTGGTAGAGCCTTGAGAAGTGGGAACGCTAGCCATGGTGTGCAGGACTACAGACACGGGATGACAGAAGATGAAGACCCAACTAACACTGGAGACCCCAAGGACAGGGGTCTCATTGGTGGTCAGTTGAAGAAATGGAGCTGGGAAAAAATAAAACAGTTTTAGGGGTAATAAAGAGAACAAAGAATAAGTTAGCAAACATAAAAAATTACCACAAGTGGATCCTAGAACAGCAAAGAAGCCATCAACATCACATTCCTCCAAGCAAAGGACCTGCTGCTAACGACACACTGTACTCCCCCCCCCAACAACATACATGCACACACCAGACTGAAGTCGTTGACCTTAGGGCCCAGGAAGGCAGTAACAGGATGAGCATAACACCAGGACAAGGGGTAACTACCAGCAAGTCTGTATGTAACAGTTTTAACTGAATTGTTATTACTGAGACTATTCCATTCTACTTTTCTTTCCTTTTTTTGTAATAATTAGATGTGGACTAATAATGATTCCTTGATTAGACCATTAAGATTTCAATTATACTACTAATAAATTCTTGGCTTTATATATGTAAGTTCCCTTTTTGCCCATAACATGATTTTGAGCATAACATACAAGTATCTATAGAGTTCTTAGTAGTAGTAAAACCAGAAGCAGCTTAGTTATTCTGTATGCAAAGCAAATTCAGCGCAATGATTACTACAGCTTTCATCTTATTCCAATAACTATCAATTAGAGATAAAAAAGCATATCCCAGTTGAAGGAATGTTTTGTTCCTCCAGTTCCTCTGCAGATAAATGTGATTTTATTCAGTTGACCTCCAATGTTTCTGCAATGAAATTGTGATTAATATGCTGTGCATATCATTTTAACTTGCTGTGAAAAGGAACCAGCATATAGTTAAACAGTCTTTCATCTGGCCTTCATCACTGTGCTGGTGAAATTTCAGTCAGTTACTAGAAATAACATGGAACCTATAGCTGTATTTTGTGAATGTGAAGAGACATTAGTCTACTTCTCACTGTATCTCCAATGAAAATGAACCATGATAAATAATAAATACTTTACACACTTTTTACTTTGGATTATGAATGCAATTTGCATAAAATATAACACATATATAATAATTTTTCAACAGTGAAATGATAAGGAAGAGGAATAATATATAGCTCCTAACTACAAGGATTTTTTTTTTTTTTTTAGCTTAAGATATACTCATAACCAAAATCATAAAATGAGAAAGTGTTAAGCTGGCTTCCTGAACCTATGATTTTAATTTGCTGCACTAAAGTTCTCTTACTTAACATTCTGTTTCTGTGACAGGCAAGACGAAATACAACTTCTTCCACTAACGTTTCAGATAGATAGAATTTAATGCACAGAATTTTCTGGGAAGAAAACAGCTTAGAAGTTCTTCCTTCAGGTATCAGATAGGGTTGTCAATGTGCTCATGGGTCTTTCTCAAAGGTCTTCTTATAGAACTGCTCTAGTCTATTTTGCTGCATTAGGATTCTGAATGAGGAAAGCAGCAGATACAGCATGGAAGTAAACAAGAAAGCATTTTCTTCGTACCGTTCTGAAAACCAGTACTGGCATCCTGAGGTTGTTCCGCAGTTCTTTCTTCACAAGTTTTATTTCCCAGCTAGCATTCAGCAGCAGCATAGGCTTGTATCTCTGACAGCTCTTGTGGCTTTCTACCACCATCACAGGCTTACTGAAGAGACATTTCTGAAATAGTGTATTGACATGTAATGTCTTCCAAAATAATTAAGTGGAAGAGCAAAAATGCCAGTGCCTATCCAATAACTCCTCCAAAAATGTGGTGGGGTGGTGACTGAGGGAGGAGTTAAAAATTTTATTCAAAAAAGTATGAACTGGAAGAAGTTCCTGTAGACATAAGATATACAACTCTTCAAGCACATAGTCATTGTATATTGATAATACAGAAATACAGAATTGAAAGTTCATAATTTTTTTTCCAAATTTTAGGTTATAATTCAATGTTACTGGGATTACAAATTGTCAACTACAAAACAAGCTGAAATCTGAAATAAAATAGTACAAGTTTCTAAAAGATACGTCAATGTAAATCCTCCATTCAGCATTACATAGAGTGTGAAAACAATGATAATCGTAGTCTCTCAGCCATGAAGTCTCTAATGCTTACCATGTTCTAACTTAAACAACTTTCACAAACCTCCCAAAGATTAACCTCTTTATTCACAAAAAATACCATCTAAGAACATAAGAAAAGCTCTGCTGACTTAGATCAATGGTCTTTATGCTGTCTCTAATAGCAGTAATGGGACACTCCATTTAAGGACAATACAAGCACCTAACCTCTATCATTTCCCTCATAACCCCTAAGCAGTCACAATCATTTGAGATGTTAGAGGGTACATTCCTGCATATTCACTTTAGTAACCCCTGTGTATGGATCTCTTGTCCATGAATATGCAGTCCCATTCTGAACTTGATTATATCCTTTGGTATCCAGATAGAATCATAGAATTATAGAATCATTTAGGTTGGAAAAGACCTTTAAGATAATCAAGTCCAACCGTTAACCTAGCACTGCCAAGACTACCACGAAACCATGTCCTCAAGCACCACATCTACCCATATTTTAAATACCTCCAGGGATGTAGACTCAACCACTTCCCTGGGCAGCCTGTTCCAATGCCCGACTGCCCTTTCGGTGAAGAAGTTTTTCCTAGTATCCAATCTAAACCTGCCCTGGCACAACTTGAGGCCATTTCCTTTCATCCTATCACTCGTTACTTGGGAGAAGAGACCGACCCCCACCTCGCTACAACCTCCTTTCAGGTAGTTGTAGAGAGCAATAAGGTCTCCCCTCAGCCTCCTCCAGACTAAACAACCCCAGCTCCCTCAGCTGCTCCTCATAAGACTTGTGCTCCAGACCCTTCACCAACTTCGTTGCCCTTCTTTGGACACACTCCAGCACCTCGATGTCCCTCTTGTAGTGAGGGGCCCAAAAATGAACACAGTACTCGAGGTGTGGCCTCACCAGTGCCGAGTACAGGGGCACTATCACCTCCCTGGTCCTGCTGGCCACACTATTCCTGATACAAGCCAGGACGCTATTGACTTTCTTGGCCACCTGAGCACACTGCTGGCTCATATTCAGCTGGCTGTGAACCAACACCCCCAGGTCCTTTTCCGCCCCGCGGCTCTCCAGCCACTCCTCCCCAAGCCTGTAGCGTTGCATGGGGTTGTTCTGACCCAAGTGCAGGACCCGGCACTTGGCCTTGTTGAACCTCATACAATTGGCCTCAGCCCATTGATCCAGCCTGTCCAGGTCCCTCTCTAAGGCCCTCCTATCCTCAAGCAGATCAACACTCCTGCCCAACTTGGTGTTGTGATGCAACTCTAGAAATAATTTCCCTTTCCATGAGTTGCTAAATATTACTCCCTTTTCTCACACGTCTAGAATTTTTTTTATTTTTCTTCTGCTTAATGTTCAAACTTTTCCTTCTTCAAAAGGCTCTTAGAATGCAGCCCTACATTTCTGTTTTTCTGTATTCTGTGGAAAACAGACAATCATGAAATCCACAGTGAAGGTACAAATCCACAAAGTAGGAGATGATGACTTTCTGTAAGTATCTGGCAGACTTCTGGCAAAATTCTCTTCGAAGATCCCTCACACCGACTATGACAAAAGCAGATATTCTTAAGACTCCACCACAACTTATTGCTGCTCTCAATAAAAAATTTAATCTGTATCTTATTTTCATCCCTATCCTAAGCACTAGGATTTTTTGAAACATCCATGTTTCTTTTCAAATTATTTTCCTTTTAAAGAAATGTTAAATCTCCTCTGAGGATGTCATTCTCAGCAAAGGGAAATTCATAATGAATGTTCATTAATGTTCTTTATCAGTTCATTAAAGCTGCTTGTGCACAATGTTTATGAACATCTTTGATAAACATTTGGATTTGTTGTGCATGAACTGCTGATGAATAGTCATTAAACTGTCCCTAAGTTTATTCATTATGACTGCTTATTAATTTCTCATGAATTATTATAAAATTCAAGCTGCTCTAGCAGTCATCCATAAACAATCATTCACAGTATGTATTACTTATTAGAAATAAATTAAAAATATAAGTTTATTTCTAATGATTAATGCATAGAAAATATGGCAGTAACTTAAGGAAATCTAAGGCAATTTCAGAGAAAACTACTGAAAATTATGTTATAATTTGGAGACACACTTTCACTTAGGAATCATCTGACAGCCAAAGTCGAACCATATTGCTGCAGAGCAGCACTTAACGTCTTCAGTATGTGTGTAAAGCTGTCCAGATCTGTCTAGCATGTTAACACCTCTCTTCTCTATATTGCTAATATTAGGGGAATACTGCTGGGAGTACAGGTAGCTAACACACACTCTTCACACACGTATATTAACTAAATGTTAAGTAATGCAAAAAACTTGTGCTCAAAAAAATCCAAACACATCAGAATTACAGCAACCTACACAACTTTAATTTCCTTGTCCTGTGCACAACTGTCATTACTTAGTCACTAAGTTTTTCCCTATCAAATTCCATAGCCTCCAGTGTCAAGTGGCTCTATATTACTTTGACTGTAGGACAAAGCAGAAATTTCTTAACTAGATTTATATTATTTAGATTGTATACAAGCAGAAATTTCTGAACTAGATTTATATTATTTAGATCGTATACTGGTAGTAATTTAGGCCTTGCTGTCTCTATGCTGTGTCAGATACATCAGCGCTTAGCATCTGGATAGCTCAGATATATCTACACTATACCTTGCTATCTGTAGTCATCTCCACTGCACTCACACCCATTATAAAGCTGTTCTCATTAAAATGTTATGTTATTAACCAGACAACAAATATTTAAGGCTGGTCCAGTTTTGATTAATAAACCTTGACTCTAACTTTTGGGTTTGATCGGTTACCGTAATAAAGAGCATTTTTCACAAATATCACATAGACTTCCCATCCTGTTTCTATTCAAGGGAAGCAAGAAGCAATGAAAACAGAGTGCAAGTAGAAGAATGTAGTAAGTCACTGCATCACAGTGTCACAGCAATTGCTGCAACTGGAAAAAAGTCAGGTAGGCTAGTCATGATAAATGCTACAGAAAGGTCAAAAAGGTCAAAAAGATGATAGCAAATGCTAAAAAAAGTGTTTATACAGGGTAGTTTCTGGAAAACTGGACAGTAGCAAAAGAGAGGACTTCCAGCACAAAGAACACAATCACCATAAAGGGCTCACAGAACAGATAATGTAGTTTTGTTTCTAATAAGCTCAAGTTTGATTAAGTTCCCTGTAACAAAATTCAAACTGAGATGAGATCCACTGGGCTTCATCATCAGTGTATTAGTTTCACAGTATGGTATTTCCAGACTTCAATCGTTAACTTCTAATCTCCAGCAATACATTTGTATAAGCACATGCTGTCTACACTAATATTCAGCCACTCAGTAACATCATTGTTTTCTATTCCTCAATAGACTATTCAGAAGTAATTTAAAACAAATTAGACAGAAAACATGTACTCTTCTTATTTCTATTTTATAAAAACGGTAGTTAGTACTCCCCTTCCTCCCTTTAAGGACCTGATTTATTCACGTAGAAAGGAGGTACAGGATTTCAGGCTTTAGGCTTTCCTCTCCCGTGGCCCATCCAGGGCCACACACATCTCAAATCCGATGCACAGAACGTGCGTTACTCACACAGCCATTCAAAATCACTTGTAAATAAGAACATCTATTGGAGTTCTAGTAGATTTCCATTAATGCAAATGAGAAGAAAATCTATATTGGGGAGGGTTTAATCTAATTGCTTCTCTTTCCTTTATCTTCTCTTTTGTAGCCTTTTTTTAATTACCTTTTCTCTTCTTACTGGAGTCCCAATTTTATTCTTTGTTTTCCGCACATAATTATTTCACCTCTTTTCCCTTCTTTTCTTTTTCCAAAACCTAAACCAGAAAGAAACTCCATGTTTTGTTTGAATTCACTCCTTCAAATCAAGCAAGACTAGTAACTTTAATAAAAAAACTGCAATCATTAATATTCTAAAACTAAGACCATACTAAGAAATTTAGGTGAGCATATGAAAACTAATAAGTTTATCTGTAAAGAAAGAACTTCTGACTTTTCTGTTTGTATTTGGTTGCAAAAGCTGTGAACAGGGAGAGAAAGGCAAAGGCCTGCCAAGCAACAGGGCAGTTCTCAGGGAGCACCCAGTAACATCTTACTTCAGTGCCCGAGATACCAGATTCTAGTACTCCTATCTGACAGGGAGCTTGCAAACACTTCATGAAGGGGACAGTCCCAGCTCACATCTTTTCCCCACCAGTGTAATGAACCAAAAAGACAATTACAATGATTTTACTGAGAATCTGTTTTAATACCTAAGTATATTTATGTCAGTATAATTTGATTTAAAAAGCTAAAAGTGCTGATTGCAAAAACTCCTTTAATGATCTAAAAGCTTTATACCACTTTAGCATCTAGTCCATAATACAGGAATAAAAAAGGGGTATTTGCTTTCAATATTTGAAGCAAAAGCTGTGTTAATGGGAGTTGAGATCATACATGAAAAGGCAGTATGAGCTAAAACTACTTAATTTAATAAATTAAGCACTTCTGTCATTACTTAATTATCTAAGAGTAATCAGAAGTGATAACTGTATTTTCATAGATAAGGAAGTAATTCGAGAAACAAGGCTGATTGAGCAAGACTACCTCATGGATTCTTTTTGTGGAATAAGCTAATTTGATAAGTATCATTTGGAAGAGCAAATCATTAAAATGTACACATTTGGAAGAGGTAGCTGTAAATGAAAGTTAAAAAAAGACTTAAGTAATCAGAAAATATACTTGGAAAGAATTTTTTAACCATTGAAGAGCTGCGTAGAAAGATCAAGATGAGCTTTTTTTCTTGTATCATAAACTAACCCTCACTTTGTTTGCTGCTTACATGGTTAAAGGCAGAATAGATAGTAGCTCTTCCATATTTATCCAACACTTTTTCTAGTGCTGAGAGTTTTTCCAAAGACTAGACTTAGTGGGGGGACAGGGATTTGTCTGAGACCAAGTGGAAATTAGAATGGTTCCAACACCTTCCACACTGGGGCGGGGAGGGGAATACTGGGATTTAAAGACATGTTAGGTTTTAGAGCCTGAATTCGTGCATGGTTATCTACACTAAAAATAGAGCATCTGTGTTTGTGAAAGCACATCCTTATATAGGCCAATTTCAAAAGGGTGACAAAACATTGCTTCCATTTGTTTTTGTCAAAAGTATGCATTGTCTACCAGGAATTTAAACCTAAGTCAATAGACTTCCATGAAGCTGACTTTTTAGTCTCTGTGTGTTTATTAAAAAATTTTTTTCAAATAAAAAATTACACTCAGAAGTTGCTGAGACACATACTCCAACATCTGAAAATACCAAAAATACTTTCTATAGAGCAAGAGCTGATGTTTGCTTAACTGAATTAGTGACTATTCAGTTTGCCCTTGCCTTTTGCTATGAATTAGAAGCTGAACATTTTTGAAATACTAGTGAAATTTAGAATTATTTCCTTTTCCATGCTACATCTAATTCTCCATCCTGAGGGACATTGTGCTGTACGCATGCTCTCTGGAACATGTAATGCTAAACTAAGGTTTAGAAGGAAAGACTGCTAGGAGAGGCAGCTTGCCCAACTGGGACGACCTTAGGAGTAATGAAGCTTCAGAAGTTCAGAAATGGGCATTTTGGTGGAAGGCACTGGGTATAATAATCTTGACTGCTAAGAGACACCTATTTGTGACTACAGCTGAGGAGGACAGAGGCACTCTGTCTCCTTACCCTCCCTGACACCACTAAGAAATGTCCAGAGCTCCAAGCCTACTCACACTTCTCAACCTCTGCTCTGGAGTCCATAAAGCAGGGTTGTGCTATGCAGGATTTTGCACAGACAGATAAAGGAGAACCATTCTTGACCTCAGAGTACAATTATCTCCACTCTTAATAATATATTTAGGTAATTTCCAGTCTGAAATCAGTTCTTCTCTCCCTCAATGTTTGCCTTCTAGTTTCAGGAGCATTCTCCTGAAGAGTGAACAACAGTTTTGGCCTTGAGATAAGCAACTGACCCCACACTATAAGAAGGGAAATATCCAGAAAATTACCTAGGTAGTAGAAATGACAATTCTTTTGTCCTTTTCTTTCTGAATAGAAGATTATCTGAGTGACCAAAGACACATAACATTATCCACACCGGTAAGAATATGAGTTCAGGCACTTCTGTAACTTCCTTTAAAAAACTGTTGAATCACCTCAGACAGCAGGTCATCCAGCTGAGACGAGAATAGATAGCTGGTGGCTAACCTCTATCTCAAGCATGAGTGGATTCATGCACGGTGAGTGAAGTCTCCCTTTTCCTCCCGTCCCCCATCCTCAGTGTTGCTTTGACTTATGAAACAGTACAACTATGAAGTCAGATAACCTTAGTTCTTGAGCACTGAATGAGTTTGCATAGAAACCTATCAAATAAACAGGCTTATGAGATAGTAGTTTAAAATTGCTGTTTTCCAAGGTTTAGCATCTACCATCAGTAGAATTTTTTTTGTCCTAATTGCTCTTTATAATGAAATACTGAGCACTCCTCAAACTCTCTACATAGTCTAAGTTAACTGACAATTTGTCAACCATCTATACTGGAATTAACTGAACTACATTAGTAGTAAAGTAACTGTTGCACAAGTCCATTGTTTAGAGTAAGCAAAAGAGCTAGTATTCCTCAGAAATTGGCAAGAAAACTCTTTGTATTACTACTGCTTCCAGACCTGGAATGTGTATAGTTCTAGGAAAACATATTAATTCTGGGTCAGTACACAGCAAGTTCACATCCAGAGTAATATGCTCAAACCTGCATGCTGCATTCTCCTTTGGGAGCCTGAATATAGGACTTCAGGCTTTAGATGGACTTCTAAAGATGCCCTGAAATCAACCAGGATTTCTCTCTGCTGCTGTGCTGCTACTTAAGCTTAACTGAGCACTAAGGAATCAAAGAGAACAGTTTCAAGAACAAAAAGGGAGTCCTGGACTATATCAAATTTACCATCCTATGACTGGGAACCTGTGATATCTAAACTTCCCGCAAATAGTATCAGCTTAACTACCCGCTTTCTGTAACAGCTACAAAGACCTGCATTCCCTTGTCTACTCCAACAATATTCTGTTATCTGCTACCCAATTTTACATCTGACAGTCAGTGGGGAAGTTCTGGGGAAAAGAAGAGAAAGGATTTAAACACAGAAGAGAAACAATAGGAGGTGCCCAAGTTGCGGGTTTTGTCTCTCGTTTTTGTAAGGGGACTTGGGAGAGCAGAGAATGCTGAGAATAAGATGAAAGGATGAAACTTACTGGGGGTCCGTTAAAAAAATACAGACATGGAGACAGGTAGGCACTAGAAGGTTAAGTGAACTTAGGCTTCTAAAAACATGCACAAAGTGACTGGTGAGTCAGAGATAACATTATGTCTTAGAAATCAGTTTTTAAAAATACCAGGATCTCCTGATTCATATCCTTGTCCCTGATACTTTGGATGGCAAGCTCTGTGAAAGGAGGTAAAAACAAATACAACTTGAAAATATTTTGTGTTTATTAATATACAAAAATAGTCTTCTGGCATTAATACTACTAGTTGTGTCTACAAAAAAAGCCAACATGGCCCTAAAGGAAGGACTCACATCAAGAACACGGGCTGTAAGAACAGCAGCTTCTCTAGCATGCTTTGGTACCCTACGGTCTCTCTCTTCATCCTTTAATCTCAGTGAAAAAAAGTGAAATTTCTTCAATAAATGAAAACATTTATATCAATACCCTGATCTCTGTGGACCCATAAGATGGGGTCTAATTTCAGTGGAGAAACTACTCAGTCAGTGAAAGTCAAGAGGGGACAGGGAGGATGGGACAATCACCTCAGTTCTTAGTAACTGCCCAGTTTCCCATTAAATGCGTAATTGTACAGTAAAATGAAAGTCCTCTTCAGTCTGACTGTCCTGATGCTTACCGTAATAGCAGAGACACTACTCTCACATCTCTAGATTTAAGTCAAATTTTCAAGTCATTCCTTTTTCTTCAACTAGGTATTATTTAAGCAAGTCAGGAAACAAAAGATTTCTAGTAGAAGACTCCTAACTTGAGGAACCAATGCTTCTGCTGATGCCAAGGAGTTATGCAGATCTATAAGCACTGGGCAGGAAAGAATAGATCATTTCAGCACTGATCCCTTCAGAAATCTTGGATGGTTACAGAAGGCTAATATCCAGCTATGTCTTTGGAAGTTAGGAACCCAAATTCCATTAAAAGATGAAAGAACTTCTAAAGTCCAGTTTTAGCAAATCTTCCTTTAAAAAGCAAAGGACAGAGACATCTAGGCTTTTCAAACAAGCTGCTCTTTAAGCTACTAAACTCATCTGTCTCTAATGACTGTACTATCTGGGCACACATTAGTCCACACTCTACACTGAGAAAGTTAAAAAAGACCTTTCTTTTTTAAAATATGAGTCATAAAGACAGAGAGACAAAGTAATTAGCATAAGGTCATCCTGTACCTGAACTCAAAACCCAAACTATATCATTAAAGTTCCTAGCTCTCATCTCAGCCAGTAATCTATCCTATTTCTATCTTTTAAATAAATACAAACTTCTACTTCCTTCCCAACAGAGGCTTATGCATTAGAAGAGAGGGGATTCATTCCTCAGCCACTGGACTCTTAGTAATTAATTGATATTCCAACCAGGCTCTTTGGATTAGGGGCTGTCTCTTTTTTGTTGCTGTTTTTTCCTTTTCTTTTCTGCTTTGCCACTCTTAGCTATTACATGCACATACGTTTAAGGTATACCAGATGAACAAAAATTTTTAGAGGCTATGTGGTCCTGTAGAGGGATTGCTTCTTCCTTATGTCTGTGGTTCCAGTTTGCCAAGCCACAAAGGACCACAATGAATTCACGTGTGTAATCCCAGGTGAGCCACCAGCTCAGAAGCACTACTGAAATGCCAACTACATTGTGTGCACACAAAGGGCTTCTCCCCTTTGTGAGTCTTGCAGTGGAGGGTGAGACTGGAGCTGCGTGTGAAACGGTCACCACAATTTGTACACTCAAATATGCGCTCCCTGCGGTGTACTGCCTGGTGCTGGGTCAGAGCTGAGATGCGGCTGAAGCTTTTCCCACACTGCATGCACTCATAAGCCTTCTTTGTCTTGTGGCTACGCTGGTGCTGGAGGAGGTTTGAGCTGCGGCTAAAACTCTTACTGCACACAGTGCACTGGTAAGGACTCTGTCCTGGTGAAGTTCTTCCTGAGACCACAATGTCCTGGAAATCTCTCACATTAGAGTTTCTCTTCCCAGACACCTCTGTCTGTTTGTCCTCAAAAGGTATTTTCAAACTGGTATTTTGAGACATTTCACCCTTCTGACAACTTAGGTCACCATTTTGGAATATGTTTTCTCTTTCATCTCCTGGTGACAACTTGTGTTCTTCCACATGTCCAAGCCTTTCCTGGTCAAAAGTCTCCATTTTTCTCCAAGTCTATCAATGACTGCAGGTAAAAAAATAATTTTAAAAATTAATTTGCTATTGTCTGCAAATAGCAGACTTAATTCTTTAGTATCTGTACTTTGGAGCTAAGAATAAGCACAGCAGTATGAAAACACACAATAGTGTAACCAAAAATTAGGTTTTGCCACTTCAAGGATGGTGAATCTTTTATCTTCAGCTTTCAGGACATAATTTACAGTTGCAGTGAAAGAAACGGTTCTGAGGAGCAGAGCTATTCTGGGTAGACAGGAACATTGGCAAGAAGACCAGAAGGAGCCAGAAGAGGTTTTGGGGAGGCACAAACTAACTGCTGATTGGTTTAACTATTCCTCCCGAAGTAGCAATTTAGATGATATGCTCACATATATCACAACCTGAACTAAATCCAAGTTGTACAACAACCAAGATCAAGGCTTTCATTGTGCTCGGTACCACAAGAGAGGTAAAAATACATTGTGCTTGATGTCTTCTAAGGCAATGATACTATTCTCTATTATCAAAGAAAGAACAGCAATCTTCACCAAGTTTTAAAGTTGCAAGAGAACATTATGACCATTAAATTTGACCTCTTGCAAAGGACAGGCTTAGAAGGCTTAAAATCCAACTCAAATAGACATGGTCTGATTCAACTAATAGTTAAAAATTAAACACAGGAATAACCAATACCTTAGGTGTGCAGCAAACCGATTGCTTTTTACTTTCTCTTCTATGAAAACATGTGACTTACAACCATTAGGTTTGTCCCCCAAAAGAATCTTGCCTGGTAATGCCTTAGGACAAACACAGATGAGTAAGACCCACTTTTTTTCTTATGTACTCAAATCCCCAGATTAATGCCACCTTCTCTCTTTCATCCCCCTCATTTCAACCAAAAGCCTCTCGCTTTAAAGATCAAGAAGGAAAATTGACTCCATAATTTCTGTTTTCATGTTCTTCTTTACTGAGGTGCCAGATGTGATAGCAGATTTGCTGGTATGGACACCTGAACTAGGGTTACTAGAACGGCCAGACAAATGTTAGGGAAGAGCCACCTGATCAGGCCGTATTATTGCTAAATCCTGCACCTGAGGCATCTCCTGCTTTCTCTCCCATCCTCAGCATTTTTCTCCCTGTTCTCCTGTACACAAACCTATGTGCTCCTATCACTTATAGCTTATTACTCATTTCTTGAAGGACCTTCAGTTCTTTAACTGAAAGCACCTTATATTTGAGTTCTGGTTGCTTGCTTCATCCTGCATCTTTCTGGGTTGGTTGTTCAAAATTAGGCTGCAGCCAGTTAGGCTGAGAGCTGGAAGACTCCCATAATTTCACAGGAGCTGCCATCGTCACAGAGGTCACTACTGAGCCTTTAAAGGCTCTGTAAACCAGGAAATAAACCAATCTGTAGAGGTATGGCCTTCAAATCACTAGAAGTCAGATCAGGTATCCTTGAGAAACAAGCACACATCTCACCCCGATTCTTCATACTGCTGTGGTGCTACAGAATGGATCAAAGAGCACTACTGGTCATATATATTCTTACTCCAATTTGATGTAGGCACAGATGTTTGCCTATGGAGTTGAAATAACAAACTTTAAAATGTCACATGGGAGGAGCATTCTGTCATCCCAGCACAAAGGAACACACACTGCTTTTCCTCAACTGAATCTACACTGGAATACAAGTCTTTTCTCAGTCTGCTGTGTCAAATTTGAATTCAGTTTTAAAGAACAGTGTATTTAAGATCCTAGTACTAGCTCCTAGACCTACTGCGAGTAATGTTAAGTAGTTTTAGAGAGTCCAAATAAAGGTTTCTAAGCTAGTACTTCCCATCTCTGTCACTTCCTCCCATGTGCACTCTTGGGTGAATCACTTTGAGAGTTTATTTCCAAATACTTCAAGTTCCCAATGAAAGTTACTTTTTAACATGTCCTTAGTCTTTTTGAGCTTCCAGCTCAGTATCTTAAATTTGTAAGCAGGAATGGGTCATAATGTTTTGTGCAAAGTACTTCTTAACAGAAACTGCAATTTGGTCAGGACAGTCTCAGTATAGTACTCAAACTAGTAGAAATAATCCTTTACTTTCCACAGGAATTTCAGGAAAAAAGTTTCACTTCTATTTTTTCCTTCAGACTTTTGGTTCCTCAGTTGATGAAATAGAATTAATCATATTATATTTAAGTTTTCATCAAAGTGCACTTGTAGGTTTGAGTTACCTAGCTTGCTACTTTGTGACAACTTCTATGCCTGAGCCTTAAGCCTCTCTCTTCTATTTTGTGAGGCTTCTTCCACATTTCAGCAAAATTCATGGCATGCTCAGGCCTCCAGTTCCCACCTGGCAGGTAAAAGGAAAGAAGCCCTCTTGTCGGTACTAAGGCTGACCTACTTCACTTTGTGTAACAGTCATGGGGATCTCATGGGTTCCTGATACTTTTATAGCTCATCATCATCATCCTTTCACTAAATCCCTCACTGGATTATCATTCCCTAAAGCTCTGAGCTGTCCCCATGAAAAATCGGAGGTGATTGCACTTGGGGAAAAACTAACATGGCAAAACTTTAAAGGCCTACTATAGACAGATTATTATCATGGCAAGGAGTAAAAGGCCTGACATTTCTATAGTTTCCCTCCTGCCTTAGGGATAAAAACTTACATCCAGTCTCTGTCCTAGATGGAAACCTTATGCTGGAACAGTTGCCTGAGTGCAGCTACGTGGACCATGTTCCCAGACCCAGCTTTTCTGGCAAGATACGCAGGAACTGTTACAGGATATGCACGCCCTTCATCTGCTCCTTTGTATGTCTCGCTGCCTTCAGGTTATAACTCCAGTTGCATGTACGCTCCACAGGTACCCCCAGCCTACTGGAAGCAGAATTGTCTGAATCGCTGGCGCTGCTTCTCCACGCTGACACTTTCCTCTTGCAGAATTACTGCCTTCACTCTGCTATGATCTCTACTGTCTGCAGTGTTCGGGTTCCTAGAGAACTATCAGCTATTTCTAGGTGACAAGCAAGTTTTACCCATGCGAAGTTACCCAAATAACCATCACTGAGCTTGAGCTGTGGCAGCTGCAGGTTTTCCCAGGCTGAAACAAAAGGGGAACACAATGTCTGAAAAACCTGCTGGCACCGAGTATCTTGACATTTTGCTATGCCTATACAGCATGGCTAATTACTGCATTGACATGGATCCTACTTTCTCAGAAATTAATGAGTGTCTTGCCAATACCCAAGTTTCCCAGCTTATGTAAGTCTTCTCCCACATTTCAGAGCTAGCCCTGCCTCTGTTCTTCATCATTATACTAAAACATACCCTAACTAACTTTCCAGCAACAGCATTCTAGTTCCAGCACTCCAGTCCATGTAGTGGGTAGCCTTTTCTTCCCCACATCCAAATTATGCAGAAATTGCTGAGCCTTTTTATTTAATACCTGGTAAAGGTCGATCAAATCTACTCTTGCATCTCTGAGTCAGCAGCAGTAGGAAAAGAGTATTGACGGACTGGCAAGGGTAACAAAACATAGGCACATCAAGAGGCGTCACCTGAATGGGTCACAAAAAGGAAGAATTAAAATAAAACCAATTACATACTTTACTGCCACCTAGCACAAGCTTAAAAAAAAAAAAAAAAAGAAACAAACAGGAATTCCCCCATACACCAATCACCACAAGGCTCTGAGACAACCAGTTTTCATTGAAATCTCATTATCGCTTATAGAGAATTTCTGTCTTCTTTGGATGCAATCCAAACACAAAGTAGGCGATAATTCTGCAATTTATGAAGCAGCATTTACAAGTTGTTAAACTTACACCACATGAATTTTCATTTAAAAAGCTGAATGACATACAGTCTACACAAGTCGTAATATTTAGTGTATTTTGAGGAGCAGTTCACTGTGGAATTCCACAAATATATATTTTTACTGTATAAAATTAAAATTCAGCCCTGATTATTTCAGACAAAAGATTTAAAATGGAATTTAAGTACATGTTAATAGAAAAGGACAATACATAAAAATATAGCACCTTTTTTAGTATCTCATTAACGATAATGCAGTTTTACAGTATTTGAACAGCTCTTTCATGAACCCATGAAGTTGCTATGCTGTTTACATAATTCTCATACTACATTACTGTAACTTTAAATGTAATATGTAAGAGCAATAAAATTAAAAATACATATTTTCTCCTCAGTACTATTTAGAATTTGCATTTTCAAAAAGGCGAGTGCTTCTCCTGCTGCGACAGCTGGAAATCTATTAATACCAAACTGTCAGAGTCAAGAAACTGAGATAGTGGACAAGAAACTGAGATAGTGGATCTTCAGTCTCCACCAGCGGGGCAGGTCTTATGAGCTCAACTTTGGAAAACATATAAAAACTGTTGGACAGAAAACACTGTCACTTGCACTAGCTATAGACTCCTCTATTACCAACTGCAAGTCGTATTTAAAAATACAGTACGTTATGCTGTCTCCGCCTTTAAAAGGAAGGCACGCTTAGCACACTACTTACTGCAAGAGCTCTGTTCAGGCAGCCGCATGCGAGTCCTGCGGCGGAGGGAAGCAGGTGCAGGTGCAGGTGCACTGCCAAAATGGAGACAGAAAAATTTTAAAGTTTCTAAATCATTTTGAGTTCAAGAAGGAGGAACTTTCTACCCGACTTGACCACACATTTATTCTCCTTTCCTGGGCGGTGTAGCTTCCGTGCGCAGTATGTCCTCATAATAATTTCTTACAGCACACTGTAAGTACCACAGCATTGAAAATAGTCTTTAAAAACAAGCAGAGCGATCAGGAGCCGCTGGGACTCGCCCCACCACCCCCAGCGCCCCCGCCGCCTGCCCGGGGTGAGGGGGCTGCCGTCCCCGCTGCCTCCGCGGCCCCGTCCCGCCGCCGCAGGGCTTCGTGGTGCCGCCGGGAGAAACCGCCGCCGCCTCGGCTTTCGGCCGAACCCGGGTTCCTTCGGCTGGACAGAGGTGCTGTCCCTCGGACAGGCGTACCACAGCCCCGGGTGGCGGGTGCGACAGGGGAACGAGGCGCCAAATCCCCCTTCGTGTTGTTCGTCTGGACCTCGGAATAACGCACAGGCCCTTCAGTCACGTTGCAGTTCTGCAGGGATTCCCGCCTTGACGGAACCGTTTCGTGTCCCAGGCAGAAAACGCAGGGCCGTGGGCAGCCCTTTCAACAACTCCGGGGGGCTAATTACAGAAATCCGGAGGGCTAATTACTTGTTCGGCAAGAGGTCGGAGTCCGGGGCCCCCCCAGAAATTTTTCTGTTTTGTAGCACGTTACTGCGTCTCCTCTCCGACTCCTGCTGTCCCCAGGCTCTCTGGGAAGGCAGTCCCGATACTCTGCAAGAG
This sequence comes from Platalea leucorodia, assembly GCF_965183815.1. NCBI lineage: Eukaryota > Metazoa > Chordata > Aves > Pelecaniformes > Threskiornithidae > Platalea > Platalea leucorodia. Next base: position 62,463,463 of record NC_138828.1, on the reverse strand, counting down.
CAGCTGAAACGCACAATCCTGTATTTAAGCCCAGCCAAGCTCCTCAGTCCCCTCTTGCTCCTCAGTCCCCTCTTCGTGTTCTGCTGCTGCCTGCACAAATCTTTCGCTCTCGGTCCACTAAGAGATTTCACCTCAGTGCAGAGGGCAACCCAGGCCTTGGTGACAGGCGCTCTGCCACCCAGGTAAAACGGTAAAGGGCTACCTAAACTAACAAATCGCTCTTGGCTTTTTTCCCCCTCATGACTTATCAGCCCAGCCGCACATTCAACGCTCTCACTGCTGTTTTTTCTTTACAATGGACAAAGCTCAGGCCACGACAGGAAGACCGTAGGGTATGACAATCTATTCACAAGAGCTTTCCGAAGAGACTTCTTAACTCTGACAGAAAAACTATAAATAGAAAAAAAGAGAGCCGACTACCACCGACTGAGTGCTCTCTTTAAGAGTTCAAATAAACACATGCAGCACTTAGGAAAAACATAAACATGCCCAACTCTGTAACACCATCACTTGGAGCTCTATTCACACAGATTCAAAACGTTATGAATCCACATCTTCCACATCATCTCGCGCCACATTTGGCAGAGCTTTTTGCGGCTGTTGTTGATGTGTCTTGCCCGTCGGTACCGTCCACAGACAGAACGGGGCACAGGATTCCCTCAGAGTCCTACGTCATGCCGCCTGCGCGGAAAAATGCAGCACAGCCGTTGTTCGCCGACGGCGTGGAGTATACAGAAGGGGCACGACAAACAGATACGACCGTCTACAAAGCATCTGTGTTAGAACACATAAAATGCTCTTGCACATGAATATATGGACATATACATGTATCTATCAGTTAGAAAAAATGAGATTAGTGTGACGAATGCGGCCACTTTTTAACTTTGAAGCTAAGCCTTACACAATTCCTTCGTGAGGAGCACGCTTTCTGCTGATGACCAGCTGCTACACAACATGAAGCACCACCGCTACAGGTACAAACCTGTCTGCCCGCTCTGTGCGCACACCGTCCGGCGGAGGCCTGCGGGTCGTCGGCCCCGCTGGCTGCGGCCCGGGCGAACCCGCAGCGGTGGGAGCCGAGGTCTTCCTTCTCCTCTTCCCTCCCTGGGCTTCCTCGCTTATGCCCGGTCTTTCCAGGCTGTTGCCCCCTCCCCTGCTCCCGATGCCCCTTCCCCCTCTCTCGTCCCGCCCGCCCGCGGCCCCCGCGCTGGCGCGGCCCTGCCCGCCGGCGCTGCCCCGGACGCCTCCCGCGGCCCCCGCCCGCCCCTTCGGCGGTCACGGTGCCCCCATGCTTATGCGAAACCCCGTCTGGCGGTGCCATCGCTCTCTGGCAGAGTGCTGGCACACTCCCGCCCATACGCTCTTGTAGCCTGCTCATATTCAGGTTCAAGGCAAGCTAGTATTAATGGTACACTGATCAACACATTTTTAATATGGAGATATTACAGACTGTGTTTTGGCGACCGTTCATATGCTCCTAGTGTGGGCGAAGCAAATGGACTATCCACTGCTACTTTTTAACTTCTCTAAAATAGTTTCTCTAACTCTCTATTGATACAGTTAAGGAACATGAAACGCTGATGTATTCATTCATATAAGCTGTTGTCTCATTTGTATAGAAAAAGAAATAAAGATGCCGCTACAAACTGTAAAGTCCCAGGGTCAACCCATTACACAACCTCTCGTACTGTGGAACACTAAGAGCAGTCTTTGTCCGAGTCCGGTACTCTCTGGCCCGGTTCTTTCAGGTATTCCATGCGCGGAGGGTGTAGTGTTTGACATCAAATTTACTCATTTCAGGACAGCTGATGTTACACGGGATGTCTGATTTAGCGGAGCGATACAAAATATGCTGAAATCACAAAGGTAAGTTACACTTCGCAAACTGCATAGGGATTGCGATACAGGGTTCAGTGAGGACAGCGACGGGATTCCCGCCGCCGGTCTCGGTAGGACGCTGCCCGCCACAGGGCCGGGCGCCGCCGGGAAGGCGGGGGGCGGGGGGCGGCGGCGGCGGCGGCGGCGGCGGGGGGGAGCTCTGGTGGAAACGCTTGTGGTAGCGGTTCGGGGCTTGTGCTCTGCGGTAACCGGAGCCCCTTAGGCACTGCCCCTCCTCCCCGGCGCCGGCCTGGCTGACTCAGGGAGACGCTCGCACTCTTTTTGTGAACTCAGGGAGAAACATTTGCACCACTTGGTGACCCGCTCAACTGCTGATAGCCGTTTAGCGAAAACAAAGGCCCCCCTCCCGTGCCCTTTGTGTTGAGATACAGTCAGCCTCTTTGCAACAGCTGTGGTCCATCACGGCCTGCGGCATGCCCTGAGCCTCATGGGCTCGTCTCCCTGGCCCGTCTCCTCTGAGCATTCTTCCATTGTAGGGGTTTATTGGTCAGTCATCACAGTCCTGGGTCTTTTTCTTGAGTGAAGACAGTATAGCAGGCGCTATAGTGAAATTAAAATATTTATTCTGGGCTTACAGTGGCTATATTGCTTCCAAATTAACAGAAACAATTGCTTCCTGTTAATGGAGAGAGACTTCTGCGTCAAATATGCATACGGAACTTCATCAGACTTCAGTTTGACATGCTTTTTAAGGAATACCAGTATCAATAATCTATCATGGCAAATTCATGGAGTGATGTTTTCCATAGAGCTATAGAAACAGTAGAATTATCATTGGAACCAAAAATAACACACAGTAAAGAAAGATACACTCTGTGCAGATTAATTAGGGCTGAGACCTAAATTTGCTAACCTGTGAAGATAGTAGTGGGTTTTTCTGAATGGGTAAATACTGGCCTTTATTTGTCAAAAACTGCAAAGCCAAAAGTATCTAATTATTATTCCCTTGAGGTCCTGGCCATTTTTTTAGATATCTGTTTTCTGTATGGAATGGCAGCAGGTGTCATTATCTTCCATAAAGGTTCATACCATCTCTCCTCTATCGAATGTTGCATGTGTATGTATTTTCTTTCAGTTCATAAGGACTGTTCCTCCTCTGCCCAGTGTTTCTATTCCTTCTGTATTACTTAACAAGGTTGGAATCACACTTACATTCTTTCCATAAGCGTCCATTGAATTCTTAATCTACAGTATTCAGAATTTTTTTGAAGGTCAGAGAGTCTATAGGAATATTGACTTTATGAATATATTCATGAGTTCTTTGTGACAAACTTTAATTTAAAAATCATCTCTCTCCTTACTCTATACTACAGTAGAATATCTGGTTTGAAAGAATGTGCCTCCAATTGTGCCCACATGGACAAACTGCAAAGAAAAATGTGGACTATGCCTAAAATGCAAAAGGTGAGCAAATTGCTTATGGATATAGCTTATGACAATAGAATTGGAAAATACAGCATGGGGTTTAACCATCCCAACCCACTGGAATTTCTGTTGCTAAAAAATTCTAGTATCTTCTAGGCAAGTAAAGATACCTCATTTGTGATGCACTGAAACAGCAAGGGTTTTGTTGTTGGTTTTTGGGTTGTTTTTTTTGAGGGCATGAAATTCATCATTTATTTTTATTCCTGTTAAGCACAGAGCTCTGCTAGTTTGGAGAGCAAAACAGATGCAAGCTTGTTTTCTGTTTTTTAGAAAGAATAGCTCCCCTGCTGTCATTTCCAAGTTAAAGACTAATTAGACTTACAGAGATATTTCCAGGAAGATGAACATAAAATGTAGGGACCTGATCCTGAGAAACACTGAAAACTTGCAATGCCAGTGAAACCAATGCCAATAATAGCGGATTTGCTTATTATTTTTTTTCCCCTCTGGGCCCAATTTCATCTTCCCTATAATGGACCCCATGCTGAGACAAAAAATAAAAGTTCAAATATAATCTGCTAAATATTGGCAATTTCAAGGCAGGTTACATACTTTGCCTTGCAAGCATATGGACTTTTTTTTTTTTTTTTCCTTCTCAAAACAAGAGGAATTGTTCCATACCCTGCAAACAGTTCTTTTATGCTCTATGAATTAGGACTGAGATATTGCATCATTACAAAACAGGAACTATCACACTATATTTCTGGCAAAAAGAATTGTCAACCTTTTTTTTTCTTTTCCTTCTGTTCCTAGTAGAAAGCTAGTGTTCAAGGCGGTGTTGATGTTGCTGTGGTCTCAAAGACTTTTCAGGAAATTGAAAATCAACCTTTGAATACACCAAGGCAAGGCGTTTCAGAGGAGAAGTATTGCATAGGTTAATTATCATATAAAGTTGGAAGGGACCATTTGATAACCTAATTTAATCTGGCCTCCAGCATACCAAAATGTATGTATTTCCTGTACTTACATACTGTGTCTTGGCCGAAGTGAACCTTCCCCAAAACACACCTTTCAGAAAGGTCTCTGCTTCAAATCCTGGTGTGGGCTTTTGCTAGTGTTCCTCAGTGATTAACATCTTGTTAACACCTTGGAATTATTTCCAGTCTTGTCTAGCTTCTAGCCAGTGATTTTTTTGTTATGTTTCTCTACCTACCTAAGGATGGTTTCAGAATTAGCATTTTCTCTACAAGTATTTTTCCTCTTCAACAGAATAATCAAGATGCTTTTAAACTTCTTTGGAAAAGTAGCCTAAGCTCTTTTAAATGTCTTATTAAAATACAAACTTCTTCAACAGAAACTTTTGAGCTTTTCTGTACTTTCTCCTACATTTCAACATCCTATCAGAACTGTATGTTTTATTCACGTAGTTGTAAAATTCGTAGTATTCATACCAAATAGGGCTGGAAAGATACTAGGCAAAGTTGTCCAGTTCATCCACTACTCCAGGGCAGGATCAGCTGTACACATTCTTGATCCAGGTTTACCTAACTTGTTCTTAAAAACTTCCACCACTAGAGAGTCTATAACCTCTCTAGGCAATCTTTCCAACACTTAACTATCTTTACCACTATAAAGTAAATCTTCTAACTAAAATGGCGCGCAATATTCCAGGTAAGACCTTCCTAATGCTGAACAGAGCATAAGGATTACTTCACAGTCTTGTTATCCCTTACAGTAACATATTTGATTTTTATAACAACACAGCATTTCACTCATTTTCATCTTAAAATTCACAGTAGGTTCGGAAGCTCTTTTCTGTAAAATTAATATCCAGCCAGTAGTTTCCCTCCTTGTATTTATTCAGATGGCTAGCCTAATATTGTTCTCTCCAGCCTTGTATGAAGAGGTAAAATAACTCCATTCATATTCACTGCTGCCTCTCTTGTACATTTCTAGGTCTCATCAGCTCCTTCAGGTTACAATATGGCACTAAAACTAAGTTAGTTTCTTTGCCTTGTGACTCCTCAGCTCTCCCCAGTGGTTCAATGTTTCAGGAATGTATGTAATCTTTCAATAAGACATCTATTATTCATGGGGATGCAAGCCAGTATTCTGTAGTGGGGAGCTGTCAAAGCTAGTCAATAGCAATGTGTCTTAAATTCTGCCCCTCTGTAGCATTTAGGTAGATTATTCAGAATTATCATGTATGTGCCTTGCTCAGACTTATGACATACTCAGATTTCTCAAATTTGTGTGCCTTACTGAGAGCTTAAAACCTTTGCCTGATGATAGGTGCCTACAGTCTTTTCTTAAAAAATGAGAGAGATTGCACTTAGCAAGACATTTACATACATACTGCAGATTTGTTATACTAGCAGAGCAATGTAATTGGGAAGGAGTTATGACTTAACATTTTGGGAACATAAAAAAAATTGAGGTCTGATGCTACAAATAAATTGATGTAGAGAATCTACTCGGACTTCTTCATAAGGTAATTTGCGATATCAGGTGTGGAGTTGACTACTGGAAAGAATCATATCTGGTTTCTGTATAGTATAGCATGGTTCCTTGAAGAGTATCAGATAAGTGCGTCACCATCCCGCCTCGCCCTCCTGCAATTTAACATAAAACTATTTTAAATCAGATAAATTAAGCTGAACGTATATTGAAAAATCTGTTGATAAACTAGTTGAATTGCTGTTTATCACATACTTTGCATATTTAGCGCACATTTTATTTACTAGACATAAATTAGAAATAATGTTCCTGAAATGCATCAGATGTCCTAACACATGGTGTCCTAGACATGATGCATCTAAAAAAATTAGCAGCCTGTCAAATGGAGATGGTTATTTTAACAAATAGTGAGAATATGGCAAAAATGCATGTAGTAGGAGATAGTGTTGATCCATGAAGTCATGAACAGACTCAGATTCTGCTAAATTCCAGCAATAATAAAATACTGATCAGTAACAAAAGCTAGTATTTTTGAGAAACCAAAATATTGATGAGGCCAACAACACTTGAATTAAAGACAGAATGCAGAGGATGCATGGATTAATTTCATTCAAAAGTACAAATACTATCTGAGACTTTCATTCCTGATAAGAGCGGGGAAAATGGTCAGGAAGGATTTCCTTGGATCTGTAAGCCCCTTCCATAAACAGGATATTTAAAGTGAGAAAAGAAACCAAGAAGGATGGAAATAAAATTGGTTAACAGGTATATTCTGTGTGTTAAAGATTAGGTAGTGTAGAAAAATTAGAGCACGGAAGAGATTTTAGATTTTTGTATTTTTGTATTTTGTAATTTAGATTTTAGATTTTTGTATTTTGTAATTTAGACTTTACACAGAAAATTAAAATGAATTGAAAAAAGGGTTTTTTACCTGTAAAGACAAATGTCCTGTTACAGACTTCTTGGTGTTACACGCTGAAGGCAAATCTTTTGCTTCAATTCAGCTTAAAGACTGATAAGAAGTTAATGACACAGTACCTAATGAAAATGATAGGAGAAAAGTTATAACATTAGATTCCAGGGTGCAAGCAAAACATTAATTGCTTACTATGAAAAAAACTAGGGACCCTTAAACCTTTGATACTGAAGTAATTAATGCATGGAACTCTGAGCTGAATGGAAACTACCATTAATAAATATAAACAAAAGCTTTTGTAAATGCAGTTTTCTACATTCACCTAAATGCTTGATTACAGCCTTACAATTATTGTAATGGAAATACTTTACATTTCCAAATGATGATGATGAATAAAATAAAATAATACAAAAGTAGTGTGCACTTTTTTGGTAGTGAGCACTACTTTTTGGTGGAAACCATTATATGTGTACATTATCTTATCCATCATCACCCAAAGGCAATATTGCTCACTATTAGAATATGCGACGACAACGTTGCAATACGTCCTTGCTTCAAAAGACCTCATTGGAAGCGCCTGCTGTGGATTCTAACAGTTCACACAGACTAGACGTGTCCACAGAGAAAGGAGCGACTGAGGTTTTCTGAACTCAAAGTATGCCTGAGTCTCACGTGTTTCCTGAGCCTCAAACAACTGGCAGCTAAAAGAGAACCTTGGGGATGCTTTGTACATCCTTCCTCCTTTCGATATACGCTTCTCTGAACATCCACTTTTGGTTATATCAGGGACAGGGTACTGGACTAGCTGGACCTGTGACTTGACACAGCACTACCTTCTGGTACTCTTATGTACATCATATGTACAGTAACACCTTGTCAAGAGGGCCAAATTTTTGTTGGTTTGTGTTGCCAGTTTTACCAAGGAGACAAATTTTGGTATACTTACCGAGCCACCTATCTTAGTGGCATCTGTATTCCAGCTATATTAGACCTGAATAGTCAGGGACTCCTTCCTTCTAGAAAATTCTGTAGGGTTTTTTGATTTTCTCCGTGTGTCCCCCCCTCGCCTTCTAAAGCTAAAGTTTCTTCAAAAACCAGCTTGAGCAGAATCACTGCTGAATCTATCTTTTCCCTTAAGACACTGGCAGAGATTAAACAATCTTTTGTTCAGGTAGAGTCTGTATCAGAAAGCTTTGTTTTACTGTAAGGGGAAACTTTGTTGAACATGCAGGTTTTTGGCCAGTTTTTGAGTTTGAAAGAACATTTCTGGAAGTGTAGAATTCTTTTCTTTAGCTCTTAAAAAGAGGCAAAAAATGATCTTTTCATTATTTTGGTTGTAACTTCAGAAACCTTTTCTATGAAAAAGTCCTCTCAAGTACTCATACATACATTTTACTGATAATTCTGCATTTTTTATCAAAAAAAATCTTTGAATGCTTTTGTAATACTTTTAAGTGCTACTGACATTAGTGTTATTCAATGTCACACATTTTCAATAGTGAACCCTAAGCTTGGTTCTTCAGTATGTATTGTCAGATCAATGTTAACCATTTCATGTTTCTATCACATGCTAAGTGACAGTTTATATCCCAGTGGCAGCTGTGGCAAACACATTTATACCTGTGAACAAATATTTCAAGGGAATGAATATGCATTATTACTCTGCATTCTAGCTCACGGTGCTGTAACTTATGCATGTAGCCGCATGACCCTAGCTCTGATATTGACATAGACACAAATTTATACATCATGAGTTACTCACTGGACACAAAAAGACTACTCACAGTGAAAAAGCTGAAGGCTCCAATCCTGCAAATGGGTTTCCACCTGCTTATAAATCCTCCAATGATAATTCCCGCGTGACAAAATAGAACAGATGAAAAATGAGAATTCATCCCTCTCCTCCAAAATTAAAAATCTTTCAGACAAATTTTGAAAAAGTGAAAGAAAAATTGATTGGCTAGTGTATTGGGTTTGTGTGGTATGGTTTTGGTAGCGGGGGGGCTACAGGGGTGGCTTCTGTGAGAAGCTGCTAGAAGCTTCCCCCATGTCCGATAGAGTCAATGCCAGCCGGCTCCAAGACGGACCCGCCGCTGGCCAAGGCCAGGACCACCAGTGACAGTGGCAGCGCCTCTGGAATAACAGATTTAAGAAGGGGAAAGAAAAAATGAAATCCCTGTGCATCTGCAGTGGGAGAGAGGAGTGAGAATATGTGAGAGGAACAACTCTGCAGACACCAAGGTCACTGAAGAAGGAGGGGGAGGAGGTGCTCCAGGCACTGGAGCAGAGATTCCCCTGCAGCCCATGGTGAAGACCATGGTGAGGCAGGCTGTCCCCCTGCAGCCCATGGAGGCTAACGCTGGAGCAGATGTCCACCTGCAGCCTGTGGAGGACCCCACACTGGAGCAGGTGGATGCCCAAAGAAGGCTATGACCCCGTGGGAAGCCTGTGCTGGATCAGGCTCCTGGCAGGACCTGTGGACCCATGGGGGACCCAGGCTGGAGCAGTCTGTTCCTGAAGGACTGCACCTCATGGAAGGGGCCCACGCTGGAGCAGTTCATGAAGAACTCTAGCCCGTGGGAAGGACCCATGTTGGAGCAGTTCATGCAGGACTGTCTCCCATGGGAGGAACCCCATGCTGGAGCAGGGGAAGAGTATGAGGAGTCCTCCCCCTGAGGAGGAAGGAGAGGCAGAGACAACGTGTGATGAACTGACTGCAACCCCCATTCCCCGTCCCCCTGTGCCACTGGGGTAGAGGAGGTAGAGAACTCGGGAGTAAAGTTAAGCCCAGGAAAAAGGGAAGGGTGAGGGGAAGGTGTTTTAAGATTCATTTTTATTTCTCCTTATCCTACTCTGATTTGATTGGAAATAAATTAGTTTAATTTTCCCCAAGTCAAGTCTGGTTTTGCCTGTGGTGGTAACTGGCGAGTGATCTCTCCCTGTCCTTATCTCGACCCACGAGCCTTTCTCTGTATTTTCTCTTCCCTGTCCAGCTGAGGAGGGGACAGATAGAGCAGCTTTGGGGGTACCTGGCATCTAGCCAGGGTCAACCCACCACAGCTAGTAACAAATTATATGACCTATTAAAAGTCCATAATATGAATACTTTTAATTTTGGGGGAAGCAGATATCTGTATTAGACCTAAAGGAGTAATTTTGCAGTGCCTGATTAGCCTAATAGGATAGTAGGCATACCACTGGTTAGAGAAAATAGTGTGTCTGAGTTAAGGACAAAATGAAGTAAGAAGCAAATCCTACTGGAAAAAGATTATTTGTTTCTTTGTTTTGGCAAAAGAATGGCTGAAAGAAAAAAAAATCTGTTTTGTGTATAGGCAGATTTTTAGGCCAGCACATTCAGATTTTAAAGTGTGATAGTATTTCATTGTCTATTTAGGCTCTTAAGACTGAATTTCAGAGAATTATTACAAGAAAGAGTGAAGAACTACCTAGTAATTTCTGTCAGCAGTGGAACAGGAAAGCCTGGAATTGCATCAGTTAGAGAAGTAGTAAGGGAGCACGAATGTATGTTAGCTAGAGAGAAATATTTCATTATTCCTCTTACCACTTAAAAACCAAAGAAAACAACTTTTGTATAAATTTCGAAAGTGACATAGGTTTTAAGAGTGCTTCAAGCCAGTCAGTACCAAAATATGTCCCTGACTTTCTAACCCGTCTTGCTTTGCTGCTGCTAAACAACACACTTATTGTGAACTCCAGAGTTGATATTGTAGGCTGTGACGTGATTGATAGTGCAAGCGTTAGAAATGTAGAGACAGTAGTGGTTTGATTTAACACAACAATGACAGTGAGGCATCCAACAATGCATTTTTCCCCTGATCAGTCAGAATTCAATCAGAAGACAGTTAAAGACTAATTTTAAAAATACATGTGTGTAGGCAATACTTCTGATGAAGTCAATAAGAACAATCGTATTACATTATATTACATAATATTGGCTTTCGGATTTATGTACAGATATTACATTGGATATTACATTAATTGGCTTTTGAATTTATGTACAGATTTGAAATTACTAAGAAAAGTATATAACAGTCTACATGTTGCATCTTCATTTCTTACATAAATATTTATTATTATTAACAAAAACAATTGTAACAAAGGACAAGTGGTCTAATTTACATTTAGATCCAGTCTTTGAGAAAAATGAATTTTTAAATCAACCGTATTTATGATAGAGCAATGTAATAATACTGTATCCAATTGGTGTCTCACTAATGGTCTCATTAAATTAGTTGCATTCAGAATGTCCAATTTGCAGCATTCATAATTTTTCATCTCACATCTTGTTCAGCAGCTATTTGTGAATTCTCTTCTAGTTAACAGTTATTTTGTAAACACTAAAAATAAAATTAAAAAAAACCCTCTTGTGCTTATTTTAGTCTTGTTCTGCTTAAATATTGTTTTCTTGTAGAACCATGAAATTGGATAGTTTCTTTTCCCTTTTCATATATGATCATCACTGATACCAACAAGTGCACAAGCAGCACAACTCAATATACAGTGATCACCATTGCAATCGTTACCATTGCCACTTGTTAATTAACATTATTTTGTGGTTGTTCCAACATAGAGAAGGAATTTATTTATAGATCTTAAAATAAAGAGCTTGAAGAGGCTTTTCATTCTGATATGTGTGGATTGGAAAATCAATGGAAATTTTTCTTAGTGAATGACAGTCCTTGTCAGAAGCCCACTGAAGAAACTGGCTGCTAAAAAAACAGCCTTTCTTACTCAAATATTGCAAAGAAATTAGAGAAGCCGGGATGGTGACCCTTTCAGTAGTATAAGGCTCTATAGTCAGGCGTGATCACAGGCTAGAGCAAACATCTGCTCCTGTGACTGGACAACACACTATAGAAAATCTCCAGATCCTGGGACTGTATCTAGCCAAAGTTATGGCCACAATCCTCTGGCATCTGTATCTATAGACTTTATGCTCCCAGGGAAGGATCTTCTGCAGGGATTGGCAAAGTCAGTGTTGATTTGATGCGTACCGGTTCTCTGGGACCATGGGCTGATACAAGAAAGACTGGGACTCATGATCTATGTGCAATGTGATAACTCTACCATAAGCATGTATAATAAGCTCCATTAGTTTGAAATGCTAAAGTTGGTTTTCAGAGAACATTTTAATTAGCAGACTGTCATCTGGCCATTTGTCAGGTAACTTAGGCTACAGAAGCAAAAGCTGTTCTCATCCAGCAGATGCACAGTAACTGCTCCTATTGCCCATACTTGTTTTCTCACCCTGCGAGTTTTCCACAGTGATCATAGCAGTGCAGATCCCAGTCCCCTGTCTCTATGACCAGTAACGCAGTAACTTTCTGATAATTGTTTTGCACTGTTGTCCTAAGCACCCCTGCCAGTAATGTTCCAGATTACAAGAATGATCCAGCGTGAGAGGAACTAGCAGGTTCAAAACACAGAGAGGGAGATACTTTTTCATGCAGTTGTTAAATTGCAGAACTCATTGCATCAGGATGCACTCCTCAAAGCCTGTGTGCCACTTTGATAAAGAATAATGCAGGTAGCTCTTCATGACTGAAGACTCCATATGTGCTGCTGGTGGTCAACAGTGGAATTCCACTAGCATCCCATCCCTCCAGAAGTGATTCCCCTGAAGGGCAGAGGAAGAAGAATCAGCTGCAACACTGCCTGCAATGTTGTAAGCACATTTGTAGGTGGTCTCCCAAAAAGGATGGCAGCAGCACGACAAACTCCATTCTTCAGGTTATGGAGTACCTTGGTCTGTCACTGAAGAGTCTGACAAAGGCAACTGAGAAACCAGTGAGTCCTGCAGTTAGTAGTTTGTATGATCAAGTTGGAAGATCATTTATCAGTACTACGTTTTCAGATTTTTTACAAACACAGGAAGATGTTACTGCATTAGTTGCATTCAGGTCACAGCTTTAAATTTGATAGCGTTTTGTGGAGCAGGGAGGAGGGAAGATAGATTGGGATCTTTTTAAATTCAATTATAGATTCTGATGTAGTCGCATAATTCCAAGATGCAGACTGTAGAGCTAGATACACAGATGGTAAATTCAGCATTGTCATGTCAAACTTCCCTTTCATCCAAGTTGCAACTTTTCAGTTGCATGCTAGGCTTCCTTTATGAACAAGTCTGAACTGTTCTAACCAAAATTGGTTTTGTCAGAAAATTTTCAGTTCATGGAACCTGGAATAAATAAGTGTTTATATTTTTCCAAAGCCTAAACAGGATTTTATTTGGCTAATACAATGCCAGGTACATCTGCACAAGACAGGCTAGGAAGTGACCCTGTGGACAGAAGCTGGGAGGGATCAGTGTTCTATGCTTGGCGTACTCTGGAGCATACTATTCCTGAAAAACTTAGACATTATTTTAAGCTTACAGGAGACTTTCAATGTTATGGATTTTTGGTAGCCCTAAAGGTTTTGAGAATTTAAATTGCAGTCTTAGGAGGCTATCTTTTTGTGGATCTAGGCCTTATCTGGATAGTTTCAGAAAGATATGTCATTAACTGAGTTCAAGTGCAGCCAGTTAGCGATTTACGTGATTTCATTTTTATGTTTGATATTGACTTTACAAAAATTTAAATCCATGTTTCATAAAAGATTCCAACTGTGTTGTGGAATGTATTAGTAAAAACATAGCCAGTGCGTCCAGGAAAGTCATGCTTCCCATTTCTGGCACTTGTGAGATTGCATCTGGAGTACTGTCCAGTTTTGAGCTTCCCAGTATAAGAAAGATATTAACATGCTGGAGCAAGAGCACCAGTATGGTCAGGATCTAGAGTACATAACATATGAAAAGAAGTTGCGGAAACTTGATCTGTTCAGTCTAGAGAAGGGAAAGCTCAAAGGAGACCTTGGTCCATACACTACCTTGATCAAAGGATATGGAGAAGACAGAGCCAGACTTTTCTTTCCTCAGAGGTGCATGGTGATATGATGAGACGCAATAGACAGAAGTTGGAACAGGCAAACTTACAATTAGATATAAGGATGGCATATTTTATAATTCCATAAAATAGAATTCTGTGACATATGTAAGTAGAACTATATGGACAAAGCAGGTTTTAGTTTCCATATGCATAGCCTTCTAGATATGTTTCAACTGAAATACACAAAAACACCTCTAGTTCTTTTTCTATAAAAGTCATGCTTGGTGTTAGTATAAAGAAAGGATATATTATTTTCATTAGTGTTCTTGTGAAGAGCATTTCATGAAGGAGCTTCTTTTATGTTCTGTTCAATGCTGTTCATTACCTTCAATTCAATCAAGTGGCTCATCAAACAAGACAGATGAGTGGAGGTTTTTTATTTATTCCTGACCTAGCAGGTGGCAAGTGTGGGAATCTAACTTACTTGTTTCATTGTTCCAGAGAGTTACAGAATGGATGAGTCATTAAAATGAGGAAACCAGAGTAGGAAGAGTTAAAGGGGCAAAAAGGGTTTTTTTTCTCATCACTGGAAACATCCGTCATTATATGAGCTGCATAATTAAAACCCTTTGGCAATTTTCTTATTATTAAAGACAATAGACACAGTGATTCTGGCTGCATGCACAGATTTTCAGGGACAGACTTTGTAGATGGTATGTAGACAGATTTAAAAAAGCTTGGAGTCTATCACAGTATCCTCTGAACTTGCCAATAATGCTGAACACATATGTCAATGATGGCAGTACAAAACCCAACAACTGGTCCTCTGTTGTATGTGTTGTGGAATGATCACACCTTTGCTGTTAAACATGTGACGTATATTGTTGTAGCTGGATAGTTTAAAGGTCTGAGCTGAAACTTGAAATGTTGTGTTAGGTAAATGTTGGGAGCTTTGCTTGTCCTGATTCTGCTCTGTAGAATTTCTCATATCCCCCAAGTTTGCCCATACCAGTTTGTCTAATAAATGACATTCTCTACATAAATATATAAATTGTATAAATACACAAGTAATCATAAAAGCCTTGGGTGAACTCCAGGACAGACATTCTCAGAGAGGTGAGCTCCATGATGGCCAGCTGAGAACAATATTTTCTATTGGTCATGCCACAACTTTATCAAGGTGGGAGAACAATCCTACTAGAAGATAAGATAATCAGGTAATTGGGTTGTTGGGACCTGGAGGATATGAATTTGATCCCATGGGTCTGAGAAGAAAATAAATTGGAAATGTTTCAAGCCATTATTCAAGTATTTGCATGGCAGAGCAATTTCTGGAACTTTCATAGTCTGGAACCTGTTCTGTATTTTTATAGAAGGGCTGCACATATTAATGTTCAGAACACAAACTCTAAAAATTGGCACCCAAGTATGTGAAGCTATTTCCCAACACAGATGTCTAAATAACAAACAGTAATTTTTATTCCTGCAGTTTCTTTTTGATTAAGTCCCTGTTCACCTGCTACTTGTTCTGAAAACCTGAGACTTACATTTCTAGATACCTAGAAGAAGGGTGTTTTATTACCTCTTTTAAAGGAGTGCGAGTCTTTTACAACATACGCGTTTTGTATTGTAATTCAATAATGAACAATTGAGAGCCCTGACATACAGTAATCTACCTTATTCATATGGTTGCATAGGTTTTATCAGGATTTAGCCCACAGTCCTTTCTGAAGCAAAACTATAGTGGTTTGAAATATAGTTTTTGCCCAGGTTGGACAGAGATTTAACAATGTAAATATAATTACATGACCAAAAGCATTATCACCCAGTATAAGGATACAGTGGTCATCAGTGACAGTTACCATCATTCAGCAATTATTCATTTCTATGCTAGTGAACAACTTTCCTCTTGAGCATTTTTGTACAGTAACTTAATAAGTGCTGATTTTCTAATGGTTCACATTGTGCTACTCATCCAGCATTCAAGAGAGACCCTTAGTATTCAATCACGTGAATTCCTGCTCCCTCACTATTTTTTATGTTAAGCTGATATAAAGTTGATATCCTTCCTCTATGCTAATACATCTCATTCTCCTTGAAATCTTTTAACTTGTGTAATGCCTTTCCCCCACTGTCTGAAGATAATTCATTACTTTCTGACTTTAAAAATCTAAGAACTGAAACAAGCTTATAGACTTTACCTTTGAGGTCTGATTCATTTCCCCTTTTATCCTTCTTTTTTTTTTTTTTTTTTTTTTTGGCCTTTTCAGCAATATGGTAATCTTTCCAGAAAGATATTTTGGCCTTATAATCCTTTCTATACTCATATTCTTTTTGTAACTAGTGGACTAGTTCAGGTAAAAGATTTTTTGCATTATTAAAAAGTTGAATCAAAGCAATAATCTCAAAATCCTTGCTAAATTTAGCTCCATCAAAACACACACATTTAACCTGTTCAAGAAGTCTTTTGGATTGCCTATGTTTTTATATTTACCAACTGCATAATTTATTGTCCTTAGAACTTAATTACATCCTCCCTCTGCCTGTTTGCATGAGCAGGGAAAGCATGAGCAGTGATAATCCAGTACAGCCCAAACATTGAGGGACATGACATCACACCTTACTTTGGAGGGTGGGATTAGGGGTAGTAATCCCTAATTTACTGTACATCTTTTATATATTCCTGTCTTTAGAGTTCTACCCATTATTCCACCCACATTTGGAAGAGAAATAGGGCATATAAAATGGATTGTGTAGTTAAGTACACCAGAGGTCTGCTTGAAACATGTTTTCCCTAACACAGGGGTAAAAGGAAAGCCTCTATGACCTTCTGGAAATAGGAAGTTGTAATTTTTAGAACCGTTGCCTGTAACCATGCTGTTTATAAAATTCAGATAAAATGAGTGTCTACTGATAGTTGTTACAGTTCAGTTAGTTTGTTTCTCACAAGTCTCACTAAAATGATTACAAAATGTCTCTAGTTTATTTAGTCATTAATTGAAAAGTAAATGTAATGTTTTTATTTTTAAAATCAAAGCATGTCCTACAGTTATTTGGAAGCAAGGCAAAAGAGAAACATAACTTAGGGAGTATTTCTAAGAGTTACTCCCCATAATTAACTTTATATCTCGTATGTTTACATATTTATTTTCTAGGTATCTTAATCTTATTAGTTACTACATGAAAACATTCTTTTCTGTATCACACCACTTTTAACAAATTACTTCAATACATACTGTCATATTACATTAACCTTACATTTTGTCACTAACCGTGATTTTTGACAAATACTCTAACTAACCAAAAAATCACATATTTCTCACAAATAAGTAAGCCAGTTACAAACTTTGGGGATAATAATTCTGTATAAACAGGCAATTTGCTAAAACCCCACCCTGACACACATAGACTGGTATAACTTAATAGATGATAAACTGATTTTTAATTCCTTACCTGGATTCAGCTCCCAAAGTTCACGAGAGGTTTGTTTCAGAAAGGGAAACAGTATCAGGGGAATATATGTGCATACTTCGCCTCATAGTGATAAGATGAACTAACATATGTTGTGACTCATTCAGATTTTATTATTCTGTTCCGTCTTGCACATTTCTCTCTATTTACTCTAAAGATCACTGAAAAGCTTGCTCTGAAAATAGTTATTTTACTTGGCAAGGGTCACCATAGAAAGTAGCTCCCAAAGACATGATCAAGGCTGTATGGATAGGAAATCTCCTCTGAGCTCATTAGTCTCTTACACAAATGGGAAAGATAATAGGCTGTAGTCCCTCAGCTTTGCTGAGAGGAAGCAGAATAAGCTCTCACTTTTCATTGCTAGCCAATGACACCAAGTCGTTTCACATGGGCTCCACATTAGAAGTATAATTCAGCACATTAATTATATCTCAGCATATAAAATTAGCTTACAGCCAGAGTGCCCAATATGCCCAGAGTTCATACTATAATATATAGCCTTTTTTATACTGTTACTGCTCTTTTCTGTAGCATGAATTAATGTGCCACGAGTCAACAGTCATTGTGATATTCAAGGGAAGAAAATGTGTTTATATCCATTCTGTCTTCCTCTCCAACCCATTTATTACACATCCGACCCTGAAGATGTTTTTAATTAGTTGATAAGAATGGCAAATAATAAACTTCATGAACATTTTATTACAGTGTGTGTACGTATTAATTGTTGCCAATTCATCAACCCTAAAGCACTTTAGTTCTAGAAAGATTTATTTTATCTGTTCTATATTTATGAGTACAGGCTCATCTTCAAAATATTAGTAAACAAAAATATCTTTTGAATATAAATTTTAGCACTGGTATTTTCCTATCTCAAGCTGGCCTTAAATGCTATCCTAGGAAATATTTTGTTCATTAGTAATTGAGTTAAAATTATATCCATGTGATTTATCTTGCTCTTGGCCTTTTTAATTACTATACTGGTAATACCTTGGACTCTTATCTATATTTCACCTGAGATGCCATTTGTTAACATTTTCCTCCTTATCTGGTTCATTTAACAGTGCTGTAGACACTAGCTTGTGCCCAGTTTGTGATGAAAATCTAGACATCTGCACCAGCCTGAAAAGTGAGTCTCAGTGACATTTACAGAAGGAATTAAAAGTAGGTGTAAACGCACAGCAGGATTTAAACACTACCTAGAATGGATTAATAAAGATGTTAATTCAATAGAAATAGATTGGTACAGTAAGGGACAATGCTGAAGGAAGTGTTTTCTTTTAACTTGAATCTTTCAATATACATGGGAGTTTTGTATATAGCAGAAATCTTTTATAAGGTATAATCCACTTTGCCTTGTGTTACGCTCCCTTGAGGGTACTGAATAGTGTTGCACAGGGCTGGGTAGGCGTGGGCCAGGCCCCAGCACATTGCAGTGGTTTGTGTCTCTCAGGAGTTGCCAGGGTGACAGCATACTTTTTCCAAATACTTTACTAGTTTTTCAGGGTTCTGCACTTGTTCAGGGGTGAAGTTCCAAAACGGTGGAGGTGCCCATCATCCTAGGTGGGCCATACTATCCCACACACCCTGCCACTCATAGCTATCCAGCCTCAGGGCAGATCTCTGGGTGGTATTCTTAAATAGTTGTTTAGCCTTAAACAAGACCTGAAACACATTCAGGAGACACAGCAATAGGAGCATGCTGGCTTGAACATCCCAAGGATATTCAAAATTCTCAAGAGCTATTGTAACTAGCCTGGAGGAGAAGGGGAAGGTGAAGGTGCAGGGGAAAGTGTCTCCCCTTGTCTCCCCCATAAATTGGCTCTCCAAGGAGAAAAGGTGAAAAGGGTAACTACTAATAGTTTCTGAGAGATGGTACCCGAAGTACAGAGATGATGGCTATGCTGAGTACAAATAACAGATTAGTTTTAGGACTAGTAATTTTATCATATCATAAGCCAGTGTTACCCAGTACAGCAAAATGATAGCCTTAATCCAGCCCCCAGAGATGATAAACAGCACAAGAGGGAACGCATACAGCAAGTAAGGTGTTACATAGCACAGCTCAGAACAAGCAGAATAACTCTAAGAGCAAATAAAACAACATTGCAACCAGCAACTATTAACCTAATAATGAATGCTTATAAAAAATTTGTTTTAACATGCTCTGGTCAGATCTGTTGTTATCTCAACCCTTTGAGCCCCACCTTGGGTGCCAAAAAGACTGTCATGGTTTAACCTGGCAGGGAGCTAAACACCACACAGCTGTTCACTCACTCCTCCCCAGTGGGATGGGGGAGAGAATCAAAAAAAAAGGTAAAACTTGTGGGTTGAGATAAAGACAAT
Source organism: Platalea leucorodia (assembly GCF_965183815.1). NCBI lineage: Eukaryota > Metazoa > Chordata > Aves > Pelecaniformes > Threskiornithidae > Platalea > Platalea leucorodia. The sequence goes on along the minus strand of NC_138828.1, from coordinate 62,444,125 downwards.
TTAATAGGTCAGAAAAGGAAGGGAAATTAATAATAATGATGATAAAAGAATATACAAAACAAGTGATGCACAATGCAGTTGCTCACCACTGACTAACCAATGCCCAGCCAGTTCCTGAGCAGTGGCCCCCTGGCCAGCTTTTCCCCATAGTTTATATACTGAGCGTGAGATCATATGGTGTGGGATAGCCCTTTGGTCAGCTGGGAACAGCTGTCCCAGCTCTGTCCCCTCCCACCTTCTTGTGCATCCCCAGCCTCCTCGCTGGTGAGGTGGTGTGAGAAGCAGAAAAGGCCTTGACTCTGTGTAAGCACTGCTCCGCAGTAACAAAAGCATCTCTGTATTATCAACACTGTTCTCAGCACAAATCCAAAACATAGCCCCATACTAGCTACCATGAAGAAAATTAACTCTACTCCAGCCAAAACCAGCACTCTCTGGCATAGGTTCTTGTGCAGTATGTATAGAGTGCCAAGGCCAATTATCCTCTATAATGATGAGTTCTAGGTACTGTCCTTAGATAATAAAGAAAAACCACTCAATTATAGCTACTAGAAGTTGCAGATATTATGCAATTCATAAGAATATTGCAAAGTACAACAAAAAAGGTAAAAGAAAGATCTATTAAAATAAGCAGCCTAAGCCGATCTCTCCTGGGTGCACTGGCTGTTTAGTTTCAACCAGTTACCTCTCTGGTGAACCCAATAACTACTGTGACAAAACTTCTCTTTGGCTTGTTTTTTGTTTTCCTGGGAAGCAACATTTCTCAGCCTATTGGTTGTCATAGGCTTCTGACAGGACATCTGCTGTCAGATGGGAACACAATACTTTTCAGCAGTAGATTAGAAAGCAAGTGATCTTGCAACCTGGCATGTAAAACAGCATTTAACCCCTTTCTACAAAGCTACGAGAAGAGCACTAGCCCTGGGAGTGCAATAAAACTGAAATAGCAAGGGCACAAGAGATCAACATTGTAAGGGTGACTGAACAAAATTTGAAGAAAATTTTTTAAAACAGAAAAGAGGTTGTCTGCTTTACAGAATCAAGGATGATACTCCAAAATACAGAAAAGTGTAAGGGAAAAACAAAGTCCTTGCAAATGGTGATTTTAAAATATGGGATAAGTTGAAAGAATAAGGGATATCATCTACAGCTCTAATGAGGTGAAACCTAGAACACACCAGACACCCCAAATGCTCTCCTTCCCAAAGTAATCTACATGGACTGCACAGGAGCCATGCTGTACTTCAGTTTGTTTGTGATCTGGGTGTGGACTGGGATCGTGTAGAATGTCATGCTTATCCCTGTCTATAAGTCTAGATGCAGAAATATTTGCTCTGGACATAGAGCCAAGCCTTACAGAACAACAATGAGATGGCACTTGCAAAAAGCAGGCGGTACAAAGCAAGCTACGCATCTAGAGAAGCAAGGAGTGAGAAGATTGCTCTAGATCTGTTTAGGCATGAAATCTGTGCCTGGCAGTAATTAAACATGTGAGAAGTTCAGTACAGAACTGGGTCATGATCTGTGCCACACTGTCTAAAAGAATATTTAATTGCAACAGTGGCTGTACTTGGCAGAGGAGAAATTGGGATTGTCTTACAACTGAGACTGACATTTCCATGCTTCTAAATGTGTGATTAATGCCACCCTGACCCGAAATGTCCTGGTTTTGCTAATATTTTAATTTACTTTTTTTCTAAAATGTTCAAATAAGTTGTTGCTTGTAGAATTGCTCATGGAAATTTTCAGAATTTTCAGGTGTTTTGGGGCATTTTGGGCCTTGGGGCTTTACAAAAAAGAACAAACATGGAAACCAACTCACAATATGATTTCATTTGCACTCCAGAGGATGTTGAATAACAGCCTCTAAACAGACAGACTGATTTTTTTTTTTCTGCATGAACATTTAGATGCACTTATACAAAACCCAGCTCTGAAGTATCATTTTACTTTTCCTTGTAGTGTTTTCAAACCCTCCACACTGTGCATAGGCAGAACTCCAGAACAGATGCTTAGTCACCCCAGCCTAGATTACGCTGTGTTCCTCCCAGATGGTTTCTCAGCTCAGTTTTTACAATGGCAAAGACTTTCCAACTTCGCACCAGATCTTTACAGTGCTTCTTCAAACAGCAGGAAAAGTTAGCAACACAAGTATTTGCTGTCCTGTTATATGAAGAACATCACAGTATTTTTCCATAAGGCAATAATCCTTTCACAATAAGGTAATTGTCTTCAAGTTTATTCACCAAGGAGCTGGTTTACTGCCTGAAAAAGCAATACTGTTTTATTGAATAAGCATGGTGTTTTCAAAATAACTTTCAGATATTCCCTGAAATAGCTTCTTTAGAAACATAACCAATCCTTTTTTGATAGCCTTGCTGTTTTAACTGCTTATACAGCTGCTATTAATGCTACATCTACCTTTGAAATACCTTTCTAACGTAATGCAATCTTTAAACATTTGCAGTCTCATGATCTTCCTTGGGTGAACGGTACTTGCAAACAGTTCTATGCCTCAGTCCTCAGTCCTCTTTGTCTTTGAAAGTCACGTGTTTTTCAATTTCATCAGTGCAACAAGCTGGGAGCAGAAAGGTCTGATGACTCCTTACCCCTCTTTACTTTAGCAGTGCAAGTAGAAACTCTGTGGAAGCTATCCTCCCTGTTGTGCTGTGACACAACTAAGCTACAAAGGGTAAAAAAAGGTTATTGTGGGTCCTTCTTCTCTAATCTCATTCATATGCCACTATAAGGGCAGGTCATGGTCTTTCCATTTACACCCTATACTCAGTTCTGGAGAACACCTGACCATAATTTGTTGCATCTGAAAGTATTGTTTCATACTAAGCCCACCGAGGCTGTTCATAGGCTTCTTTGTCACTATGTATCAGTCCTAGCACTGGCTTATGTTCCAGTTAGCAATTCCCCTGGTGGGCTATACTAAAAAATATTCTTCTAAGAGAATACTTTCTTCTCAGTAATTCCAAGTAATATAGAAAATGTCTAGTAACTAATGTTACAAACACGTAACAAGTATTTTTGCACATAGCTGTTTGCATTAAAAGGTATTTCAAAGTCATCAACATCAGTGCCCAGTAAATGCTCTTTCATGTTTGAATTAAAAAATAGGTTAGAACAATGAATGGCTTTCTTAAGACAGCGATGAACCTTCTAATTTGTGCACAGGCCATTTAATGACTCTCATGTATCTTTCTTTGTGTTAACAGCATATAAGTTCAACTATACCAACATATTAACATGTTTTTCACTAAATTTTATAAACAGTTCTTACAATGAAGATCCATCGCAGATCACAAAAGAGTGAACAGGGATGTCTCAAAGGGCACCGCCTCATCTGCATAACTGATATAGGTTACATATTAACAAGGTTGTGGAAGGCTGGGTGTCCTGGTTTCAGCTGGGATAAATTTTTTTCTTAGTAGCTGGTATAGTGCTGTGTTTTGGATTTAGGATGAGAATAATGTCCATATGATGGACATTATGGCACTGATGTTTTAGTTGTTGCTAAGTAGTGTTTACACTAGTCAAGGACTTTTCAGCTTCCCATGCTCTGCCAGGTGCACAAGAAGCTGGGAGGGAGCACAGCCAGGACAGCTGACCCAGACTGGCCAAAGGGCTGTTCCATACCATATGACGTCATGCTCAGCATATAAAGCTGGGGGAAGAAGAAGGAAGGGGGGAACATTCGGAGTGATGGCGTTTGTTTTCTCAAGTAACCATTACACATGATGGAGCCCTGCTTTCCTGGAGATGGCTGAACACCTGCCTGCCCATGGGAAGTAGTGAATTGTTTTGCTTTGCTTGCACAGCTTTTGCTTTACCTATTCAACTGTATTTATCTCAACCCAGGAGTTTTCTCACTTTTACTCTTCCCATTCTCTCCCCCATCCCATTGTTGGGGGAGTGAGCGAGCAGCTGTGTGGGGCTTAGTTGCCAGCTGGGGTTAAACCATGACACTGGGGTAATGATTTTGCATACTAAACAGCAATGCCTTGTGTACATTGCTATCCCATTCTTGTTAGTTAGGTCATGAACTATCTAAGTGTAATCTAAGGTAGGTGAAGTTTCTGTAGCTTAAAAGACTTACTATTGAGGAAAGAAAAACAAATAGAATCTCTAGTCTAATTCTTTTGCATAAATGTCATCCTATTGAATACAGAAGCTCACAAAGTGCCTTAGCCTCAGTACAGTAAAAAGTACAAGTGAGATATGAATTCCTTCATGCAAAGAGACTAGCAATCACTTACAAATCTGTTTGGTTAATAAGCAGTCACACTTGTGATTTTTTAGGTGGAAGTGGTATAATTTATTGGACCAGCTGGTATAGTTGGAAAAAAGGAACAAATGCTTAGCAGAGGTCTGAAATAGACTCCAACAATTCCAACCAAAGTACATTGGAGCAAGCACTTTCAATTGCATTTGGTTAAGTAACCAGACAATTTTAGAAAATAGGATAGTTATTGGAGGAGAATAGTAGCAAGAGAAGAGGTGATAAAATCCTTGGCCTTGTGAGAAAGAGGCAGAAACAGGCAGTTAGTCACTCCGAGAGCAAAGCATTGTATGGCTTTTTTCCCAAAAAATCTATTTCCCCATCATTCTATTAAAGATATTATCTCCCTCTGGAAACTCACCTCACTTATATTCCCTAGACTGTTACAGCTTCAACAACCCTACGCTTCTGACTGATGGCTTAGTGCACAGAAGATGCATCTGTCATTTGCTCTTTGGCAGATATTAAAACCCAGTAAAGCTGTAGAAATATCCTTCTGAAAGTGGGCACCAGATGATACCTAATATAAATTAGAGCTCAGAACCTGAGATATTCCCAAGTATTATGATCTGCTGCTGGAATAATCCTACTCTTCTTCAGCTTCAGGGAAAATAAAATATGCCCAGATATAAAACAGGGAGTTAGTATTATCTCAGAACAAAATGTGTTAACTAGCAGTTTTGGCATACATTGTATGAGTATGTGAAATTAGGCCCTAAAGAATTGAGTCAGTGAAGGAATTCATTACCTAAATTGGTGCTGAAATATAAAATAGATACATAAAACCAAAACGGAGATCCCAATCCATTTCCTTATGTTGCTTAACCCTGGAAGTCCTTCTTTTCAAACCACTTTATTAGTCAGGGTTTTTATCAAGAAAGCAGGGCTTGTTTGTTTTGAACTCCCCTCTGCTAGAATGGGAGCTGAACCTGGATTTTTCATTTCTAGTTCCAGTCACTAGGCCATTGTATAAAATAGAGTAACACTATCGTAGGCTTTATATCTCTACCTTCAGGATAAGTTTCCTACCTGTAGTTGTCTCTCAGACAATGTAATCTACTAAAGCCTTGGAAGAAGACAGCATTTTAGACACATTCCTGTTACTGATGTTTCTTTATGCTTTGATCTAAAGCATTGCTAATTACTGTTATGAAATCTTGCCCTCTTACCCCCCCCTTATGAATTGCCTTTCATTAATACAATTTTCTGTTCGTCTGAAGACCTACAGAAGATGATCAATCTATAAAAAGTAGCATGCTTTATTCTTTCAGTGCATATTTTAAAATAGAGCTTCTGTAATAAAGGTTAAAGGGTTTTTTTTGAGCCTTTAGAGATATTCATTGCAGACCTGATGCTTTGCTGATTCAAGTCAGCAAGTTCCTATTGATTTTGGTACAGGCCAAGAATAATATGCTAACTCACTATCTACATCTCCAGTATTGGTATAGATTTTGAATATGATGTTAGCAGCAGAGAAGAAAGAATGATTCACTAATGCGAGAGGTTTAGGTTACATTCCTATTAATTAGGCTTCCATTTGTCCCAGTGAAGACCACACCAAAAATCTATGCATGAGCTCAGGGGATTTAAATGTAATTTATGGCCACTTTTATTGATGGCCCTTGGACAGTGTGCAAACATACAAGAACTCGGAGATAGAACTACATGAAGAAAAGAAGGATTAAGTAAACACCACAAATAACTAAGCAGAAATACAACTATGCTAAGAAATTTCAGGACCAGATGGGATATTACATTATTTTGCTAGATGCAGTATTACAAGCCATAGAACTCTCTCCCATTTACCCCTGTATTGTGCCAAAAGCACATTATTCAAAAGGTATCCAGCTTTGACTTCCTGAGAATCTCCCCATCTCTTAATGCTTGATTTTAAAGGCAATTCATATTTCCCAAAAGCAAGCAAGCAAACAAGAACAGGAACCACAAAAACACATCAAAGATTGAGGGGTTTTGTTTCATATTAATGCACCTATATACCTCATTATGAATATCACCCTCTCTATTTAAAACTTTCAAAAGTTTCAGATTCTCAGTCATGAAGCAGCTGAGCTCTACAGAAACCAGACGAATATTGGAATTCCTTTCAGCTGGTGTTGATTCTGTAGATTATTCCAGACTAGTGATATCTGATACAGTCAATCAGTCAAGCTGCTTGAGCAATCTGCTCCACTCCATCAGTGCCATATTTTGTCTATTCCACTGTCATCACTGAAGACATTTGTCTTCTTCTCAGTGCAGCCCAAAATTATAATGACTATAATGATTCATTTTAAAAGTACTTACCATATTTTGCACAGTTTGGGTACATATGTCAGTCCTGAATATTTAATAAAGTTATAGACATCAAAGGATGAGGAGAAGGCTGAGGTACTTAATGCCTTCTTTGCCTCAATCTTTAATAGTCAGACGGGTCATCCTCGGGGTTTTCAGGCCCCTGAGCTGGGAGATAGGATGCAGAATGAAGCCCCAGTTGTCGAAGAGGTGGCAGTCACCGACCTGCTCCTCCACCTCAAGGCTCACAAGTCTATGGGGCCAAATGGGATCCACGTGAGGATACTGAGGGAGCTGGCAGAGGAGCTTGCCAAGCCACTCTCCATCATTTATCAGCAGTCCTGGTCATCCGTGGGGGTCCCAGATAACTGGAAGTTAGCAAATGTGACACCCATCTACAAGAAGGGTCAGAAGGAGGATCTGGGGAACTACAGGCCTGTCAGCCTGACCTCAGTGCTGGGGAAGGTCATGGAGCAGATCATCTTGAGTGCCATTACGTGGCACATGTGGGACAACCAGGGGATCAGAAAATTTTTGTAGTGAGATTAGCAATGCATTCTTGGTTTTTTTTGGTCACCAGCATGATTAGAATAGATCATAATACAAATTGAAAGCAAAAATAAAAAAAAGTGAATTTTCCTTTCCAATTACTCCATAGAAGTACCTACTTTAAGTTGGATCTTAGTTCATATATTAAGAATTAAAATATTAAAAAATATATTTTAAAGTATTAAAATTTAATGCAAAGCATTCACTTATTGAATGTTTTGTTGTTCAAGAATTATTAGAGCTGCCTTTATTAATAAATAATTAGCAAACAGAATAAGATTTAAACCAATCTTTTAAATGTTACTGAATAGACTGAATGCTTTCCTACAGCTGTTGATAGCAGAAAATTTACTTGTCAATTCCATTTTTCATAAATCTGACATCAATTCTATATGATACATTCCAACATTATTAACTGCAGCTTTGCTGATTAGGAATTACTATCTACTATTTCCATAAATTACACATCATTAACAGTGACAGGCAGGCACAAGGAGCTGCTCTGCTAAAGCACAGGTCTCACATAGGTCTTGTGCTATAAGCCAGTAAAGAACTTACTTTGTAAGAAGCTGTATGGCCTTCGATCTCTCTGACATCAAGAGTCTAAATAAATGATAATTCATAATTGCCACATCCAAATTTTCAGAAGAGGTGCTAAGGTGAGGGTAATTTAGAGATGCACCACATTATTAAAAAAAAAAAAAAAAAAAAGACTTCTTGTAATATATGCCTAAAAACCTCTTCATTTCACCTATCCAAGAAATCCTGTTGATGACCTTGGATGCAGTAAGATGAGTATAACAGAACCAAGTTCCTATATTTTGCATCAAATAAACCATTGGCTTTTATTTTAAAAAGAAGCAGCCAAAATTAGTAAGGATGATGTGTCATAACATACATTTGTAGATGTCATGGTTTAACCCCAGCCAGCAACTAAGCACCGTGCAGCCTCTCACTCACTCCCCCCTCCCCAGGAGGGTGGGGGAGAGAATCAGAAGAGTAAAAGTGAGAAAACTCATGGGTTGAGATAAGAACAATTTAAAAATTGAAATAAAATAAAGTAAAATAGTAGTAGTAGTAGTAATAACAATAACAATAATAATATACAGAGTAAGTGATGCACGATGCAATTGCTCACCACCCACTGATCGATGCCCAGCCAGTCCCCGAGCAGCAGTGGCCCCCTCCTGGCCAATTCCCCCCAGTTTATATACTGGGCATGACATCACATGGTATGGCATAGCCCTGTGGCCAGGCTGGGTCAGCTGTCCTGGCTGTGCCCCCTCCCAGCTGCTTGTGCACCTGGCAGAGCATGGGAAGCTGAAAAGTCCTTGACTAGTATGAACACTACTTAGCAACAACTACCACATCAGTGTGTTATCAGCATTATTCTCATCCTAAATCCAAAACACAGCACTATACCAGCTACTAGGAAGAAAATTAACTCTATCCCAGCTGAAACCAGACAGTAGAGTTATCCTGTTTGTTCTGCATAGCTTATCATCTATTACATGTTACAGACTTAGAGTCCAAACTACCCAATTACAGCCCATTTTGAGTAAGCATAATAAAACCTGATACATACAAACCATCTCATATCTACCCCTTTCCCTAACGTGGAACTGTGGAACTCATGACAGAACTGGGAATAATCACAGTCTTAAGTATCCTGCAAGGTTGTTCTACTGCCTAAAAGATTCCTCTGAAAGGAGATGCAGAGTCCTCCTACAGCTCTTTTTCTGAAACAGGGAGAAGATGTTGGTCTCTGTATTTTCTGTAAAACTCAGTTCTGTTACTCATATTAAGTGTAGTATGTTCACCCCTACCAAATCAAACTCATTAGAGAATTTATATGAAAAGCACTTCGTTTAATGCAACTTGTAATACATATCAAAGCCAAAATGGTTATCGAGCTGAAACAGATCTTTGGTATCTGAAAGACTCATGGATTTAAAACAAAGTTTTAAGTTACTTAGAAGTTCTTAGAAGAACAGATGAAAGTTATGGGAATTGCATTCTGGGATATTGCTGCCTAAATGAAGACTAAGTGTCACTTTGAGAATTAAGGCTTCTGTTTGGATTCTATAACATTTTACATTTACTTTCTACTCACTGTTGTAAAGGGGCAAATAACAAACACTTCTATTCCCCTTGGACCATTTCACCAGTGTAATTTACTGCTCTTGTATCTTAATTAAAACTGAAATATAATTTCTTTCTATTTCTAACTAATTTTGCAAGAATGCCTCTACAATGATAAAATTAAGATATGAAGGTCGTGTTCTTTCCTATAGTACTGAATTATATCAGCTTAATTTTAGAATTGTATTTTTGAACTGTATGTTCGAATAAGTAAACAAATCTAGAACCTGGAAGGATAATTCTGTACTTGTAACATTAAAGCTATTAGCTTTATCAATGATTTGTAGAGGTAAACAATCCAGTATGAACATAGCTCTCATTCATGCTTCTTTCATTTCCTCTCTTTTTTGTCTGTTACTACTTCCAGTTTGGAATGGGATCGATGGTTTTCTACTGTAATTTGTACAGATAAATATATACTTATGTTTCTTACTTTCAGTTTTAAAAAATGAAACTATAATAATAATATACGTAAAAATATAAAAAATCACCACAATTTTAATTAATTGTGAGAGCTCAATAGATCATGATGCCACTCAATTTCTCTGAAGACACCACAAAAACATTTCCTTCACTAACTGTGAAGGATTTAATGGTTTCCTATGACATGGTCAAATGCTGGGACATCATTATCCAGAAAAGGTCACAGACAATTTTTCTGACTTGTAAAACATGAAACTACTGTGATAGCTGGGAATGTAATTTTCCTGCTATAATTTTTGAATACTGGATGCTAAAAGCTATTTGTTTTGCAAGCCACAATAGCTGCTTTCAATGCAAAACCACAAAACTGATCTTAACTATACAAACTAGCATGAACACTGAAAATGTAGGTGTTTACTTGACTCTGGAGAGTGATAAACTAACAACTAAATGTTAATTATCTTGTATCACGCTGTGTGTGACTCAAAATAATGCATATAGTGCACTACATACCTTCTGAACTACTCTGTCTAGATCTGACCTTAACTTGTAATGAAATTCTGATTAATATACAGCACTACAAGTGTACGTGTGCAACAGAATATTCATCCATATTCTATTCAAATAACCTTTGAATTTCTTAATAGATCTTCTCAATGTGGAATCCTTCCAACTAACAGATCCATAAACTTACAGAGCTGAAACAAGTGCTATTAAAATAAGCATTTGAACAGCCATGATTAATGGCATGGCCAAGAAATGCAAGTCAGAAGAGATCTATTAGCTAAACAATTATAGCCATTCTTTGTAACAAAGCTAAACCTGTGGATGAGTCAGCAGCATAGCTTAATTTTCAATTACTTTGACTATTTATGCCTGCCACTGAAGACCCTTTTTATCTCTTTAGACAGCTAGCAAAAGTACAAGCTAACCTTTATATGCTTAAGCAACATTTTTAGACCTTTGAACGCACTAGGCGTAACTGCACTATGTTATCCTCGGTGGTGAGGAATCACTTCATACAAGGTGAAAAGAAGCAGATTCTGTAAAGCTGATGCAAAGCTCACTGAACTCAGTAAGATCTTTCCATTAATGACAAGGAGCTTGATTGGTTTCTGGGGCCCTGATTCTGTAACACCAGGCACTTTCTGTAGCTCATCATTTGCACTTGTCCAAACCTTGTACAAACAAGAATGGTAGCTTTTCCTGTTTGGTTAGATTGTTCAAGGTCAAAGGAAACGTAGATCATTGCTGCTCTGATGCATCTGATATGTTATTATGATTCTGGTAGTAACAACAGAATTGTGTTCAGTTTTATCAAATTTCTTCATTTCCATCAAAACCATAATCTATATATATACTTTTAGTAATAAAAAATTAAGATAGAACATTTAGGCAGAACAATTAAGACATACCACTTGTGTGTCATTATTTCCACAGTTCCAGTCATGGACTAGTTGTTTGTACTCAGAATACTTTATGTCGACCATTTTCTTGAAAAAGGCCAGCATATCTAATGTTGAAAACATCTCTGTAACAAATATGTTAATAGTACTAAGAATACTGAAAATAAAAATTAATTTGTCCGTGAGGAATGTCACAATAAATTCCTACTGTTTTCCATCTAAGGCCTCACATATATATGTGTTTATTCTTGACATTTTAGTTGTCTGAGCACATGTATTTCAATTGTTTAATTAAATTGCTTTATTTAATCTGATCAAAGCTCCTATACAGCTACTCTTGCTTGTGACTGGAGCAATTTAAGACATTCAGAGCAGTTCCAGAAATGTCCAGCTAGATTTCTGGTCTTCAACTAGAGTTTACCAACTGTCAGCTGATTGTAGATAATGTGTGCATCCTCCTAGTTTCTTTTAATGTGAAATAAAATAGGTTCCTTTAAAGTTGTCATGACTTAAGGAATGCTACTTCATCCATCGTAAGAACTGAAAAGGAACATTTTTTTATTAGGAAAATACACCTTAACACAGGATGTCGAAATCTCCCACCAAAAGAGTTGACTTAACCAAATCAAATACAATGAAAAACAAGCATTTGAACACATCCTTCTTCAGTTTACCTCAGTACAACATAGGCATATTCCTAATACATGTAGCTGAATGGAAATAAGCATTCTCCAAACTATACTGCTCAGCTGTTTATTTCTTTCTTTCTTTTTCTCCCCAGTTAATTAAATTTGTTTACAGGTATCACCTAAACAAAAGTTAGACCATGCGGATAACAAATGCCCCCATTCTCTGCTGTCAAGACATACTATATTTCATTTGATCTAAAGAATTCTGGCTAAAAAGCATAATGCATCATAGTAGTCATAAATCAAGCAAGATTCTTCACAGTGTTTTTTGTTTCATCACCTTTTTAATAGTTCAACATTTTCTCCCAATTTAAAGCAAAAAAAAAAAAAAGTCATGCAGAAATTCCGATTTCTATTTAGCTCTACTAAATTAACTTTGTTCCAGGTGACTGAAAGATGTTTTTTTCTTGCAGATGTTTCATTCATCAGAATAGACTTAGATGAACTGCCTTAAATATAACCATTTTATTTATTCTGCGTTTTGGAAAAGAATGAACAAATGAGCTTTAAAGTAATGTTTGCCATGCCTTGGGGAACAAGTGAGTTTCCCGTTTCAAGAAACATTATCTGCTTTACTTATATTTCTTTTTTGTTTTTCTCTGTGAAGCTTCTGGTTTCTGTATTTTCCAAGAATTGTTTGTGAATTCATCCATACAACTACCACTCAAATCAGGGGAAGATTTATTTAAACCCTGAACAATGCTTTGCCAAATTAAAGGTATAAGATTCTCTTTAAAATACACTTTCAGGCAGAAATGTTTATTACTTTAGCTGATGGCACTGAAACTCAGAATTACAGATGAGATGAAAACTAACTACAGGCTATTTTTTGAAGACAAAATACAAAAAGAAATTCTTTTTATTCAAGGAAAATACAGATAATCTGAAAAGAAGTTGTGCAGTACATAAATATTAGGTGCATATAAAAGATATACTTTTCCTGTCCTACTTAGTGTCATTGCTGACACTTATTTTTCCAGCTTGGAACACCAGTAATGCTGATTCCTTTGAAACTGATGAACCCTGCTGTTTTTCCCATTTTTATGTATCACTCGGTGCAGCAATCACTGTGTTTCAAAGGGGGAATAAGCTAATATGAAATTAGAGAATTCTCTTAGGAAATTCTTTCTTTTGGTATAGTAATAAGATCCTTCACACTGCTTCATTGGGCATATCTATGATATAAAGTTAAATATAAGACTTTTTTCCCCATCATTTCTCAATATAGGCTTTTTTCTATGCATTCTGCATTCATGAAGTCTGATGGCAGGCATTTAAATAGGGAAAGCATTTTTGAAGGAGATTAGAAATACGCCAGCACTATTGTCAATTTAATTTAGCTTATTAAAGGTATAAAGTGTAAATGTGACCCACAAGTTTATATGTTTTCCGAAGGAGCCTTACTAATAACAGATATGGAAGACATCTTGCAGAAGAAAGGTGAACATGATTCCCATCCTTCCTAGGACGAAGATTACAGGGAAAGGTTCCATTTCCAAAAGCTTTTTCTGTATTTTACCTCACAGCAATGTTGATTATCCATATAAATTTTCCACTGGTTAGGCTGGACACCCTAGCTTTAACAGTCAGATTGCTGATTTCATGAGGCCGGGGCCTTGCAAGTAAGACACTTCATTTAGAAGTATCATGGCTCCCACCTTTAAGGGAAGTGATCTGTGTAGAAGGTGTTTTCTCAATCCTGTGTGTATAGTGCAGAAAGAGCACAAAGGAGTCCAGGGCCAGGCAAAATTCAAGACACTTTCTGCCTACAACTTTTCTCTGGGAGTTATTGCAATTGGCTTCTTGCTTGGAGTGTTAGTCCTGCACTCTCTAAGCATTCAACATTCCCTAAACTCTGCATTGTCAATTAATTCAGAAGCTATAGATTCTGTTTTATTCAGCCTTTATTGATTGGCACTGAAACACTTTACTTTTGATTGCAACATGAATTACAATGCTTAATTTATCCTAGGAATGGTCTTGTGAGCTAAGCAGAGAAGTGTTACTCGCTGTTTTACAGATGGGAACTGAATTGGAGTACATAGAAAGTCCAGCTCTTCAAACGTAGTTGGGGGAATTCACCTACCATGTCTGTACTGAAGATCAGCCTAGGCTGCCACCGTAGGCCATAGGCATCTTGGTCTCATGCAGCACTGCAAGTTTTGCTAGTTGGTATTTGCAGAAATCACTGAATAGCAAGCCACATGCAATGGTACAGAAGTCTGTCACGATGTCTCCTGTATAGCAATTGACAAAGAAATAGTGAAAGTTCCTTCTCCAAATCAAGCAGAGCTTGGCTTTGAAAGTAAATCCCATATATCATAGCCGTTATAGCTGTTCAGGGAATAGCACACCTGCTCTGGCTTCACACGTGGTAGAGACAAGTACAGACTCAGAAAACCAGGATGGTACACAGATGGAAGCTCCTGACTGGCCATAAGCAGATGCCTTCCTCTCTCCAGTCAGTCTCTTTAATCTGCCCAATTCTTTTCTTTTTAATGAATGCTTTGCTAACGTACACAGTTTCCTATCAGCCTGAAGGGTATGCGTCCCTTTGGTGGAGCACCAACTATGAATTATGTGGAACCTAGACATTCAACTCAGGATGGAGGATTCCAGTAGACCGTTTTCCTTTCCCTTCTGCCATTGCTCTTCCTTCAGTTCTTAGCAATAAAAACAGCAACAATGCTTCCTCGATCTGAATCTTTTCTACTTTAGATACAAAGACCATCTTTATTTTTTACCACACAAAATGATGGGAAGTGAGAAAGAGAGGTAGAGGGAAATAATGGCCTTGTGCATGTGTATTTTCTTCAAAGGTCTGTAAAATCTGAGTCAGCCTGTGCCTTTTCAGAGATAGCGGGATTTCTGTGCATATTTATAAAGCCAATCTAATAGCCAAAATGAGTACAAACAGAATTTTTTAATAAACACTCCTTATTCTGATCAAAAAATCCTGTTCTAATCATGGCATTCTCACTAATTTCAGTATCAGCTTGTCTATGTGAAATATATGCCGAGACTCATATAATACAGGTTAGCAGGTCATAGAAAGTCTGGTTAGTTCTCCGTATTTTTAATGTCTGCGTTTCTACAGAATCCTGCAAGAGAGATGCTGTCCCGATCCAGCATCGGGGCAGGTTTTGATATGATCCCAAGGACGAGATTAAGATGCAAACGAGGTCAAATGCCGTACAACCTTTTGACTTTATTTTGGTGAACGAAGGGGTGAGGACCGGGCAGGGAGACGGGGGGGGGGGGGGGAAGAAAGAGAGAGAGAAAAAAGAGAGAAAGAGCGTGCTCAGGCGGGTGAGAAGAGGGCCACGGAGGGGAACCAGCTACCGCCACCCCGCGCCCGGCGTTGCCCCGCCGATCAAAGCCCCGGTCGGCCCAGCCGCTGTGTCCGCAGCAGCAGCTCCCAAGCAGCGCGCGGGGCGGGACGAGAAGAAAAAGAGGGCCCCGAAAGCCGCACGCGGGCCTTTTGTAGGGCCGCGCACATGCGCAGAACGGGTCTGCGTGCGTGCAGTTTGCGCTTCTGCCTTTCGCGCCCTGGCCTCTGCGCGGGCGTGCGGGCAGTCCATGGCCCCGCCTCTCGCGCCCTGGCCTCTGCGCGTGCGGCCTGTGGCGGCTTCGTCGGGGGCCGGATGTCGAAGCCAGAAGATGGCGGTAGAACGGCAATGTCGAGACGATTCTGGTTCCATAACAGTCCTCGACAGATGCCAAGTCCTTGTACGGTTTCTTGAGCTTCCAAATAGGAAAAGTCCTGTGAAGCATACAAGACAAATTGATGTTGCAAAATGACAAGAACCAAACTATTGGGTTTACTTAATGCAAATGCTTTAGAATTCACTAATTAGATTCTGAATTTAGCCAAACACCAGTTCACAAAGTAATATCTTTCCTGTCTCTTTCAATTTCAGATATTGTTGCAGTGAATATAGTGACTGTCTTCACTGCAATAAGCAGAACTTAAGCTTCTCTGATCAGTTTTCAGTTTGCAATGTTTTAAAAACATAAAATTATTAATTCAATTTGATTTATTAAATTTAGTATTATGTCACTTGGGAAAAAAAGAAATATAGTAACAAAGTAACTTATCTGAAGAACTGTGCATTCAGAAGTAAAGTTTATTATTTTAACTGGTATGATTTAAAAGCAAAACAAACAGTTTGCATGCATAATAGGGTAAATAGACCTTACTTGGTTCAAACAACATATTGACATCTTAGAATTTGTAGTTTAGTTCTAAAACTAATACTGTTTCTAATACTTTCTGCAACACATTATTATTTCTGCAGTGAAAGCAATTTTCATCATTTATTGTGCCTCTTAGATATCTACCATGAGCTTATTTGATCTAGAAGAAGCTACATTAATTTACATCTTGCAATCAGCACTCTGAAGTACTGACTTTGAATGACATTTTCTTCAGCTCCTTTCAGAGATGACAAACACTGGCACTATTAGATGAAGCCTTACTACGTTGCCTAAGAGCAAGTCTTAGGTCCATAGGTCATTCAGCAATTCTACTGTTGCAAATTATGATATCTCTTGTATTAGACGAATTCCTTGCTTGTCAGAAATTATTCTTGTCACTGAGCTAAGATGCAGTTTGGAATGAAAGTGATAGTGTAACATATGGCCTTTGCTGTAGGATGGCAGACACATATTCACTCACTCTGAGGCTATTAATCAGCTCTTGGTGCAGTGCCCTTAACTCGCTAACCTCACTTCTGCATTTTGCAGTAGAAAAAACACTCAACCAAAGACTTTAAAGCAAGCTGTGCTTTGTATTGTACATTTCAGGGAAGAAGACTATCCTACAGTTTCTCATTTCAGCTTCTTTTTGAGGGCTAACCATCATCTGGTGAACACAACAATATATTACTACAGCAAAAGGTATGATATCATGGGTGGATAATTTGGTAATAATAACTGATTTTGTATAATGAACTTTTACAAAAACAGTTTTGGTAGATATATTCTGCATAAGGAAAAGGATCCAACAATACGCAGCACATATTTTCCTTCCATCTCATTATTTCTCTTTTTAGTTATTTGTTTAGTATAGTTTATTAAAAATCTTAGAAGGGCATTTCAGCAGATGGAGCTACTACTTGAACACAGATATTCTATGTAGGCATACAAAATAAATATATTTTGCAAATGTATGAAAATAAATATAAATTATTCCAAGCCAATATTTTTACTTCATTTGTCTAAAAAATAAATTCAGACTGTTTAAATTATCAGGAAAAAAAAAGAACTAGAGCTAACAATGAGATTTACTGTGTCAATAACAAAAGAATAAAAACATGCTGTCCAATCAGTACACAAATAAATTATGCCCACCCTTTTACAGCTCGATTAAAAGTTTAACCAAATCAAACTGAACCCTATGGAAGGATATACATTCAGAAAATCACAGTATGATAGCCAGATTTCTGTAGATTCATTACCTTATAAAACAACAGTCACCTTATAAAACTGGTCTGCTTTAAGGAATGTGCAAAATTATTTATTCTCAGTCAAAGATTTTTCTTGAAGTTTTATAGTGTGTGCAGCCTCTGGTTTTGATTTGGTACAGCACTGGAGTGTGTGTAGTACTTCTACAAGAAGTAACGTATGTAATGGGAACAGCAAAGCATGTGCTCATATTTGGTTTCGTTTTCGGTAGGCAGTCAACCTATTTGTATGTTGACACCTGGATAATTGTCTGGCATGTAAAATTATATTCTTGTTTTCTATTGGATTAGGTCCTTCAAGAATAGGAAGTACCCAGCTTTTCTAATTTGTTTGAGAATATAATTTGTTTTCATTTTCATAGAAAAGCCAGTAGATTAACTTTTATGCTTCTGGTAAGAATACTCTTACCTGAAGATAATCATGCACATAATTCTTTACAAAACTGACGCCTGTCTAAAAAGAAATAATTTAGGGTTGGATGTGGGAAAACCTAACTGCATTGTCCTACATCCATGTTCCGTATGGAACCCTCTCACAGTATTTTACACTCTTCTACAAATACACTTGTAGTAACCTTGAGGACTATCTGGAGTACCACTTTACTCATTTCCAAATAATTTTCCAGAAGCCAGCCTCAACCTGGAAACTTAATTTGGTCTATGAAGTTATTATTATTTATTATTTTTTATATATAGTGATGTAGTCCCCACATCGCACATTTATTATCATTAGTGCTGAGAGAAGATATTTTGATAAAAAGGAAAATCTACCATAGGCGGGGTTGAGGAAAAGCTTGGGGTTTTGGGACGTGCAACATGACCCAGGAAACCCCTGCTAAATTGTCTGTGATTTAGATAAAATTGTTGGCAGCCCCTAAAGTTTAGCGAGAGCTGGTAACAGAGGCTGCAGTAAAGTCTGTTGTGTCCAGTGATAGGTTGTGGTCTGTGAAGGCAGAGCAGGAAGGCTCCTGTACTGGCAGGCTCACTGGGTAGGGGCAGAAGTAAAAACTGAACTAACCGGTAGGGTGAAACACAGCAGTGAAGGTTCAGATGTGGAAAAGTGGAATGGAGATGGTACACAGAGCAGGAGCAATGTATACTAAAAGTCAGTGAGTACACCTAGTTATTTTTTACTGGAGGTCCTAGGAAGGACTCAACACCTACCAGCAACCATGGGCTCATTTTGATTGTCCAGAAAGTGGATATTCTATAGCACTTTGCTTGCAAACACTTAATGTTTGCTTGACGTCCTGTTAGTAGGATCCATAAGTGCAGATCAGATGGCTGGGTTCTTGGTATAATGCATGGAAAAAAGTCATGGCTTAATGAAATGTCTGAAAGCCAGAGTCAGAGGAGAAGGAAGGATTTACCAGTTGCTGCATTTATGCATAGCTGGGAGCTGCCTAAATGATGCAGCAAGATATACTGAGGAGAGGACACTATTTAACATTCATCTCACAGAAATATGCTTAACTGTTATGAAGTGGTGGGTAGCTGATGGTCTGGAATAGGCACCAGCACAGTGATACCAAGATGCTCACTCCTTCTGTCTGGGTGTAAACTTGCTAGTGAGGCAGAGCAGTCCCCCACCACTTCCATCCCAGTTCTCCTGACCAAAAAAAAGCAGCCTCAGCTCTTACAGTTTATTGACTGTTCCAGCTGCAATAAATAAGCACAAGGTTGCTTGACTAGTACCCCATGACATCCCTGGCCATAAGATTTGCATTATCCAGCTGTCCTTCTTCACAGCCTTGTACCTTCCTTTCTCAGCCCCAGTCTTCTCCCAAGTAAACAACCTATCTCTAATTACTTTTCCCCTATTAGTCCCAGATTTATGACATCCATACCTACATATGGCATTATGATGTAGTATCAGCCTTATATGGTATTACTGCTATGGCTACATAGGTGGTGTTGGCCTTACAAGACTGTGCTCCCCTAAAGGTTCCCAGTACTCCCCTCCAACAGCTTGTGGAGTTTAGCTGTTTCTCACCTAACTCCTTCATTGCCTTTGAGATCCAGATGCCTTTCCTCGAGTTATCTATAACTTTTGTCAGCAATTTCTCATGTCATGTCTAGTAATTTCCCACAGTTAACTTAACCTCAGGCCAGGGTATAGGTAATGGCCCACTCATTTGCTTGTGCCTTTAACATTAAGCCCAGAGATCAGGAAGGTACCTTTCCCAGTGAAGATTCACTATCAAAATCTTTCATTAAATGAGGTGCAATAGCCAGCCCTTTTCCTTAAAATAGTGGAATAGGGAAAGAAGTGGCAGCAGCACCCCAGTAACACAGCAATTGCTATATCTTCTCAGTATCCAGAAGTTTTGCCTGAAGACACTTAACCATGCAAGATCCATCTTCCCCAATCATGCTTTCACTACAAAACTGTATGATATTCTCCTGTCCTTAATCTTTTCTGTTGAGTCGCTTGACTTCTTATAAATTGTACTTAAATTTTCATTGGAGCAATTACGGGAGCCCAAGTCTCCCTAATGGGTAAATGAGCTAACACTGGAGGATTTTTTTCTCTTTCTTTTCAGGGCAAAACATAACTTGTGAATCTCCATGGGGTTTGCTGTGAACAAAGCACCTCGTCAGTCAGTTTTTTCAGGTCTTTTTATGGACCTTCTAACAGGGCCAGTGATGCACTGATACAAGTACATTTAGAAAGTATGGTAGATACAGTATTTTAGCAGCAAAAAGACATTTTGCAGTAAGAGTAAGCTATATTTCTTATTATTGGGTGGTTATATAGTTTAAAGCTGCAGCACAGAAAGGGCTTACACTGGATTAAAGATGAAAAGACAAGTGTTGTTGAAGATATTCAGAATACTTATAGAACTTCAGACATTTTCTGATTCAACCTCTTTTTCTTCTTCCTCTTAAATATTTCACTTTAAGATCCTCAGTTGACAGTAATTAGGCTTCTCAGGTTAATTAATCTCAGAAACTTCAGTAGCATAATCCATATGACCATAGGAGTTGACCTAAGCTTAATCAACTCCATTGTCAAGTTGCTCTAGCACGACATACAATGAACTGTAAACACTATATACTTTCATTTGCTGAGTTATGATTTGATTCATAATTTACATGTATTAATATGTAAATCACACCTGTGAACAGCATTTTATCTTTTTAATGATATTACATTATGGAAGGGAGGTTTAGAATGCAGTAATCATTTGCATACCTTTTTGAAGAAAAGCACTACTAATGATGCCTTACAGAAAACTTTAAAAATCAGTCTATTACATACTCCTTTTGTGTTTCTTTTCCCTTATTCTTTATTTCTAAGCCAGTTAATCTTTGTTTCCTACACTGTTCATAGCTTTCTGAAGTTTCAATTCTTTACTACTCTATTCTCCCCACAAGATACCAATTATGATGAAATAAAGAACAGTTTCTCTTAAAATTATATTAAATATTGACATGAATTAAATCATACATCACTGACTTGAATCCAGTGTACTCAGGATAAAGGACTAGGCAATATTCCTTAAATAACTTGACTGTTTCCTGCATCACCTCTGCTACTCCATTTTTGGCTTTATGTATTTGTATATATTTTGTTATATAAACATAAATATCCATATATATCCAGTATGCATCACAAGGTAAGAATACTCTTCTCATCCTGAAGATAAAAGGTGAACGTTGGTCTAGAGAAGATGAGAGTTGATTGCATTAACTCACCAGCATTGCAAGGAAAAACAATTGCAGGTACAGACTTAGGAACAACATGTATCAAAATGTAAGAAAAGAAGATCCTGATTTCAAATGCATCTGTAGTGATAAAGACTAAGCAAAGAGAAATACAGGTATGTTGTATAACAGCTCACATGCTATTTGCTCAAACTTCTGTAGCAAAAAAGTCTGAAAACTATAGACTAGATGGCTCTTTATTTTACTACAAGCATGCCACAAAGGTAAATTTCAAGTTTTTCCTTAAATGTAACTATTTTTTTAGCTATCTGTACTTGAATTGCTGAAACAATACAGAATATAAATTAATAATAGGGATGGTCTACAGTTACTATAGATTACTAAAGTCCATACCGGAAAGTAAAGAGTTACGATAAAAGGTTTAGATAACCACTAAGAGCTAGATGAAAACACCTCGCTGAATTCACACACACTTAACTGAGGTTAATATTGTGCCTCTTTTCATGACAAATATACCTCCTGAATATTCAAATATAGCAGAGGCAACAGAAGATAAATAATGAGCTCGAGATGAGTGAAGAGAGAAAAACTTTCCATGACGCTGGCCTTTGCCTCTGGAAAAAAGGTATACTGCACACAGTCCTTTGGACTAGTTCTCCCACTTAGTGTGTTACCAGCTGAAAAAGAAATTGAAAAAAAATCTGTTCAAATGCACCTTGAGCTTCTTTCTGCATAAGGGAAAAAAATTCTAAGCCATTGTAAACTTATGCTAACCTGAGGTATACAAACAAGTAAACCAAACAAAATTAAATGAGAATAATGTGACTGTGGTATTCCCTAAGTTCAATTCATTCATTGAAAAAATCCATTGAGTAATTGGCTGAAAACCAACTAGTGATTTAGATTCTTGAAGTGCAATGCATGATCTTATATTTTGATTTCTATGGAAGTCTGATAATCACTATAGAACATTATTACACAAATTCCCTAATACATGTCATATGAGAAATGTGTTATCCAATTAAAAAAACCCCTGTGCACATGTTTATAAAGGGAACAACAAAATTAAAATAGACTATCAGAAAATAATAATTCAGATTTTAGTAACAGAGACCATTTTTGCAAATTTGCAGCAATGCCAATAAGAAGCATTAATCAAAACCTTTTTTCTTACTATTTTTGAGTGTGTCTTGCCTATATCAAGATTGTATCAAAAATAGGTACAGTACTCATGCTGCTTGAGAGAAGCCTACTTTACAGTTCATGATTGTGTTTAGGCTTCTGAACTGCAGAGAGCTATGGCACTTTGAAGACTATACACTTATTTGAAATAATTTAATACATTCCAATAGTCACTCTCATAAATCCCATTAAGGAGAAAAGCTACAAAAGACAGAGCCCAGAACTGGCATAAATGGTGGAATAAAGACACAAATAATGTCACACCTTAGTGATCTATTTTGCTTAGACATAGAGGCAATCTGTGGTTCAACAGAGCTGTTTTAAAGATTGTCCTACTAAGAACAAACAGTTACAAGACTAATTTGAAAGGGTCAGTAAACTGTGATGTAAAGATTAAGGAGTAAGATGTTTTGGTTTTGTTCAAATGAGGAATGAAAACTTTAAAAATCAGTCCCACTAAATTCCCACATTTCAGAAGATGCAAAGGAGATGCTGAATCAAGACTGAGAACCTCAGACTGTGTACAAGGATTGTCTGCTACGGCTCATGCTCAGTATATGAGAAAGCAACTAATACACTCAAGTGTTAATGCCTTTTGTATGGTTAGGCTACACAGAGCCGTAACCTAAAATCCCACTGGAAAAGTGTGACATGGACTTCCTGCAGTGCAACACCTCCCACCAGCAGACAGCTGCCCAGCCAGGCTCCAAACAAAGGCTGCTTTGGAAAAACTCCCCCCCCCAGGTTTATGGCTGAGCATGATGTCATATGGCATGGAATTTCCCTTGGAGCATTTTGGGTAATCTGTGCGTCCTGCCTGTGTCCCCTGCCAGCCTCTTGCCCACCCCCAGGCTACTCGCTGAGGGGGCAGTGTGAGAAATGGAGAAGGCTTTGACACTGGGTAAGCACTGCTCAGCAACAGCTGGAACACTGATCTCTTACCAACACTGTTTTGGTCACAAATCTAAAACATAGCACCATACGGGCTGCTATGGAGAAAAATAACATCCCAGCCAGACCTAGTACACCGGGATATCTTCTGTTATATGGGTGTAGCAGAACCTGCTGCTGCTTTTGTGTGCTATGGTAATCAGTGGTAAGATAAAACCAAAAGATTAATATTCCATTACAGATATTGTTAACTTCAGTAACTGTGGTAGGCAAAACAATGCCAATGTTTCAAAAATAAAAAAACCACAATCATTGTACCTTGCAGGAGCACAATTATATGCCTGTATTCTTCAATGATAAAAACTAAGATTTTTTTTCTTTCAGCATATTGCATGCAAATTAAATATTTCTGAAGGGAAGCAATTTAATATAGAAACTATGGTGTCTGACGGATGTTCAAGTAATAAAAAAATTATGAGAAGATCTGAGTTGCTGTAAAAATAAAAAATGCATTTTCTATGTTCTAATGAGTTGGAGCTTGTATTTCAGGTGCTCAAAACCACAGTTCTTTTGCATCCGCTGTGCTTTCCTTGTGAAGTTAATATACTGCTATCTATCTGATGAACTTACTCTGTATTTTGGATGCCTGTTATGTATCACTTTTTCTTGGTTGAGTTTAAAAGTAAATCTATATCTGTGTGACAAAAATAGAACATTCATCAGATACATATATAAACAATGCAGGCCTATTTGCTGTATTTCATTTTTAAACACAAAATAATAAACTGATTCATTTCTCATATCACAGGGGTTTGGTTTGGGGTTTTTTGGTCTCATAAAAATCAGATACTGCCTCTTTACAGGATAATGAAAAATCTGAGTGTTTGACTTTCCAAGGTACATAATGATGAAAACAAGCGTGCATCTGAAGAGAGAGCTAAAATACAGTTGATATTTTTCTGTCGCATTTGTTCAATATACTTTAACTCCTGACTAACCTATCAGGAAAAAAACCTTCACAATACCAGTACAGATGAAAAGATATGATTTATCTTCCTACTGATATTTATACAGTGAAGGTATTTTTACAGAAGATTGTATGAGAAAGATGACACTTCAAGAAAATCAATCACTTACATTACTACAAGAAATATGATCTCTCAAATACTTGCAATAAAACCTCACTGGGAGACTGCTTTCACATTACAAACTTTCAGTTTTAGGTAGTGATTGATACTAAAGTAATTAATTATAGTTGAAAACATGACATTTTCTGTTATAGATTGAAATTAGAAACAGTGAAATGAATTCATTGTTATGCGTGCTAATTTGTAAAAAATATAAGTTAAATGCATTCCCTGGTAATGCCTGGAATTAGAAAAAAATCTATTTTTTTAAATGAAAAATGTAAAGGTAGCTTGGCCATTTTGAATATAGATTTACTAAACTGAAAAACGAAATTCTAGCTAGAAGTATTGTCATTCCTGTACGTGTGTGTTGTTTAAATACACACGCGTGCGTGCGAAGCACACGGACAGAGTTCAGCTAGTAGAGAATAGAAGATTGGAATACAGTTGGATTTGAATGGCATTTATAGAAGAGAGATGGAGAGCTGAAAAGCTGCATAACATTGTCTCTATTTATTGTCTCTTGATCTTGCCGAGGTGCGGAAGAGACAGTATTTCCTTTCTCTGTAAAATCCTGGTGAAGTTAGAAAAGACAAGATAAAAAATGAAATTCAGAAAGACAGCTGTAACAAGAGTTGACTTACACGGAAGGTACACGTCTGATAGCATAACTCTGCACAAGAGTAGTTATCATTAGCTTACTGCCAACAGTAAGGGATATTTTGAGATGTATCTTCAAAAATGTTTCCAGGGCCTAGTCCTAATCAGTATTTTCATTAATGACCTGGGTGATAAAATAGGCTAATTTGATTTGCGCATAACAAAAAGATAAGCAGACATGCTAGAACATTAAAGGAAAAGAATTCAAAATTATTCTTTTCTGTCAGCTTGAAGAAATGTTCTGAAAAAATAATGAAGATAAATTTCAAAACAGCGTAGACTACTACGCATAAGTGGAAATAATCAATTTTGCAATCAGAGGATAAAAAAGCTGAATTGGTCACAGTTTTTAGAAAAGGATGAGGAGATTAAGAGTGTTCCAGTGTTTGTCAATCCACATGGTAAATAAGTTTTTCTTATGTTCAGAGAGAATTTCCTGTATTTCAGCTTGACTGGGCACAAAGTCTGGGTAGTCGAACTCCCGTCCTCAAGCAGAGTCACCCACAGCAGGTTGCCCAGGGCCATGCCCAGTTGGGTTTTGAATATCTCCAAGGATGGAGACAACGTAGCCTCTCTGGGTAACCTGTGCCAGTGTTCAACCACTGTTATAATAAAGAAGTTTTTCTTATGTTCAGATGGAATTTCCTGTATTTCAGCTTGTACCCAATTCCTCCTATGCCACTCAGCACCACTGAGAAGAGCCTAGCTCCATCTTCTTTGCACTGTCCCAGCAGGCATTTATGCACATTAATAAGATTCCCCCTGAGTATTCTTTTCTCCAGGCTGAACAGTCTCACCTCTCTCAGCCTCTCCTCATATGAAAGATACTCCAGCCCCTTGATCACCTTTGTGGTTCCTCACTGGACTTGCTCCACTACATCCATGTCTTTTTTGTGCTGGGCAACCCAGCACTGGACACAGCACTCCAGGTGTGTCCCACCAGGGCTGAGTAGAGGAGAAGGATCACTCCCCTTGATCTTCTGGCAATCCTCTGCCTAACACAGCCCAGAAGTCTGTTGGCTGCCTTTGCGACAAAGGCACCCTGCTGACCCATGTTCAACTTGCTGTCTTCCAGAACCTCAGGTCCTTTTCTGCCAAGCTGATTTCCAGCCAGTCGGCCGCCAGCATGTACTGGTGCATGGGCTTATTCCTCTGCAAGTGCAGGAATTGGCATTTCCCTTTTTTCAACTTCATGAGTTTCCTGTCAGCAAATTTTTCCAGCCAGAATAGCAGCAAAACCATCTGCTGCATCAAACACTTCTCCCAGTTTTGTATCATCAGCAAACTTGCTGAGGGTGCACTCTGCCCCATCATCTGGGTCATTAATGAGGAGGTTAAACAGTACTGGACCCAGTGTCGACCCTTGGGGTATACCACTGGTGACTGGCCTCCAGGTGGACTTTGTCCTGTTGATCACAACATTTGAGCCTGGCAGTTCCTTCAGTATTTGATCCACCTAACCGTCCACTAGCCTGTTCTCAATCAGCTTGTCTATGGGCATGTTATGGGAGACAGCATCAAAAGCTATAGTCAGGATAAGCAACATCTACTGCTTTCCCCTCATTCACTAAGCCAGTCATCTCATCAGAGGACACTGTATCCTTGCATTCCAATATCTTTTATTCATTTTATGATGACCATCTAGGGGATAAAACCAATAATAAATCTGATAAATGGTAGCAGACCTAGCTTAAAAACATGGCTGCTAATTCATGCATCATCTGGTATTTTTTTCATCTCCTCCCTGAATCTCATATTCTGTGACTTCAGGTTTCAGAGGCAAATCATAACATCCTGAGTCAAAACCAAGTCAAATAAACCAGAGCTATGACTGGGTCATGCTCTTTTGGATACAAGTGTATGACAACAAGATGAGCTCATCATCAAACAGGTGGCTCTCTGTGTATTTCTGAGTGCGTAACAGACCTTCAAACGAACAACAAAGAGAAGTGGGAGCTATTGCCTCAATCCCATTCTTACACTGCCAAGTGTTCTGACAAGAGATAATGCTTTACTACACTAAAATCTAGATCATTAAAAACTTTTTTCAAATTTGTAATATGAAGATGCTGAGTTTAACACGTACTTCAATAATTACTTCCTCCCTGACACATCTGGAAACAGATATGCAAATAATTTTTGTTTCTTTGTTTGTTTTGGGAAAAAATAGGGCATGTCAAGTTGAAGTGTTATTTCATAGTTATTTATAGTTATTTATTTTTAAGAAAAGAGATACATTTTTTAAATGACTAAACTCAGAATAGGACTTAACTGCCATTGATGAAATAGAGATTTCTCTGTATACCTTAGAGTTTAATGATTAGGCACTTGCTGGGCTGCAGGAACCTCCGATTCAAATTTTACTATTATCTTGTTCAGAACTGTGACTGAGCTGGAGGCTTTCAGCTTCATAAAGAGTAGCCTAATCAGTAGCAGTTACATCTATTATAAGCTAGGGCTTTTCCTTCCTTGTAAGGCCTACACCCCAGGTGTGTTTCTCAAATAAAAGCCATACCACCAACCTGCATAAGGTTATTCTTACATACTGTCTAAGCCAATGAGCAGTCACTTAGAAAAAAATGGAACAGCTGCATCAGGAGAGACAGTTTTCCCTTAAATTCAGAAGCCACAGCATGACTGCAGAGCTGAATGCATTTGGATGATGGGAGGTATTTTCATGTAAGGTGGTGGAATGGGGATGGGAATATGTTCAGGAAAGAAAGCAGACACATTTGAAGATAAGCATCTTTTCTCCTGTTATCTCTAGCACTCGGCATTCAGTTACAGGATGCTAACTTGTTTTATATTATGCCAGTACTTAGCTGCTACTTAGCTGCAAGTGGCTCATATAATCTGAAGTTTCTTTTAGGATTGTTGTGGTTTTACCCGGCAGGCGGCTGAACACCCCACAGCCCTTGGCTCACTCCTCCCCAGCGGGATGGGATGGGGGAGAGAATCGGAAAAAAAAGGTACAGCTGGTGGGTTGAGATAAAGACAATTTAATAGGATGGAAAAGAAAGGGAAAATAATAATAATGATAAAAGAATATACGAAACAAGTGATGCACAATGCAATTGCTCACCACCCGCTGACCACCCAGCCAGTTCCCGAGCAGCGGCCCCCCGGCCAGCTTTTCCACTAGTTTCTGTACTGAGCATGACATCATATGGTATGGAATAGCCCTTTGGTGTGTGTATATATATTTATTTACATATACATTCACCTCTAGCGATTTTAAAAAGCTTCAGATTCATTCACCCTGCTGTATTGGGTTTTTCCCTGCTTTATGAAAAGTTCTTGA
Organism: Platalea leucorodia; assembly: GCF_965183815.1. Classification (NCBI taxonomy): domain Eukaryota; kingdom Metazoa; phylum Chordata; class Aves; order Pelecaniformes; family Threskiornithidae; genus Platalea; species Platalea leucorodia. The sequence goes on along the minus strand of NC_138828.1, from coordinate 62,416,041 downwards.
TCCCTCCCATTCCTCTCTCTAGTAAAACACATGATGATCCAAGTATACACCTGATACATTTTGTGTGAGATTATATCTTAGATGAAGACGACAATTTTCTATTAAAAATACTAGCATTTTGGAGTTACACTTGGCAAATATCCAGAATGAGTATGAACTTTGATATTGTTTAACATTTTCCTGGTATTATATTTTAGCTCCTTTGAAGAGTCACTGTAAAATCAATACAAATGAGGAATGTGAATTGAGTGTCTTGCATACTATTATGAAATTGTTCATGTTGATCTATCTGTTAAAAATAAAACTAGGGCCATCATCAAAACAGCAAACTTTAAAATCTCAAAATGTAATTGTCAGCTTGGAGTAACTGCAGTTTCATACTGTGCTGCTATATAATGAATTTGTTCCCTTTAGGTACAATATACCCAAGAGCATTTTCCAGTGCAATAACTGAAGAACATCCCTTCTATTTTGGTGTAAAGAAAACTGGGAATATTGAATCACTAGCTAATGAAAAATTACAGATCCATGCCAGCAACATAATGTATCAGTAGTTAGAAAGCTATGCTGCAAATTGTGCCAACAGAAGCTTTATAGAAGAAGATTAAGTTCACGGAATCCATTTGAGGACTTTTAAAGTTGCAAATATTGATTGATATGCTTTAGATTGTCTCCAAGGTCCTGATTTTTCCTCCAGTGTACACCAGAAGAACACAAATTTAGTTACAGTGAATTAAATCTGAGTGCTAGGACGTGATATTCAAGTGCAGAATATTTGAAGAATTGCTGTCAGAGTGTTTTTTTTCCCCCACTATATTGTTCATTTTAATTTCATTTTTTCCTTCACCATCTGTATAGGCCTAATTTCAAATGAAAAATCAGACAAACAAAAAAGTGTTCACGGATCTATCAGGAAAAAAGCGAATAAAAAATAATTGAATGGCTGTGACACAAAGAATATATGCAGTGTAGCATGCACTCTTTGACAGCAATTCTGTGGAGAAGCTATTCAAAGTGCAGATTACATGGTTACAATGGTGTCAGAGAGTGTGGGTGTCAGCTTGTGTAACTCCCTATCTAGAGTGCACAAGGACAAGTCAGTATCAGGAAAAGCAATCTATAAAAAGGTGCATTATCCACACAGTGTCTTTTTGCCAAGGCTGAACTCAACCATTAATACCAGATATTGCTGTGTAATCCACCTTCTTCAGCCTTCTGTGTTTAGTTTATAGAGTTCATCTGGTAATTCAAAGGAATAAGTCTGGATGAAAGGAATCTGCTTTTCCTTAGATTTCATAGCTTTTCTCACTTATTTTCAATTTTAAATGTGTGGATAGTAAGTGCTTAGTTTCCAAGGGTGTATTTCTCAACAGTAATTGTTACAATGCCAGTATACAGTAGGCAGAACCTGGCTGCGAAAATTCCGCTATTTATATAAACACACACACTTATACATAGGGATGTATATATTCAAGCAATACAACATCACAAGACACCAGTAATTTAATGAAAGCTAAAAGCAAGGATTTTGATGGTACTGAATATCTGTATACAAACTTATGTATAAAGAGGATAATAAGGGTCCTGCACTGAATTTATCCGGTGTCTGATATAAGATTTCTTTGCTGGACCCTCTAATACTTGTGGGTTTTTTATGGCAGCTGAACCTAGTTTAGGGGTTTATCTTCATGCTTTGAAATCCAGTGTATTGTGTTTTCGCACTTCTAAAGAGGCCCCTCACTTCCAGTATTTTGCTACTTGCTGAAACTTGATATTAACATTTTATATTGGCTTGACCCACAATCCTCTGTGACCTAAAAGTCATTTATAGCCTGCAACGGATGTTGCTACCACAAGGCTCACAACTGTGATATTTAGGAAAAGCCTAAATTGTTGAAAAGTTATTCAGTATGGTCCTTCCAAAGACATATGTGCATCCTAAGAGAGATCTTTCAGAATTCTGTTTCTCTAGAAGTTAATTTCTTGTATAACAAATGCTAAAATATAACAACCTAGGTGTTCTATTACACTTACTAAATTGCTGGATATTGAGATTTTATGACATAATCTTTTCCCACCTACTATTCTGACTTGTTTTTCTGAGGAAGGTTTAATAGATTTCTTATTCTTTCTCTACCTAGTCTCATGGCTCAGAAACTTAGACTGCCATTTAGGCTAACCGGCAAATGGGAGATTCAGGTATTGGACTGAATCACAGAATAGAAAATAATTCAATGTATTAGCCTTCCTGTATTTCTTCCTTCATGCCTTTAGTTAGGTAACTGGCTAGAGGCTTTTTAAATACAGTATACAGGTTCATTGAACCGGTTGATCCCATGAAAATGTGCTAAGCACAGATGGCTCAGTGATCTTTAGTTACCTATAACCCTGTAAAATATTGGTAAACCCCAACTGGCTACATGAGTCATAAAAACGTCTGTTGTTCAAATAGGTAGACCCAGCTGGAAATCTATGCTTTTAAAAATGCAACTTGTTTTCTACAAAGCAGCAGAGTCAAAACACCTCTCTTACTGATATGAGAGTCAAAGTCCTCTGCGTCCACTTAGCAGTACAGACCTCTCTGGATGGACTAACACCCTGGGCAGTTTACTGTCATACTTTTATGACTTACCAAGCCAGGCATAGGTTTCCAGCAGCCCACACAGTTACAGGTAACTCATGCTCACTGAACCAGTTCATTCCATCTGTGCTTAAAAGAGTTCAAACCATGAATAGCAATTCATTTAAACATCTGGGAATCGTGATGCCATTTGCAGCAGTGCCAGGGATGACCTCCTGCACTTTGAAGGGACAGTGCAATTCTATGGCAGTGCAGCATCCAAATGCTCTTTGTTGCTATTATGTCTGATGGAAACAATAATCTTCTGTTATTAAAGGTCAGTTCATGATGTCAAGCCAGATAGTATTATCATGCTGTACCTGGAAAATGCAAGTGGAGTGTAGGATACAAAAATTAATATCTAAAGAAATTATCAACAATATAGTAAAAGACAAGAAAAAGTTATATTTATGTTGGTACCTTAATTACTTCCTCTGGGAATTTATATGAAAAGAATCCCTAGCAAGGACTGTGCTATGTAGAAGTTGGATCATGATAAATTCTCTGCCGCTTCCTTTCAGTTGTACTCCATAGTACATGTCAGGTGTGTACAGGAGGAGATAATAAGCCTATCCCTCCAGGGTTGGCAAATCAGAATCTATATTCAAGGGGGCAAGGGGAAAAAATTGCAAGGGAAAAAAAATTTTCTGGTGTCTACATTTTCTCTCAAGCTAGGTCCAATCTGACCTGCAGCAGAAATACTATCCCAAAACATAAAGAAACACAAGGAAATCTTACAAAGGTAGGCATGCAGGAGCTGATATTTCTTGAATCAACTTTAACTGAACTTTAATTATTTTACTCATAATTTTATTTCATTTATTTTAAACACTTCTGTTTTACAAAAATTATGTTTGTTATCTGTCTATCGAGCTTTCTAATTACTTGGAAATCTCTCTGAATTTTCCCCTGCTGCAGATGTCCATTCCTGTAGCTTGCTGTTCCATAGTACTCTACTGTCTATTTCACATACATGGAATGACAGAATGATGTACTGGATCAGCATGCAAGTGTGTTATGAAGCAATTATGTTTGATGGTGCAGATGTGTTCAAATTAACTTTCTTCCCTGACTTCAGAAAATCTGCATCAGAGACTTAAGGGAGCATTTCTTGTATTATTAAAAATAAATTACTAGCAAAACAGGGCAGAGATTGATCCCACTCTAACAGTTTAGAGCAGTGAAAGGGAAAACAAGCCTACTTTGCACAGTTAACAATTTATTACACCCTAGTTTTGGCCCTGGATTGCATTTCATAAGCAGAATTATTTTAAAGTAATACATGCCAGTCCCTTAAAGGCTCACTATTTCGAGAATTAATTAGATGAGATTTTTTTTCTCCTCCCAAAAGTCTGTAACGATTAGTTTGAAAAGGTTGAGCTATGTAAGGCATCATGTGCTGAAGTGATCATCTTAAAACAGAATGTTGACTGACAAGTACTGGCAAAAAATTATGTCATGACTGCTATTTAAAAAAAAGACAAGTATTAAAACCTGTGCTAAAGAAGAGAAAAAATATTAAAGATAGCTTACCTCTTAGAAGACATCCATATACTCTTTGAAAATCCTTTAACAGCACCAGTAGTCTTGTTAGATCTGCAATTATTTATTTTTCTGTGACATGAATCAGAGTGTTTAGATCTTCAGTATATTTCCATTCAAACAGAATATGTGGTATAAAGACCTTTCACATAGTTCCTTCAAGCAGACTCAAAGCAATATGTGTAAGGTCATAAGCAGAGTCACCTCAATCCGAATGGCCTAGTCTTCAAACATATATAGAACTAATAACTCCCAGTTTGAGTTTGGAATATATTCCCTTTGAGATGTACTGATCGCAAAGCACCTAAGCTTACTTCTAATGAAATCAGTGAGAAATCTTCTGTACTCACTGCAATCAGAAGTGCTACATTTTCTTTGGGCAATTATTTTTTTTAAAGTTTGAGTTGGCTGTTAGGTCATTTGATTTTAGTACCTAAAGCAAAAGCTTTTATAAGTGACGGGAGATTAATTTTGCAAGCAAGATCCTTAAGGAAGGATAATTCCAATATATTAAATTCACTGCTTACCTGAAAGTAAGTACCCTGCATTAACTTCCTGAAGGATATATACGTGCATGCCATCAAAGACAAGCTGTCAAAACAAGATCAAGTGCTGCTTAAGTTCACTTAAAAGTCAACTTTCATTCCAAGGTGATGTGCTTCAAGGTGAAGTGTGTGGAATCACATACATCCCTGTTGCAGTTCTGATTTTGCTTGTTAGTAAATGTCATGAATGTTCCTATCATTTACTATGGCTAGCTAGACTTCACAGGTTGCACGTACATCTTAAAAGAAGCCTTGAGGATCATATAGTCTTCAAGGGTTAATTAGGTGTGGTCAAATATAAAGCAGAGGAACAAACACGTCTGTACAACAAATCATTGTCTCGTGTGAGAATAATATCAGCACTCTAGGTGAAAATACATTGTTATTCCCATAGTGTTCTCATCTTTATGTCATTATATCAAATGTATTTTCTATATTCAAAGAAAATCTTGAATGTCTAGACAATTAAAACTGTTACGAGGAAAAAAGTTAAGGAAAGAATCAGATACATAATTAAACATACTTAAAAGATAGATTTTCTTTGTCAATCTTGCTTTTTTGAAGCAGCATATTCTATGTATGGTCTCAGTGAAATTAGTGGAACATGCTATGAATGTAAATTCTTGTTTTCCAGACTCTGTTTTATAATGGAAACGTACTTTTGAAGTGGGAAATGTGTCATTTTTTAATGCGAAAAAAAAAGTACTTTTTAACAAGAAGTTTACTTTTATGTTTAAATTTCAGAACTGAGAGCTGAGAAACATTTTTTGTATTCCTTCATGTGCTGACTGACCTTGTTCCAGAGAGCATTTGTTATAAGTCATTGGCTGGGTAATGAATAATTTTTATTCCCTTGCTCTTCCTTTTCTTCCAGATATTTGTTATGTGATTAGCCCGGGATTACCTGTAGCTAGTTTTGTCAGTAAATCGTGTATCTGCTTCAATGTACACATGTTGCTTGCTTTGCATAGTGTGGTTTTCATATAATCACTGGGAAATATTGGTTCAAACACAGTCAAGATGAGTTTTGCTCTTGACTTTAAGGGGGCAGGATTTTACCTTTTCTGCTCTTTTTTTCTGTCAGTTTAGTAATACAGAATTGCACCTGTTTCTGGTGGGATGCATGAGATTTCTTCTTTAAAGATGAAAAAATCTCAGGTATTTATTCTCAAACTTCTGCAATTAATTTTCAGGTATTCAGTTCAGATTTTTGTGGACTCATGCATATTTTTACAGATATCTGTTACCTGCAAGGCCATTTATGAAGAATGAGCTATTTAATTCTTTATGAATGCAAGCAAATGGAGTCATGCATTTGTCACAATTTTGGACAGTGGCTGATTTTCAAGCTATTTAAACTGGACTGATGTCCTCCTCCAGGTGTTTCAGAATGGCATCCACTTTGCCTACACAAATTTAAACGAATTTGTAATCCTTAGTTAAACAGGGATCAGTTTTGTTACAGTCTCTTTTCTCCCCTCCCTGTACAGATTTCATCATCTTACAATATTACTATATCCCACACTTCTTTTCTTGTTGAGGGCATTTTAAGGATTTTATAAACTTGGTGGCCAAAGTGTTGTGTTATGGCTTTTTTTTTCTTTTTCAGATACTGAAGCCTATCTGTGTTCACCAGTGCTGCTAGAACTGTATTCCTAATTCTTCTAAAAACTGTGCATCAACAATACGAGTATCAACTTACTGAAGCTTTACTTTCCCTTTAAATGGGGATACATCAGGAATTTGCTCAACGTCTGACTTGAAACCCAGTGCTATCCATATTAGAGAAAACAATTATGCAATGGTATGATTATCTTCCCTCTTCAGCACCTCATGTATAATCATGCTAATAAGTCTGACACCAGCTAGTACATTTTCTAAGTGATAATTGGGGACTCAGCCATGCAGTTGCAATGACGTTACTGGAGGTAGTGTAGCCAAATCCTAGGACTTTGTTTTGAAAACCCTCACCCTGCAGCGGGTTTAATGAATTTCATTTGGTTACTTACCTAGTTATGATGAATGGGAAGAGAAGGACAGACTTCATTTTTAGAAAACAGCAATGTAACAATAGTGTCATCTGTGAAAACAGCAATTTGCACCTAATGCAATTTATGCTAGTCAGGCACTTTTACTAAATAGCAGCATCTCAGTCTCATTAACAGCTGCAGCATAATTTATTTTAAACTCTAAATAAAAGGGGTACCTGTGCACAATCCATATGCTCCTGAAAATAATATCTGGTATTTACACTCTATCTTTCATTTAACTTGCAGTTAAGACTATGAAAAATTGGTCTGCTGTTCCCTTTTTTCGACTGCGGCGGGACAAAGCATGCTGGAAAACCACATTATAGATTTTTAAAATTTTGTTTTGTTTTACTTTTCACTATTGCTTCTCTTGCTGGACAGTATGGCTAGCCCTAATCTGTGACTTGCCCCTTCTCCTCCACTGAGAATGTTTTCTCTGAAGAAGCATCAAACTGATTCACCAAAAGAACCAAATTTCACAACAAAGAAAATCCCCTTGAGGGAGAAGAAACTGGAATATGTATTAATAGAAGAAAGGAAATGCAGTGGGGAAATGCTGTGTGAAAGGAAAGCAGCAAAAGACAGAAAGGGAAGTGAGTTTAATGCAAAAAATGATGGTCAGAGGTGATAGAGACCCAGTCACAACATTTCAGTTCTCAAGTTGATGAGGCAAAGGCAGAGTAATGTAAACGCTGCAGTTAAAAGTCAAAGGCAGTTGAGAGTAGGGCGTAATGTAGTCACCTCCCATTGCATCCCTCACCATCTGCTATATCTTGACATACAATATATCACAGAATGAAGTGTAAAGTGCAAGGTCAAGAGCCAAGATATTTCTCTCATCAGGGAACTCCAGATAGAAAGTCATTATTGATCAGTCACAGCTACCTAATGGCACCTCTACCACTCTGTAATTGGTGCTGAATGATTTTGTGTTTTTATTACATTAAGCTTGCGTTGCTATTCGACACAGCAAGGACATGCAAATGGTATAGTGGCTTACAGGCTGATTTAATATCAGAAGGCAAGGTATAGATCAAGGAAAAGAGCTGGGTGATACCTCAGCATGATTTAATCTTGAACCTGGGAGATGAGATTGCTGAGCAGGTAGAGAATGGTATCAGTTAGGAAATTGATAATAAGGAAGTGAATGTGTTAAAAAATAATTTGCTTCATAAAAATGGTTTTTCAAATGACAGCAATTATACCAAACACAAATTGCTTCCTTGGGTGTCATACTTTCAGACAGAATTAATGAGTGACTTAATAACTCCTGTATTAACATAATAGGCTAGTTAGACTAATTCACTGGAAAAGTAGAAGTATCATTATATGTTTTAACATAGCATTGTTATTGGTGAGGGTATTTTATTAAGTGAAAGGGAAATGAGTTAAATCACAGGTAAAAAGGATTAATCGTGTAATCCACCTCTGCAGAGGTGGATTTAGCCAGTATCAATCCAAAGCGATATGAATGATTAATAACTAAATATGGATCTGCCATCACAAAATTATGTAATTTGGCAAATATATGGACACATTTTGCCTTAACTGTATACACCAATCTGCAAAGAAGCATAAAGTTTTATAACAGCAGCTGCATTCACTCCACCATCATTAAGCTTCTCTCACAATTTTTATAAAGGGATTTATTACTTGGCCATTTCACCTTAAAGTAAGATTTGCCATGCATGTTCTTAGTGACTACTTCAAATTGGTGCTGAGCACCTGCAACCCCTACTGAATTCTTCAGTGAAAGTTACAGGTGCTACCACCAGCCCAGAAGTTAATTTTATTGTCTCTCACTGAGTCTTTGAAATCATTTCCACTGTGCTTTTTGGAACACAATGGATCAAAGCTAGGAAAACAAATAAACATAGAAGTAAAATGCTCCCTAAGCTCCAACTAAATTAATATTCATTTACTCGTTTCCATTCTTTCAGTCCGCTGAAAATAAGTTCTATTTGAAAAGAAACACAGATTTTTCCAAAATGTACAAAGTAGTACACACATTAGATATACAGCATGTCAGGGAAGATTTCCATGTCAAAATATGTTCATTTTTCATCTCCCTGTAGTCACTGGTTCTGAATGGAGTGTGTTATTGGTTGCTTCTGTCACAGATGGTACCTTTAGGCCCAGGTGAGCTAAAATCCTACCGCCACAGATAGTTCTTGTGACCAAATGTTTACAGTGTAAATAAACAAGGTTACTACAAACATTGCAAAGATGAGTCAAGATTGTTACTTCTGAGGAAATTGCATCCCGTTTGGGAATGGGACCCGAATGGCTTGTTTACTTGCATAGGGATTTTGCATATAAGATTGTCCATTCATACCTACAATGGAAGCACAGAGCAGACGTGTACCAAAGTCTACCCTAAACTGCTGATCTTCTCCAATATCTCCAATACTTAATAGCTTGAGGTTGATATTATTATATTTATGTCTTTTGTCATGTGGAACAAGACATTTTTTTCCTGTACTTCAATCTTTTTTCTTTAACTTCATAAGAATAATACAAGTCCTGCCTCATGGCATCATGATTCTCTCTAATGACTTAGGCATTGGATTGCTCAGTTATGATGGACTTAGTGAAATCTAGATTTAGTTCAAGGGGTGCAAAAAGAATTTGCCCCGTTACCATGGCAATACGAAAAGGATATAACCTGGTCTGAAACAGAGGTCTAAAATCATAAAGGATCTGGTTCAATCTTGAGTTATATCCCAGAGAATAATGCTGTGACCTATGGAAGGTCCATTTGAAAGCTAAGCTGGAGCACGTGCTATAGGACTGCACGTGAAATGTATTAAAAAATTCTTCCCCAAAGACAGAAACCAATTCAAAGATGCATGTGGTTACGGTAACTGAATGATTCACTTATGATGCTATCTTTTCATAGTGAATGAGAATTGTGACATTCTAGCAAGTTAAGGTGATCTTTTCCCATGCTGGAAAAAAAAAAAAAAAAAAAAACCAACAAAAAACCAAGCAGAAATGATTTCTTTTGCTAAAAATGTAATTACTATTTGCACTTGTCCTGTCCCTGCATTCTGTATTTCTCATGAGAACAAAACCCTGATGTAATACTAAAATGCGAAACAAAACACAGATCAGGTTTCAATAAAGCTGCAATAATGCATCATATGCATCAAATCATGCTGTAAGAAGCAGTGCCTATAAATATCAAATAGCCTTAAAAATCACTTGGCTGCAGAAGCTTGGAAACAAGACTGTTGCAGTATGCTACTGTTTGCTCCCGATTCCAGCAATCTTTGTTTATCTGAGGTTAACTGCTGACCCATATTACTTTTTGTACTTTTCCAAATAGCTTTTGCATAGGTCCAAGCTGCCTAGAGAATAAAAATAAGTAGGATCAAGCATTATGCTATTCTGTATCCTTATCACCAGAAAAGATACAAACCAATGGTCAATGACATTTTCTTCTAGTATAAGTACTAGCTAAAATGACACAAGTCCAGTACGAATGTTCAGTCTGACCACTTATGAAAACAGTAACTGTATCATCAGAGAATATACAGGCTAAGAAACAGTCTGAACAGCAACACAAAAAAAATCAGAAATAAACAGAATTAGTTTTAGTGGGAAACTAATGGTCACAACTGGCATGAAAGGTAACATGATTTTTACTAGTGACTTCCTGATCCTTATTGCATGCTTACTATACTTCAAGTGGTTTCTCTTTCATTCCCTGGAAAAAACGTTTCTCACAACCATTCAAGTTGAATGAAATTTGGGGTAATGAGTAGTAGCTTATGTTTCATGTATAACGCTTAATAACCAAGCCTCTCCACTCTGCTCGGTCATAGGACAATAAAGAAGGTGCCTTAAACTCTTTGTCATAAAGAGAACCAGTCTGCCAGAGAAGAGTCTGAATTAACTTTTGGAAGAATATATTTCAAAATATAGCTTCCTCAGATCTAATGTTTTATTACACATTTATACTGGATACATTAAAAGGAGTTTTTATGTCCCCATGACATGGTATTTTGAGATACATGTGCTCTTAGGTTTTGCAAACCTAAGGTAGCAGGGATGAAAAACTTTATTCAGGCACTAGGCTTTACTCCTTGGAGGTTTAGGCAGGCTTCTTTCTCCATATGAACCTATCTAACCTGTTACTGCAAAGACTGGTAGTGTCACACATTCAGAATGGTTGATGTATAAGCCTAGGATGAATTTCTCTTCAGACTCGGATTGTTACAGACAGCTATTTGCGATAAAGTATCTTTTGTCTGTACAATCAAATCTTATTCAGCTTGTTGTGTTCTGTTGTAGAATTCCTGCAAAAATAGATAAGCAACCTTGCAAGACAACAGAATGTAAGTGGAGGTGTCTTTTAGAACAAGGTGCCCAAATGGAAATGCAGGCCTAGAAGGGTCAGCATTAGCCCTTAGTAGAAGAGCGAAATAAGAAAATATCTTAACTGAAAAAGAAAAACAGAGTAGTTGGAGTTGAAAGGGACTTCTTGAGATCATCTAGTCCAACCCCTCTGCTCAAGTGGGGTCACTGACAGCAGGTTGCCCAGGGCTATGCCCAAATGGCTTTTGAATATCTCCAAGGATGGAGACAACACAGCCTCTCTGGGCAACAATCTGGTGCGTCAACCTTTTCTCCTGGTTTGTGTCATCAGCAAACTCCTCCACTGAGGGTGAGACTTCCTTCCTCTTCCTGCCTTCTTGAACTCCATCATTTCATGGTCACTACAGACAAGGCTGCCCTTAACATTCACATCCCACTCAATCCTTCCTTGTTTGTACGTATGAGGTCCAGCAGAGCATCACTCCTCACTGGCTCCTTCATCACCTGTCTTAAGTTGTCCTCAATGCACTCCAGAAACCTCTTGGATTACTTGTGCCCTGCTGTGTTGTCCCTTCTTCAACCATCTGAAGAGGCCCCATCAGCTTCTTCCTGATAAGGTGGTTGGTAGCAGATACCCACAGGAACATTGCCCATGTTGCTCTATCCGCTAATCCTGACCTGTAAGCTCTCAGCTGACTCCTCACCCCTCGCAGGAATTTTCTGTAGAGAATCAGAGATACCTGATAAAAGAACACTTATGCTGCTAGCAATCTGAATAGAGCTGAAAAACTTTAAAATCTGTAACATGATTTCCTTAAAAAAGGAAAAAAAATTGAGATTTCTTCATAACAAAGGTTCCTTTACCACTTCTATGGCAGTGTAATGCATTCTATGTCTCCTTGGAGACTTCTATACTACAAGAGGATTTTAAAATACCTGCATCATGTGTTTAAAACTGTGTATGTAACCTAGGAACAACAGTCCTTATACGGAATCACAGAATCATAGAATGGTTTGGGTTGCAAGGGATCTTCAAAGATTATCTAGTCCAACCACCCTGCCATGGGCAGGGGCATCTTCCACTAGATCAGGTTGCTCAAAGCCCCATCCAACCTGACCTTGAACACAGTTCATAGCCTAGCTACTTGAACAATTTATCACATACCAGTTTATGAATCATAAATTTTAATATATGTAGTATCAGTTCATCACGAAAAAAAAAAAAAGCAATTGGAGTTACCTCAATCTACAGTGAAAGATTAAAAGAAACTTGAATTGCTTGCACTTACCATTGCACACTAGCAAATTGGTATTATCATGGCCCAGCTGCTGTGCAGCAGCCTTTTATCCACAATAACTTAATTGTTTTTCTAATCTTTCAAAAACTTAGAAACATTGGAAAACGTGTCTGTTTATTCAGCTGACAAACTATGAAAAAGCTTTTTCATACTTTTAGACGTTTTGTATAGCTTATTAGGTACTGAATGGGGTCTCTCTTATAACTTTATAGTGTTTCAGAAACAACAAACCAATGACTTTATCTAATGGTTAGCAAGAAAGGAGGAGTTAGACTGGTGTATTTAAAAGCTTTTATTAAAAATATGCTAGCAATACAGTATTTTAATGTGCCAGTGATGCCTTTTAAAATATAAATATAGACTGTTCACAGCGTTGGTACAACTAGTTTTACTGTATCCATTCCTTCTAAGAAATATTTAAAAACAGGTAGTTTGAAAAGTTTCTGAGTATTTGCAAGATGAAATTAACTTCTAGAGTGAAGTATTCATCATCTGGGGATTTTTGATTGGAGTTTCTAGTTGCCAGCGCGTAGAGTATCAACTCCCCACGAGATCCAGGTATAAAGTTTTAAATCATTCTCAAACCTAGAGACACAATTCCTCCTCAACTCTGATTTCTTTTTCTATCAAGTTTGTATTGCAAATTTATACTATTTCATGAAGGTGCCTTTGGACATCCTGATCCACTTATACCTAACTAAGACAGACCAGCTATAAAAGTATGAGGGAACTCTGGAGGAATTTAGTAGAAACCAATAAACGAATGAAAAAGCCAGTGATGGTCCCAGTCATGGGATCAATGCTAACATATATTCGGTGATTTTTAAGCCACTTAAACAATGAAGTGCATATTTTAAAGAGTTTTTTTTCCAGAATCTGTTGTGAGATAGCATAATTATTATAAATTTAGAGCTATTTTAGCTGACCAAGTTAAAAGCTAAAAACCGTATTTTGCTCATGTAGGAATAAATGGCAAGACTCCTATTAGTAGGATGAAGCTTCAAGCTGGAAAACAAAATACAACCCTATCCTTTCCTCCATTTGCAAAATATTTTACATGTAGATAACAAAGGCATATGTAACATTCAGAAACTGCACTACAAATGCAGAAACGCCGTAGTTAGTGACTCAACTTCTGTTCTTTGCTTTTAATTCCCTGTTGTCCTTCAACATATGAGGCATCCCTCTTTCTCTCTGTCTCCATTCCTTCCCCTCCTTAAAATATATATGCAGTATAAATAAAATACATAAATATAATATAATATATACGCATTACATATATACAGTAAAATAATAAGGCTCAGTGAAGACAAATAATATAGTTATTAACCTTACTTACAAGCACTTGGAGAAAGCTGTTATTTAAAAAGTCCACAATCAACCCACTGATAATATATTTCCCCCCCCCCAAATAATAAGATGTCATGGATCAGTTAGTACCAATGGACAAGAATTTTGTGTAAAACAGATTGCATCTTCCATTTCTTACTCCTTAAATCACATTATTTCCTCAGGGAGTAGTGCTTTTCATCACATACACAATGGACTTTGTGCATAACATGGGTTAATTTCCTTGGGGATTTGTTCCAGCTTGTGGGGATAATTAAACACTGAATCAAATGACTTTGGGATATGATGGTTGCCCTTCAGTTTAAGTCTTCAAAACCAAGGTTGTTGTCTTTTTAAAGGATATGCCTTAACACAATGTGTCAAGTAATGAATTTTGGTGACATGTCATAGTCTAGGATATGCAGAAAGGAATCAGGGTAGATCAGTAAAACTTTCTGAAACAATGACAGGCATCAATTACAGCTTTAAAATTTCTTGAAGACTAGCATGCACAGAATAAATACAGACCATTTGTTATGGCCTCGCAGACTACTCACCAGCACACAGATCGCATTTGCAGAATCATCAATAACGGTAACTTTAGCCCTCTGCATAACAAAATCTGTCTATGCCAATGGCAACAGACAGATCAAGGTAAATGTCCTGCCTATTTGCCAAATTAAATTGTATACATCTGTGCAAATAATTTTTAGCTATATTTGCAGTATGTATCAGCACAGTTCCTTTGGAATTAGCTATTTAATGCTCAACACCTGGTCTTTCTTGTTAATTTATATTGCTTAAGATTTTTTCCCCTAATTTGCATAAAACCATAAAGATTAAAGTATATATAATTATTGATTTTTCCTCTGGGCATGCATTTTTTTCTCAAAAAAACACATATTTGATTGTCTTTTTATCTTTCCTCTTATTTATATCTCTTGATTGTTCTGTTTATTACTAAGATAGCTTTTCTGATATTAATGAAGATATAATTAACTTTGGATCCTCTACAGTGATTCTGCTTCACACATAAAAATGAAATAAGACAGGGAAGGGAGTAAGATATGCTATTAAAGCAAAGAAAAAGAAAGGCAGCCCACAATAAAGGTGAAACAATAGCGCCCCTCAAGCTGATATTTGACAATGACAGAACATGAGTCACCATTATTTAAATCATATTAATAATTAATAGGCTTATACGTTACAAAATGCTCTCCCACCATTTTTCCCTCAGCATCACTCTTTGGATTCTGAAGAGTTTCTATTGTTTTCAATTGACATAAAATATAGCAGATTAAGGCCAGTATTATTTTACCTAGAATCTGCTTGCTGTTTTGTTGCATTTATGTTTGAAAACATAATACCGCTTTTTGTGGATGTAACACTTTACAGATTAGATAAAAATTAAAGGAGGAATTTTCTGTGGAGCTTATGCCATGATCTGCTGTAGCTGAGAACCACATCTCTTCCTGACAGTAATGGAAGTTGCAAGTTTTATTAGACACTGAACAGTCTGGTAAGTTTATCTTGGTTGCTAGGTTATTGTGAATATATGCGTGTTAAAAACAAACAAAAGAAAAGCCTGCAGCATTTGATGCCCCACTGGGGTAAATCAGTATAACTTCACCATTTGAAATTCTAATCCGAGGCTTTTTCTACCCTTTAACATTAAATATATGTTAAGAAGAATGCATCTTCAAAACAATTTTTCACGGACAGCAATGCTGCTCATCAACGGCTTGCAGTGCTCTGTGTGGCAAAAGCTATTGCCGAGCTATTATATCACACAAGCAGTTGTGGAGTGTAGGAAACAACACCTAGGCTATATTTACGAGCACGAATCTGTGAAAGCAGCAGTTGAAGGTGTATAAAAGCTGCAAGAGGATCAGGATACCTTGTGGAACTGTCGTGTTCGAAGGAGGGGGAGAGTTAATAGAGGAATATCAGTATTTTGCAAAGTGCAGCTACATCAGGAGAAAGAAGTTATGAGCAACAGCAAGCAATAGAGAGACGAAAAGCCTAGCCAGCTGCAGCAGGTGAGTATGTAACTGGTACAAGGGGCTGCTTTGGTGAAAGAGAAAAAGAAATAAGCATAGAAATGGGAGATCATTGTCAAATTAATAATTAATTTTTAAAGCAGTTTTATGGAAACAAGAAAAGGTACTATTTACCAAATAGCATTTCTTTTCATTTTTTTTCTATAGAGAAGGCAGAATTTAAAAACCTATTTTTAATTAAAATCGTGACAGAAGTTTTCCCATCTGTTTTTAACATGTGTGTGGAACGCTAGCTTCACATGTTCCCAGCATTCGTCACTGTCATATGAAGAGGCACACAAACACTTTCCACTGGAATTCCTAGCAGAGACATACCCTTTACATAAATAAGAGTCACCTAACCTAAAGGCAGTAGCATCAAGGAAAACCTCTGCATAACCCATTACGAAGTACAGTCAGGTCTAAGTTCTTAATGGTGCAAGACAGATTAAGCTGAAGGATCTTGATCCACAGCCAGCATCTAGTTAATGTCAGGAATTATCACTACCCTGTAGTTTTCACTTATCCACGAACTGCAACTATGACATCTCTCCCGAGATGTGAAGATGACTAGTCACCTTTCTCTGGCAGGAAAATACTGAAATCATCATCTGGTGGAATCAAGGTAAAGATGAAGCTTCACAGAGTAATTTTACTGTCTTTGACCAGAGTACTTGGTCAAAGCTCAGGGCACTGTGTATTGATTCTGTTAGGAGGAAGGTGGTGATGGAGTCAGATGTCTTTGATGTAATCTATTTACTTACAAAGAATGAGCAAGCTTCTGAACCACTGCAGAAAGGAAACAACACTTTCCTCGATCATTCCTCCAAAAGTCTTTCAAGCTGGCACCCAGAGCAGATTTTCTTTCTTAGATTTTAGACAAACCTTTATCAGGTGGAAAAGGATAAACAACTCAAGATCCTTTCTGGCTCTAATTTCTGTGATTTTTATGACTCTCAGAGCCACTCTCCTGTGTTCCAGTACATAACTAACTGCGCCTCGTATTTCCTATCTCAGGCAGTTGTTTTCCCCAGGCATACATTGCTATATGCAAAGCTTCATATGAATGAATGAATGTGAATTCACTAGCACATGAATGTCCAGTCAAACACATAAGGTGGAAGCCGGTACTGTTTCATCTAAATAGTTTGGCAAAGAAGCTTGAATAATTTCTTATAACTAGTGTAAATGAAGGATGGTGGTTGTGTCTCCTGGTTTCTGAAAGACTACGTTGAACTCCTAACATCTGTTACTAGCTAGCTATGCTAGCACATAGAAAATGACTGTTTCAATGCTAAGGGAATACATGCATAAATCAATATCAGTTTTCAGTTCTGATGTTGAATCAAAAAGAGCATTGCAATTAGTCTGAGATCAGAGATGGCACTCACCTCCATTTGTTATTATCTAGCATCCAGTAAGCACTCATGCTCTCTGCTGTAAGTGTAGGTGATAGGCCAGCAGACACTCTAAGATTGGCCTTTTTGATTTGTGCATGGCAAGATGGTATGACTACAGAACCAGGGTTATATATCTCTGTATTCTTGGCACTACCTCAATGGGGAACCGTGTTTCACACAGGAGATTAGCCTTCGCTAGGCAGTGAAGCTGCAAAATTAGATCAGACAATCCAAAAGCTGACATACTGGCAGTGCATTTGGGTAGCAGAAGACAAGTAAAGGGAAAACAGGTTGGATGAAATTTAGATTTTTATTTTGATCTGTATTGTTACGTATCAGTAATCTTATACATTTTGAGCCCATTTTACTTTACTGATCTGAATAAAGAAGCTTGTACAGAGCTGCTCAAGAGTCATTGGTGTTTAACATCCATTCCTTGCAAAACAGTGTGTTTGAACAAAACATGAAAATACCTGAATCAGATCAAATCCAGACTGGAATATGCCGCATTGTAAGTCCACCACATATGTTGCATCTTACAGAGGTGAGGCAAACTTAGAAGAAAATGAAGACAGCTGGTATTAAGGAAAAATGGAAAAAATAGCATCTCCAGAAATTCTATATCCTTATAACCTCCTACTTCTTTTGTGGTCACCAGGAAATATGCACACTGTTTGTCAAATGTATAAGCACACTATGTTATTTGGAAGGACAGAATATCTGAAACAGCAATTTATTTTCAGGAGTGTGATCACAAGTGGTTTGCAAGTACACCACTTATTTATGAGGCAGAAATTCAACAAAAGTTTTTTTTTTAAAAAAGGTTATACTATAGCAGCTTCTTTGTCAATCATACTGATTCAGCTACTGCACAGTATTTTCTTTTTACGTTAACAACATCCTAAGATAGAATGAAACACAAATGAAAGACTCAGTCAAATGGCACTATATGAAAAGATATTATTTTGTGCTCTCTTCAGAAAAGAATGCACTCCGTGCCACAATGAAATAAAACAAATATTTTAAAAAAATCAGGTATAAATAAATAAACAGACAAAGCCAATTTTAGTATTTGTCCTATGGTTCCAGAAAAGCTTGCACCACTTAACGCAAGCCATGGCAGTAGCTACAGTAAATGCTTTGAATTTAATTCTACTTTTTAAATTAGAGCAAGCATCAGCCAATGTGAGGACAAGAAAGCTATAACGAGCTGGAAAGCTGATTCTTGAAAAATAAAGATTTTAGAGTGGATTTTTCCAGCCTCCTGGCATTGCGGGGCAGGAACTCGGTCGGGTGGGGGGCCCGTGTATTCCGGCGAAGGGGAAGGCGGGCAGGGCCGCGGCAGGGTTCGCTCGCTCGGGGCCGCCGGCGGCGGCGGCGGCGGCGTTGGCGGTGCTGCAGCGCCGCCTGCAGCCCCCTGCGGCTCGAGAGGGCTGCAGCGCTCGGCCCCCCGCGGGGAAGGCAGCGCACGTCTGCGGCGGTTTCAGTTTCGGGGTTTGGGTTGCTTTTTTTTTTTTTCACCCTCAAGCAGAGTTTAAAGCCTTTTGAAAAGGATAAGGTTACACTGCTCAGATAATTTTAATTGCTGTTTTTATTATTCAAAAAAAAGGGAGCTGGATTTCTTAAATGTATGCTTTTGAGCCATGAACTTGTCTCCCCGATCTTCATCTGCATGGATTTTCGTGATAGCTGATTAGGTCCTGTGGATGGTCCAATTATAAGCTTTAGAAAGTCATCCAAAGCAGCAAATTAATGCTTTAGGGGGCACTGAGGAAAAGAAAAACTTTTAATCTTTTAGAAGTTGTGAATGAACAAGCTGCTGCCAATTTTGCAGGCAGGATGTTAACAAAAATATTTTTTTAATATCCCGACCCTTTTTCAGAGCCCACCAAATCTGTAAATACATTAAATATATATCAGACGCTTAGAGGGAGTAAATTGTTTGATTGCTCTCCCTGGCATAACTCTCAGGAAACAATTTCTGAGTAATTTCAAATGTTAAACTGTCACACACTGGTTATTCAGTATGTGTAAACCATATTGTTTCTGCAACAAAATGATTTGATCTAGTTCTTATTTTAAATCTAAAATGACACTGCAGCCACTTTACTTTAAATCTGAGATACCACTTTTGAAAATTCAAAGGAATATTTTATCTGTCTTGAAAAGTACTGTCCTGAGACTTAACAATCTTTTTTTGTGTGTCTTAAACGTAAGATAAAAGATACAAAGTCTTTTTTTTTTCTCCATCTGGGATTTTGGATGTATACTTCCTCGGTTTTTCATTTGATCTCCTTCCTGCCCACTCTCTGTCCCTGTGTTAGGCTCATAGGCTCAAACCAGCATTGGTGGGTTCTGTCTAAAATGAAACATTTTGCTGATGCTTACATCAATTTCGTTGATTTATACAAGCCATATAGTTATGAACAATATATTACGAACCATATTATTGCCAGCTATAATATTATTACTGCATTAAATGGAAGTGAAGTGTGACCAAAGAAGCATCCAGGCTGGATGGGACCCCAGGAGGTCTCTAGTCCAATCTCCTGCTCACAGCATGGCCAGCTCTGAGGTCAGACCAGATTGCTCAGGGCAATCTCAAAAACTGCCAAGGACAGAGAGCAACCTCCCTGGGCAGCCTGTTCCACAGCTTGGCAGTCCGCATGGAGGATGAGGTTTTCCTTTCATCTGACCTGAATATAACTTGTTTCAATTTGTGCCTGTTGTCTTTCAGCCTTCCACTCTGCACTGCTGTGAAGAGCCTCTCTCTACTTCATGACCACCTGTAGATGCTGAAGGGCTGCTGTTAGAGGACCCCCTGAAACTCTCTTCCAGGCTGAACAAGCCCAGCTCCTTCAGCCACTGCTGGAAGGACACCACCTCCAGCCCCTGGCCAGCTTGGGGGCCTTCTGCTGAACTCACTTCAGTGAACATTAACCCTGTATTGGAGGCCCCAAGATGCAGTATTTCCAAAATCCCTAAAACGTGGTTCAAGTACATGCGGCCACTGTCTCCTCAACTGATATCTCCACTCACATATTCTTTTGTATTTGTTCTTTCTTTAAAGAAGAAGCCTCTCATGTCTGGTGAAATCAGAATGTTATAATATTCACAAAGCAACTTTCCTACAATGGCATTTTTGTATCAGGAATTCATGTTGTATAATAGTATATCACAACAGAAACTCAGACAATATTCTGTGATACCTGAAGGTACTCCCAAGAAGATTTTACTTGCCTTGCTAAAGAATGATTATAGTTCTACTGCAAAAATCAGCATCTTTTCTTTAAAGTTCATTATCTGGAAACCTCTTGGCCTTCTGCACTTCATATAAATTTGGACTTGGGCCATCTAATTCAAAATTCACTCTAGCTCTTAAAAAAATACTGTCTCACAAAATCCAGGGAATTCCATGAGATACTACTGTATTTAATTCCAAGTAGTAATTTAATTCCAAAAAGCACTGAAAGATGGGAATATAGCAGATATTTTATCTAGTCTTCTCTTATATTAAAAGCATCCTCTACTGAAGTTGCACTGAAATGAGATAAAATCAACACCACAGCACGTCATAGCATCGGACTATTGCTTTCCAAGCAGCTCTCTGTTATGCCTAAAATTTTGCCAGGGAGCAGCAGGAGCGCGGCTGCTCCCCAAAAGAGGACAAGCTGGCAGCCAGTTCAGGCAGGGGCAGTTCTCCTCCCGACCAGGGCACAGCCCCATGGAGTGGGGTGTGAGCAGGGTGGGCAGAGCAGGGTGCCGACAGCAAGGGCAGCTGACGGTCCCAGACTGTCCCAGGCAAAACACAGCCAGGTCCGTGGTCCTTCCAGGGACTCCAGTCCCGGACCATCAGGAGACAGGACAACAACAGATGTCTGATGACAGGAGAGGGGCAGAGGCAGGGCTGGAGACTAAGACACAGGAATGCCTGTGGCAGAGCTCAGCAGGGACTGGGTGCCCAGGGGTGCGGATGGGCATCCCAGGTGGGGCTGGTCGGGTTAAAACCCCTTAGTGGACTCAGGGCCCCAACAGTGTTTTTCATAACTATACAAGTTAATTGCTATTTTATTTTTGAGTTGAGAAAAAAGGTGATCAACAGGAATATGATGCAGTTGAAGGAAAAAAGGTATAATACGTGCTGACTCACATCTTTTTTCACAAGTAGAGTAATTCAAAGATTTTTAGTTTTTCTTTTTATATATAGGAATAAAAGTGAATTAAAACATTGAAAAATATATTGAAAAGGTACAAATATTTTTATAAGGCAACTTTGATGTGTTATGTCAGGAACCTGGAAAACTTAAATAAAAACTTCTCTTTCTCTAGGCTGCTGGAAAAATTCCCAGTGTTCATTAAAGACTGATGTTTCAAATAAGTTCTTCAGCTACCTCCAGAGTCATACTCAGGGATGTATCAAAAACCACATACCTGTCAAGTCACCGAGATACTGAGAGTGATGCAAGCTCTGGGACTCCTTTACATAGACCTGTGGCCATTGTCATCAGCACTGATCAGCCTGACAGCTATCAGTTTCTGCCACAAAGAACTAGGATTCACCAGTATAATTCCTTCTTTACTGCCCATTTTTCATCGCTGCATCTTTCTGTTGAGTTAACCATTTTCATATAGAGCCCTCTACCCTCCCAAAGGATATGTACTTCTTCCTAATAGTACAAAAGAAACTCAGGGTTTTGACAGGACTGTAAATATCTCAGTCGTAAAGTCAAATCCTATTCTTCCAGCTAATACATTCAGAGATACAGGGATGTCTGCAGTAAGTTACTGCTGGGCTCATCTTTGTACAACCAGCTGCAAAGGGTTGCTGATAAAGCCAGTTCATACAGTGCTGGTGCCTTCCCTTTGTTTACCTGCTGGCTACAGCCAAAACATAGGTTTCTCTTGCCAGTGCTCAGCCAGGCTCCAATCTAACTCACACTGTTGTTTCAATGACCTCATATCCTTGTAAAAGGTATTACGATTGAAACCACTCCATAAAAATGACACATTTCTTTTCGTACTCTCCACCTTTTATTCCTTAGTTAGCCATTTGATTATTTTTAAGTATCTAGCTGGTTACCAGTTATCTGGTCAAATGTTTGAAGATGTGCACATACGTTTGCCTTGTTGCAGTAATGTATGCACCCTTTGTGTTTATTCCGAGTCCTCATTCTGGAACAGACAGATTCTTGACAATATCCTTCTCTCTGCTGTGTCCTGAGGTATTTTTCTTCTGTTATCTACTCTCTTTTTATCTCATGCTATGCTGCTTTGCACAGATTTTCTGTCAAGAAAGAAGGAAAAGGTAGGATTTTGTATTTTATTCAGGTCTGCTCTTTATCTCTCTCTTGGCAACTCTTCTAGGAACTCCCTCATTCGAAATCCACATGCTGTCCAAGTGTGGGAATGAAAGCACCCAGTACAGAACTGGGAGGTAGGCAGTTTTGCCTATGAGCTCTTCAGGGTTGGTGTGCTCTTGTAAACACCGCAGCAGGTGTATATCTTCATGTCCAGACATAAATAGTTTAAAACCCTGACTCCAAATGCCATGGTGGTGGAAAAGGGAAGCTAGTCAAATTGCTCTGTCAACTTGTAGCCTTGTACATCTGTGGCTGACTGTAGGAAAAGGAGGTAAGTGCTCCTGAGAGAACAACCTAGCAATTAAGCTGTGCCTTTTTGGGAATATTTCCAGTGAATCTATTATGATATCCTGTCTCCTCACCTTTTCCACCAGTTGGTCTGCTACTATGGCATTACTCCATCCACAGAAGGTCTGTAATCAAACCTGGAAGAGGCTACCACCAAACTTGAAAAATGCCGTAATGTTTAATGAGTTTTTTCCATAGTCATTGTCCCTAAAATGTCAGAATTTCTGCACAGTTAAATCATACTGATTTGACATACCATCCACGCAGAATAAAGAATAAATGAAACATTTCAGATTCAATTATGTGGTGACTATCAAAATATACTGAATTTTAAGAGTTGACCAATGTGCCTAGTTACTCAGCTTTCCAAAACTGAGTTAATGTTAGTGTTACCAGAAAAATGATTGCATTTGTTGAATTTTATGGCCTAAGGCTCAAAATCTCTACCAGCTCCTATTATAGTTTATTCTAAATGTAGCCAATACATATTATATTTTTGTACAGAATTTTCTACATAATGACCTCGGCTGCTTGTAGAAATAGACTTTCAATGAGATGCAGCATCATAGTTATGAATTTTCTGGGTAAAATGTATTTAATAAATATGCAAATAGTCTTCTCCAGTGGAAAATGATATTTAAAGATAACAAAGATTGGCTTTAAGATTCTATTTTCTACAAAAAAACCCCATGTGCTTGCACTATGTACGTATGCACATACACAAAATGAAGATGAGTTATAAAATTTTCATATTAATTAAATAGATATATCACTGGCATGATATATTTTCCTTCAGAAGTTCACGTATGTAGATCTTCATAAAGATGCATGTATTCACCAGGAAAGATATGTATGTGTGTATATATATAGATATAAAAATATATGTACATATACACACAATTTGCAGTGTAGCCTAGTTAACCTTTTAAGGAAAAAGGGATTACAATTTTGCCCATCATATCGTACTTTAGGACATTCAGTGTATCTCAGTACATTTATTTTCAGTTCAGACCTTAGTTAAGAATCTAAAATAGGACAGGAGGTTCAAAGGGCAAGATATTACCTCTATCATTGCACTGAATGTATCAAATGTGGAGGCCCTGGCTCTTCGTGCTTCAGTGACAGTCTCCCTCAAGTCCTCCCCATATCCTCTTTAAATACTGTTACATTTCTGATTGCGTCATCTGTATAACATGAAGCAGAAATAAATGTCCATGTTTAGGAACTGGCCTGAGAGTTGGGGATCAGGAGTCAGTCCTTGCTTTGCCAAGTAACCTTAGGTGAGTCATTTTGTGTCTTCCAAATAATTGAATTAATAATATTATTCTCCTCACAAGAAGTATATTTTAAGGTGGTATATATTAAGTATTCATAGGTATTCAGTTATAAGAGTAATTTATGCAACTTACAAAAAAATGTTTCCTTGTAACTCACTACTCGGATGTAGTTAAAGCCATAGGTCAGTAGGTATGCATAGAAACACACACAGCAGAAAAGCGAGTTGCATATTTTATATTACGGAAAATCCAAGACATGCTTATTAGAAAAGAAGTTGACCAATATAAATGAAAAATGAAGTAATAGAGGAAATCACAAAGTAAAGTCATCAGTCTATTGATGATTGTACAATGTACACCAACAATTCACATTTCAGGAGAAAATATATTGTTACATTTTTCAGTTACTAATAGACATACTCTGAGGAATCACTCATTTTTCTTAAAAGATTACTAACTTACATCAAAATACATCTTAAATGTTTTTCACTTTTAGGTCCTTAGCAAGGTACTCTCCAGGTGAGTATACTGTCGTGGTTTAACTCCAGCCAGCAGCTAAGCACCACACAGCCGCTTGCTCACTCCCCCCGCTGGGATGGGGGAGAGAATCAGAAGAGTAAAAGTGAGAAAACTCCTGGGTTGAGATAAAGACAGTTGAATAGGTAAGGCAAAAGCTGCATCCGCAAGCAAAGCAAGGCATTCATTCACTACTTCCCATGGGCAGGCAGGTGTTCAGCCATCCCCAGGAAAGCAGGGCTCCATCACGCGTAACGGTTACCTGGGAAGACAAACGCCATCACTCCAAATGTCCCCCCTTCCTTCTTCTTCCCCCAGCTTTATATGCTGAGCATGATGCCATATGGTGTGGGATATCCCTTTGGTCAGCTGGGGTCAGCTGTCCTGGCTGTGCCCCCTCCCAGCTTCTTATGCACCTGTGCATCATTGTGCATTATGGAAAGTTTGTATGACTATATGCAATTCAGATAGTGAAAAAGATATATTTAAATTAATGTTCTGTTAAAATTACAATCCTCTTAAAACTTTAACCTGAATAAATAAAATATATATTTTTTGCAACATTGTGTTAGTATAACTCACTGACTAAAGTAAGTGTGTGTGTGTGTGAGAGAAACAGAGAGAGATGTCCCATTGCCCATTTAACCCTCAGAGAATTGATTCAGTTGCAGGAGAGTCTAATCTGACTTTGTCAGTTTTAAGGCAGAAATAGTTTTCTGAATGTATGGAATGGTGACAGATATGCTGATGTAATAATGTAACTGATAACAAAGCATGAAGTGAGTGCAAGGTTGATAAAGTATGAAATGCTTTTTATTATCTGCTTCAGATATTCTCCTGTAGTCTGAGTTTAAATCCTGTAGTGTATGGGAATATCAACAGTAAGCAATACAGTGGCTGAAAGGAATATATAAATCTCATTCTTTAACACCTTATTCCATGCTCTATAGCTTTTGGGTGCTCCGTATCTTTAGCTGCTATTGCCAATAGTTTCTGTTCCACCTCACACTTCTCTCTTGCTACATCTCAGCTTCAGAGGTCCTTTCTCCTGTTCTGTGACCCCACACATCTGACAAACGGTTATCCACAATAAAAATGAATAGCATATGAATTCAAAGAGTCTTTCTCATCATACACCTTGATTTGGGAGGTCACCAGCAGGTCCATCCCATACACTTCCCTCTGTTCTCCTTAAGTGAATATAAGCATTACACACTCAGATACCAAGAAGTCCGTAACATCAGTGAAATAAACTGTGTTTTAGGAGGTAAATTGGGCACATACAAAATGGAGGGTTTATATTTTTTTAATCTGGCAGTAACAAAATAAAGGTCTTTGTACAGAGACAGAATCTTTCCCAGAGTGGCTGAGGCGATGCGTCATTGTTATGGCATGTTTAAAGCAAGCTCTTGTAGCAGCTTTTCCTGATTTTACAAGCTTGTGTGGGCAGGTTTCCCACTGAAGCAACTGTAACATCTAATGAAGTTCTTCATGCTATATACTGTACCTATGAAATAGATGTGCTACCTGTCATAACCTGAGAGATGTAAAATTTGTGGTTTTAATTCCTATCCATTTTGAAATGCAAGAGAAGGATTTAAAGTTTTTATTTCTTTCCTGATTTGTTATTTTTTACTAATGAATTGTATTGCTCTGAGCATGAATATGAGCTAGAAAAAGCCCTTTCAAAGCAAAATTAGTAAAGCTAATCAATTTATGTTTTATTTTTAAAAATAAGTTCACTTATGGTCTTTTCTCAAAGTTACAATTTTTCACAAAAATGTCATTACATCTGCTTTTTACTATCACCCATGTTTTTATTTTGTAATTGGTGCCATATTTTTGGCAAAGAAAAAAAAAACAAACCAAACCCCACTGAAACCAAAAGCAGCGAATCAAGAAACAAAATGTCAATACTTTAAATAAAAAGATCATAGAAAATGTTGTGAAAAATGCATAGTTCAGAATCTCATGCCTAACCATACAATGTAAGTGGCAAAGGTAGGCTCGGGGAAACTTTGTAGTTGGGGTAACATTATAATTGCACTCCTGTGACCCTGATAGGTGGCACGACCCCACACCACCCTGTGCTGGGTAAGGGCAGAGTTAAGCATGTTTAACCTCTTCCAACACTGCTAGACCTCCTCTCCTGCAGAAAAACTTTTTTTTTTTTTCCTGATGTATAACATGAAGATTGCATTTGCTGTTGTGGTAACCATTGCTCATTTAAAGGTCTGCCCTGCAAGTACTGAAGGAGTTAAAAGAATTTTATTCCAAGGTAATGTGTAAGGAATTCTTCTTGACTGTAACCCCATTCCAGTCCATCAGACCATCTGAGTACCTAAAGTTTTTTTTCACATATTTAAGTAGCATATCATGAGACTAAAATAACAGCATGAAGTGGAAACATTTTCAGCAGCCTGTCAGGATTTGTATGCAGACCCTGGTTTGGGTCTCAGAGGAAATATTGGTTTCAAAAACTGCAGGGGACAAGATAATGAGAAAGTACAAAAAGAAGCGAAGGAACAAGATGAAACTGAGAATGGAAACAAACTCTATTTTGTTAATTTGGCTTTGGATGATTTTTACTTTCAATTTACAGGATTAATACTTGAATTGGAGTATAGAAGCTTTTATTGCATTGAAAATATTTGTTTTAGAAAAAAAGAAAAGATTGTGTGTGTTAGCAGAGGATCCTAAACCTAGAAGAAATGGATAACAAATCAGTGACAGCAGGTTACAAATTGGTGACAGCAGGTATGCTAACCTAACAGCGCAGATTTAACAAATCACATTTTATGTTCACTTTTCTGAAGTAAGTGCTACCACCATAAAAGAAATAAGTCAACTTTGTTCTCATCCCATAGATTTTAAATTGTGTTTTGTAACTTGGAAATAATCCACCCCCAGTGCGTATTTTTTCCTGGTCAGTGGCACTCAGATCACGTTTCATCTTGTCTCTTACAATTCTAACATGAATACTGGACTGTAAGTTTACAAGCTATTTGCCTTATAAAAAATATTCATATGAAAATATGATTACATCATTTACTAGGAACCAAGCTTTAAACCAGGTTGGCTTTGAAAAATCATTTAAATTAAGAACACAAGCATTACTTGATGCATATCTTAATTCATAATTATTATAAGGATCGGTTTAATGCTTGTGAAGATAAATAGGCTAGAAGCAATTGAAAATTAAATCTTATCTACAGACTGTATATAGCTCAGGTTCCCTTAGAATTATTCTTCTGACTATAGAGCCAGAAAAAAAGAACTTTAATAAGGTGACATGCAATTTTGTCTTGTTTACATGCAAAGATTTTTTGTTTCAATATGCATTACCGTCTGCAAAAATTGAAGAATATTACACCTTGTACTAAGCGATTAATCTTCATACATCTAATGAGTTATATTCCCGATTACATAATGACTAGTATAATCATACTGATGAACCATTCTGTGTTTTTATCCTTTTTATACATTCTATGAATAAACATTTCAATAAGGTCTTTTTTTTTTAGCAGGTAGTGTCATAAAATACTAGATGCTAGATCTTCTCTGTTCTCTGGAAATAGAACAATGCATTCAAAACAAACAAACAAGCCAATGCAGAATTCATCTCTGGATGAAAAAAATACCTCTAGTGAGCGACTTACAAAAGGCTGCTTCTATAATGGATCATTGGGTCAGCATAATATGGGTTGTCACTGCTGTTCCAGATTACAGGACAGCTTTTGTCTGAGGCATGTTTTCTCTCATCTTTTTCTTAGGGTAAGATGCAGAGCGTTTCTCAGATGGAATCGCAGTGAGGGTTATTCTAGCAGGCACAATGCAAGGCCAGCACGCCGATGGAGCCAGTGGAGTGTCTTGCTGTTAGAACAGCACTCAAAATGGTGTTTGTTTGCAAACAGCTATGCAGACCTTCCTGTAAAATGCCAGTTATCTGGGGGAAGGGCCATTTCTTCCCCCTTCTTGCATATTTACACTGAGAACAGCAAGGGGTCTTGATATAATTTGGGACCATGCTGAATTAGAACTGACAAATATTTGCAGTTGAGCTGATGCTAAGTATTTCTGTTTCAGATTTGTCTTCACATTGGTCTCAAAGAAAATAAAAGGAAATTGTATGTACCTTTCCCCCTCATTACATCATCATTGCCAGACACATCAAACTTCTGGAGATTTCAGGACTTAAAAGGATCTTCTAGTACCCCAAGAAGCTATGAAATCAACAGTCCTTTATTCTTTATAGACTTTTCAAGAGAATTACAAGCTGGCTTAATTTTAACTGTTTGTTGCAATGCATTTAATCAGTTAACCACTACTAGCCTTGGAAACATAAGATGGTTTAACTTCAGTGGTCTTAGGAGCAAGTACAACAGAGAACTGCATTGTTATGCTGTGGCAGTCCAATCTCAGTTTCCATAATCATTTAAAACTTTCAATCTGCTTTTCAAGTAGTATACATGGTAGATCTTCAATTGTGATCTAGGGGTTTTTTTCTTTACCAGTTTTCAAGGTATTTGGAAAATGGATTCCAAAGGGAAAAGCAATCATTTTTATACATATTATACGCCTACTATTCACTATATTTGGCACCTATCTACTTGGCAGGCCAAACACATCTTATTCCCTAATGTACATGTGAAATGCTATGTAAGTGCTTTGTAATAATTTTAAAAGCACCATTAAAGTAAATCTATATCTGTACTCCTACTGTTACATGAATCATGCTAAAAATGGACTCTTTATTCTGCAATTTCATGCTAACGTATGCTAATGTCTATGTAAGACTTGTTGTAAGAGATGTCAAAACTTCTAGTAAAAACACTTCCATGTAGCATTGAATTTAGCCTCCCCTTTGACATTCCCAAGAGTAGTTCTCAGAGGCACAACATGACCATATTTTGTATTCTTACTGTGTATTAACATCTTGAATGTTAATGTTAAAAAATACACCTTCAAAACATTTCTAAGAATTTGTGCTGAAAGAAAACCGTCATCATGTAGTCAAGCCTTCTGTGCCTAGTTTCATATATGTTTATGAATGTAATTTGGGCCTCTTCTACATAAGGCTTCTGAATCAATCACCTGGAGACAGAAGGATCTGAGTCCTCAGCTGCATGATCACTCAGAGAGTAATCATTTATTGAAGCACCATAGCTATATTTGCAAAAGTAAGTCTGACACTTAAAATGATTGTAAAGAGTGCATAAAGTAACTAGCAGGGAAACAGAAACAGCAAGAAATTGTCAATACGTGAGGTTTCTGAGTTTATGAATCCAATAACAGCATTTCAAAAAGGTTCCTATACATAAACTGTATAATAAGATAAGATGGATGTAATTCCTGTTTTTCCTTTTTTTTTTTTTAAAAAAAAAAAGGCAATTCCACAATCAGTTGTAATTCTTGTCAATAAACCAAGAGGGATCAGAAAAATGTAACGTATCTTAAACTCAAAACATATTCCCTTACTCTTTCTTATTTACAGATTTGGTTAGCAGTGCCTGTCACACAGAGGGAAGAGGAAGAGAAGAGTTAGTTTTCAACCTTTCAAAAAGATCTGACACTAAGAAAACACTAAGACTGTGAAATGTGACATGGCAAAGTTGTAAAGTAACACATAATAATTTTCAGTCTTGACAATGAGAAATTCCAACCAGTGATTACAAAAATAGGTAACTGAAGAGCAAGATGACAGATTTAAGTTAATGTAGACAACTGCACTGCAAAACACATTAGAAAGATTTTGCCCTTCAAAACTTGTTTTTCTGAAGTTATTCCATTCAGGAGAAAGATTCCATACAGAGATTGTTGACAACACCTTGAAAAAATACACTGAAAATGCATTAGCTGTCCAAAGAAAGAGAAATAATTGAAAATTAAATACTGAAAATATTAAGCTAAATATGAAAAATATGATATTCTAAAGTTCTTTTGTTTATCTTTGTTAAATCCACACATACCTGCCTATTGATGGCCACCATCTGAAAAAACCCAAACCAATAAAACACAGAAATATGCATTTTTTTGGGGACAAGTTAAGAAAATTGTTACAAGCATGGAGCATCAGAATCTCTAGAAGACATAACAGAAATAAAAATGGCATCTGTTCAGTTTGTATTATTCTCATATGTTCCTAAACTAATAAGTATTATGAAGAATATGAACAGATAATCCTGTTTACTTTTTTCCCCCTAATGAATATAGTTTGCAAAATCAACAAGGTACCAATTACAATTGATGAAAATAAGCTATCTTTTACACATTGTGGACATTGTTGCTGCAAGGGACCAGGAAGATGAGATGCTCAGTATGATTTTCAAGAAGAAAGCACTTCTGTATGGGTAATGGAGAGGACTGTGGAAAGGCCCCAGGTGTTCAGAGTGAAAGCTGAGACTGAAGGCATTAGGACACAATTATAGTACTGTGAATCAATGGTCCTATCTATCTTCTTAAACTGAAAGGGGGGTGAGGGGGCAAGCAAAATTGATGGTGCCTTTGCCACTGTTGGCCTTGGTAATAACGGCACATTCACACATTAATAAACGGGAATTAAACTAATGACTTTCCTCTCTGAGCCAGAAACTATTCTAGACCTCTAACTCAGGAGTTCAAACAGGAAAACTGATTAAGTAATGCAATACATAGCACAAATTCTGAGCAAAATGGGCTGCAGTTGCCCAGCATTTACTCTTGCCTCTCGGCTGAAGGGGAAAAAACCAAACAAAACCACCACCTATTGTCCAGTTGCCTGTGAAGTCATTTGACCATCAGGTAATCTTTCATTCACTTCTGGCTGTTTCAGCATGTCTCTTTCCTCACCACTCCTCTCCGTCACCTGTTTTCTCTAAAGAAAGATTTAGGACTCCTCACTATGCAGCTTCTGTAAAAGAACTGATACAACGTCTAGATCAGAGGTACCTGCCAAGATGTGCTCAGAGCCAAAATCAGAAGCTATTTCACCTCTACAAGAATCCACCTGTCCCTAGTCTAATGTTTGTTTTGGTGTTTTTTTTTTTTTTTTTTAAATAATGTCTTTCAGAATACTTTTGCACACAAGCAAAATTTGGAGGAAGACTGTATTAATTCATTTTGAATAACAACAATATAAAGCTTATTCTAATACTACATGAAAGATAAAACCAGATCTTTTTAACTGAAACCAGGATTTCCAGTACATCCTTACTGGATTCTGTAAGATTTATTGCAATATTCTGCCTGTACAGAGATTATCTGTCCTTTATTCAATAACACTCCATCAAATAAGAGGTGACTTCAGCTGGTTATTGTTTGTGTATCTCTGGCCGTTTTGAGACATTGTTCTAGGTCTTATCAACTCAGTTTGAGGTAGTAAAGTACCCTTAAACCTTCTGTGGTGGCATCCTTATTTTCCACCATCCTTTGTCTAAACAGTAGAAAAAAATAATGGATTTGGGGGATATTAAAAAGTATGTATTCAAAATTGTACTGGACAAAAACATTTAAGTGTTGTAGGACTATTCCACTTTATATAATTCAGCCTTTTGCCGACCATAATCCAGGTAAATCTTTGTTCCTGTCCTCTTATTCCAGTAAAAACTTTATGATATCTCATCATCCCTTTGTCATGCTTGCCAAATTAAAAAAGCTCTTTTAAAATATTTGTTCTAATGGATTATTTTGCTATTCCAATTAGACAATTAATTTCTCCATGCTAAAATATCATCTCTATGTGGATCTGGTTTTAGTCAAGCCTTTTCTTTCCTTGCTCACCAACCTCTACTTTCATTTAAATCATTATTTACTTATCCAGTTGTCAAAACCACTTCCATAATGGATTCACATTATGAAACCTGGATTTGTTTTCATGTCATACCTCCTCTTGCATATCCTGCCTCACTAAAGACTGGGAACTGCAGTGCCATCATAACATTTAGACACTGTAGACACCCAACAAAAAATTTTCATACACCTTACAAAATAAAATTAAACTTCTGGAAGCTGACTCTAACTGCATTTTAAGACCACCATAGGAAGTCTATTAAATTGTGGGAAATACAAGACCTACAGCAGAATTTCACCATATTTTGGACATATATTGCTTGTTAATTTAAATCCATATTCAGCTTTCTGGTGCATTTACCAACAGATTTTAGAAGAACTAACTGGGAAAGAGAGAGGCTTTTTTATGAGATTGCAAAATTGGAAAAAAAAAAAAAAAAGACAACCTTGCAGAGCTGCAAACTTGTTCAATATTTACATTAGGAGGAAAAAATACAAACCTTCAGTTTAGTTTTTCAGTTCCGCTAATGCTCTATAAAACAAGAAAGGAGTATGTTTTGTTACTTTATTATATGTCATATAATGTCTATTTATTGATGCTCTCATTTATTCCATTTCAACTCTAATTTTGCAATAAGGAACAAAAATATCACCTCGTTAAAAGAATATCTAAATACATAATGTACTAACAGCACACTAAAGAGATACTGAAGATGGACACATCTGATGGTGTCCCGGTCCAACGTCGGGGCAGGTTTCGATACGATCCCAAGGACGAGATTAAGACGCAAACGAGGTCAAATGCCGTACAACCTTTTGACTTTATTTTGGTGAACGAAGGGGTGAGGACCGGGCAGGGAGACGGGGGGGGGGGGGGGAAGAAAGAGAGAGAGAAAAAAGAGAGAAAGAGCGTGCTCAGGCGGGTGAGAAGAGGGCCACGGAGGGGAACCAGCTACCGCCACCCCGCGCCCGGCGTTGCCCCGCCGATCAAAGCCCCGGTCGGCCCAGCCGCTGTGTCCGCAGCAGCAGCTCCCAAGCAGCCCGCGGGGCGGGACGAGAAGAAAAAGAGGGCCCCGAAAGGCGCACGCGGGCCTTTTGTAGGGCCGCGCACATGCGCAGAACGGGTCTGCGTGCGTGCAGTTTGCGCTTCTGCCTCTCGCGCCCTGGCCTCTGCGCGGGCGGCCTGTGGCGGCTTCGTCGGGGGCCGGATGTCGAAGCCAGAAGATGGCGGTAGAACGGCAATGTCGAGACGATTCTGGTTCCATAACAGGCCTCGACAGATGGTATGTCTTTAATTTTCCCCTTCAGCGGGTGAACTAATAGCCAAATGTTTCTGTCACCTTTTGTTGTGACGAAGAACAAAACATACAGTAAATCTGCAGAGGGAATACGATGATAGCCACCTTATGCTATTTTACCCTTACTGTTTTTATAGTGATACGCTGATAACTGCACTGTTCACTGTCATCACAGCTGCATCTAGGTGTCTAAACACTGCATGCCTTCTGCATCATACTTTGTGAAGGGCAAGGATCAAATGTTATTCGATACATTTTTCCGTTTTGACAATGACCTCCTTGGTAGGTGGTCAATGACTGTTGGAATCCAATCAGTTTTACACTCTCTTGACAGTTACCATGTTGCCCTAGATTGCTAATGAGGCTAGCATTGTGACTGTGACAAAGTCTTAGTTAAGTCATGATATATGCCATCTCATTCCTCTCTTCTGTCATAAAAGCCTTAATTAGCCATTATGCCTGTGCAAAGTCAGTGTCTTACGTATGCTTTGCACAGTTCTACTGACACAGAGGTAGGACCCAGTGAAGGTTTAGACATGTTAAAATTCATTCTGTGGAAAGATGCACGTACTTATATAGCTGCTATGCCACTTCTACAAACATCAATATTCCACATCTCTGCATCCCACTGCCATTTCTACCTGAATGCTCCACATTCTCCTGATAAGTACCATTTTACTGTTCTTTCAGTCTTGCAAGAGAACCTTTCTCTGATTCACACCACTGGCAAAATGCATTTTCTTTCACCTCTCATTCATGCTTTACACCGAGTATCAACATTTTCCTCTGCATATCATTATCCTAATTAGCATCCCCAGAAGCTCAGCTGTTACATACAGATATTAAGTGGTTACCATACTTTCCTCATGTATCTTCATCTCTTTGGAGTGTGGATCCTAAAGGGAATGGTGTATGCTCTGCATCTCCTACCAAGCTGGTCTGCTATTCTGGCCAACAAACAGCAGGTAAAGTCAGGACTCCACCTGATGCTGACTCCATTCATATGACTGGTAACATTTGCCAGATACGGTCATTGTCCTCAACTGAGCTAAAGAGCAAGCACAGGCAAGATGGAGGGCAAATGGCTCAGAAGGAACAGCTGTAGATATTATTAACGGTGAGCAGGACGGACTGCTTCAGGGTAGGGATTCTAACAAAAGTGTGCTTTGTGCTTGTATACCAAGAACTCAAGAACCAGACAAAAAAGATGACTACGTAAAAAAGGGGTCAGAGGGAAATAAGAGAAAAGGAAGGCGTAAGAGAAAGGAAATAAAGACATGAAAGTGAAGAAGTATAGTTTACCACAGAATTAACATGGAATAATTTAAATGACAGAAGTTTTTAGAGTATTTTTGTCCACTTGTGATTACAGTCACAGAAATTAACTCGGTAGTTTACTGAGTAATTTCCTTAGCTTGCAGCTTTTGTTTTACAGTAGCTGCAATTTACCGGTTCACAGACATATTAAGTAGTTGTTGAAAACTTGCCTCTTCAATAAGCCCATCAAATAAAATGCTTCAATCTCATATTTGAGTATCTATATACTCAATACCTGTATAGTAGGTCGATCTTTTTGCTGCACAGGTTTTCCCTTTTTATTAATATTTTTTCCTAACTGTATTGTTTGTTCAGCTTTATAAGCTGAATTATGGCTCCTAAACTTTCTTTGTAACCTTCCTTCCCAGTTCCTGCTATCCCTCTTTTCACATATGCAGAGCAGTAGTAGATTTGTCAGGGTGAGTACCATGTATGGTAAAAGACTTATTGTACAGCACTGAACTATGTGGGATACTTAACAGGAACAAAGAAAAGCAAGGAGGCAGCAGATGGTACTGGAGAAGGGAAAAAATGCTGAAGCACAAACACAATAAGACTGTGTTGAAGGGGGGAGAAAGTAATGTCATGACTGAAAAGGGAAAGAAATAACTAGGGAGTCCACAAGAAAGCTAAGCAGAAAAAAATAATATAAAATAGGCAACTGGTTATTATGAAAAAAGAAATTAATTTCCATCTTCCTAACCAGTCATTCACTGGTGTCTCCAGCAAATCTCTTGTGAAGGGTATTAACCTCACATAGATAGCTTGATTTATCCATTATTATATGTTTTGCTTGGAAGGTAAGTCAAATTATACAATTCATAAAACCTTAAGCTCTGTAGTAATTGATGAGTCATTGACCATTCCAATGTTTTAACTTCATGTTCTCTTCTACTTCTTTGATAATAAAAAAGGTGCAAAAGTTGCCATAGTAAAAAATCTGGAGATTACCTTTTTATCAAGTGGTAATATGGAATTTTGCACTATCTTTTAAAGGATAAGCTTTTATGCCTGCTTTATGAGTGCAGCAAGACAGTATCTTTTTATATATATTATTGTTATTGTTATTTGCTATTTATATACATATTTTACTGAAAAATAGATTCATACTTACTGTAAATACGCATTTGCAAATCCAAAATCTATTTAATTTAATCTTGGTTAAACAGCAAAATGTAAGAAAAACATGCAAATGAAAATATAATTCAGAAATGAAACCATATGAAATTCAGTGGAAGAAAACTTGGGAGCATGTCTAGATCTTGTCAGTCCTCTGAGGTAATTGCTATAAACTTTGCTTATTGGAAATATTTATTCCTATTGCTATTATTTCTGCCTTGAGTCATCTCTTTATATGTAAGATACTATCTGAATAAAGAAAATGGTGCAGAAATGCTCCTTTTCTTTCACTCACTTTCATTGCTTCTTGTCTTCAGTACAAGTTGAGACTGTCTCTACATATCACTTTTCCAACTCCTGTAAGGTAATTTTGTAATCACATTGAAATGCAGAAATAAAAGTGTTCTTTTCATTAATAATAGACTACGTTTTCCAGACATCCAAATCATTCTTGTTTCTACATCTCTTCTCTCTCCATGCAATGACAGCCACCTGTGATGAAGTAGATTGTGAAGAGGTTATGAATAGTCTCTCCCTACTGGAGAACAGTAACAAGAGAAGAGGAAGAAAAATAGGCTCTGCTTAGATGCAGAGGTCTTATTAGGTACTTATCTGAGATAAAGTCAGCATCTTAAACTGTTATGCATTCAACTATCACTTCTATTTTTACTTAGAAGTCAGCAATTTTAATAAGAAATTTATGGTACATATAACTTCCAAGATTTAAACAGGACATGAGCAATGCATAGGCTTTGTGTTGCACTGTGCTCAAGAATGAGTAAACAGGAAGGGCACAGGACAGATCCTGAAAAATCCTGGATTACGAAGTCTAACTGATACGAGGTATCCACCAACATCACCTCAGATCTCAACAGAAATGTGAGAAAAAAAATGTGTTCCCCTGCTTTATTTTCTTTGAAAAATAGATAAATATATGCATATATAGATAGATAGATACAATACTCTGTAAATATAGATGGGGATCAGAAAGCTAACAAGTCATTTTTCCTACAATAATAGTGACCACAAAAATGTTTTGTTCTGGGTTTTCCCTTCTGTTTATTTCCATGTTGGCCCTAAGCATCTATCAGGACACCAAGTTATTTCACCACTCCTAAGGGGAAAACGATTCAGGAGGTGATTGATGGAGTTAATGGAATCTCACTTCTCCTCAGATGCCTGAAAACAAGTTATCCTCAAAATTGATTTGCTGTTTCTTGTAGCCAGAGATCACACACTGAAAGTATCACTGAAACAGAGTATTACACAAATTCTTAAACTAGTCAAAATCTGAAATGGTAAATCCACTCAGATGCATGCAGATGTTGCCATCACAGTTTAAATTCATTCTAACTAATTCATTTCATTAAGATTCGTGTTAATGAAAAGAAAGGTACTTAAGTTGGTCTAAAGTCAGTCTAGAAAGGCAAATTATGTCTGGGGGTGAGCTGAAAATTGCTGCATAGTATTTGCTTAGGTCTTGGCTAGCTCAGTTATCTCTGTATCATACACTATTCCAGACTGGAAGTATATCCGGTGTGAGCAGTAGCGGCAGGAGAAATCAAATCGTGCTTGTTAGGGACAAAATTCTCTGGATGTCTGTAGTGTGAGGAAGGAAGAAGGAGAGACTGCGGTGGGAAACTGCTTGCACAAGAAGAAGAGCCTTAAATATTTTTTGAGTATCTGATGGTCTAGAATATTATTGAGCTCATACAACAGCTGGAGATTCTTCATTGTTTTAAGTCAGTCAAAAACATTGTACTAATATTCCCTGTTAAACCACTCTTCTGGATTCCTAGAGTGTTACCTTTTGGAAACTTGTTCTAAAGCTGCTGTCTGGTGCCTTCCAGCTGCGTTAAGGTTTCTGCCTCTAAACTGCCCTATACTCGGTTGCCCTCCTTCCTCAAATATAAGATGACCAAAAAATGAGAAAGAAACGGCACATGGCCATTCTGAAGTGATGTCTAATGTCTTATCTTTGCCATGCTGGTCTTGAAAACTTGTGTTAGGATTTTTCACATTATTATATTTATTTAAAAAATTAATAGATCTATTAGACCTATTACCTATAATCTATCTGACAGTGATATCCTGTAATTAAATATTACACTTAGAAGTTTTTCTGAAACAATATTATGAGTTTACATCATGTCTTTTTTTTCCCTTAATTTCTATCCTTTCTGTGTTCCATTTTCTTTGTGAAGATGCGAGATATCTATGAAACCTTTTAGCTTGGGTTTAGTCCACCCAGTTCATAAATGAGGGATGGAACTTTGAGTAATATCCAAATTTTAATAAATAGATAATCAGAGACTGATTCAGAATCATGCAGTTCCTATTACATGCAGAGAGTTTCTAGCACTCCCTGTTGACTAGACAGTGAGTTATCACGACAGTGACTTATCACATACTCCTATTTTAGGTTCAGGGAGTTATTAGAACAAATCAGAGTCTTTCTGAGACACAAGCAAGAAAAAGAAATGTCATTACATATGCAGAATAAACTGTCTCATTAACTAACTAATGAGGAATGAATTCTACATATACCATGACAACTGTTCTTTTCTCTTTTCTGTTTTCTGCACTCTTTACTAACCATTTTCATGAATACCTCTTTCTGACTTTGAGTCTCCTATTACTAGAGCTACTCCCCAAGAGTTCTGCCTCTAAAACCCAGCAGAGCATATTCTATGGTGGTGTGCACACTTTTCTTTTAGCAACTTTTTTAACCATATCCTATGCCTACTCTTTCAGTAATAAATGTAAAGTCGTTCTAGTTTGCACCAGTATCAAAGTTTTGCCTAGTAGCGATACTGTTCTGCATCAAGCTGTTTCTCAGAAACAGCTTTATAAGAAAAGACGTTATGAATGCTTCATGTTACCAGTTTGGAATGGAAATTCAAACAAATGGAAAAATTGAAAACTAAGCTGTAGGGGGAAACTGAAACTAAGATTTATTGGCTGAGGAATCCAAGACAAAAAAAAAGTATATCAGTTTGGGCATGGTTGAGTCTCTTCAAAATGTTTCTGTCTGTGAAAGAGATGGGGAAAAATGACTCAGCAATCTGGAGGTATTTTTATAAAAATATGATATGTTACCTGCATAAATGCAGCTGTTTACCACGTGTCACAATACTAAGCAAGAATGTTGTTCAGAACTTAACACCTTGACTAACTTTGATAAACACGTGAATTCCAAGGGACTGGCTTCTTCAAAGTGTTAATAAAGCAGATTTGAAGAATTCCTAAATCAAAGAGGATAGTTAGTCACTCAGTGGGGAAAAAAAGTGCTTGAATAAGAGCAAATTGGGACATAAATATCCGAGCCACTGAATCCTCAGTAGACAACTGTGTATGTGAAGTTGTTATGAATGCTATATCATGGCAGCAGGCATTTATCAATGATACTGCTTTTCATTAGGGAGTGTGAGACTAGATGCCAGTCTTACCTCTATGATCCAGCTATGGAAAAATTATCCTTAATCAGCACAACCCACTAACTGAAAGGAATCCTATATAAATTTCATAGAATCCTTTCCATACCCTAACCTCTGGGTTTATTGTGTTTTGTTTGTTTGTGTGGTTGGTTGATTTTTTTTCCAGGAGGCCCCCTTTGATCTACCAACAGCCACTACAGCAGCACAGCTTGAAATAAAGTCAACAGCCAGAGGACCTCAGCATCAGGGTAATAGATATCACTGAAGTGTCAATGCTTCCTGATATAAAACAAACCCACTCACCCACCACCCCGTTTATATTTACAGGTGAAAGTGTTCATCTTTTATTTCATTTTCAAGGAGGGAGTTACTCAGGTAAGTAGAGCAACACAGGATCAGACCCTTTCTTCAGCTTGCTTATTCTTCAGAATTTTGTGTAAAAAGTGGTATTATTCTTAGCAAAAAGATGCTTGAAGTTTAATGCTTTCCATTCATTAGACTGAAGTACTGTCTCCTGTACCCTACAGGGAAACCAATTCATTAGTAGAGCTTTAAGAAACATGCATTCATAACACAAGTTTGCCCTCTTTAACTGTACCTCCAGGCACCTTGCAAATAATTTATGAGGTAGTGAGATGTTTGACAATCAAAAAGAATGAGAATTCACTAGGCAGACTCCTAGAAAAAGAAATCTTAGTCAATGTATTTTAAATTCTATTAAGCTTTAAAAACTATGTCCAAATTCTTCGCTCAGCAATGAAGCAGTGTGTTTTCAGTGATGTTCAGTAGTTTTTTGGTAATACAAACATTTTTGGCTTCACTAAGCCAGATTAATCTCCCTCTTACCACTTGATATCACAGCTAGACAAGTATGATGGTCCATAGATAACTTGGAAGTATTAATTTTATTTGTTGCTATTCTGTATTAGAACTCCAGAAGCATTTCTTTAGGCTTTGATAAACAGAAACTTTAAATCCTTACTTGAGATAAGCACTTAACTTCCAAAATACTGGAATACCAAAAAGCCTGAGTGAAATATGTGAAAATCCTAAAAAATTAAATTAGGATGTCCAGCATGCAAATAGCATCTTTAGTTTTCAACAAGACCTATGGCATGTTTACACCTCTCAGAAATACTCAAGTCAGTTTTGATAAGCTAATTAGAGAACAGGAAATCTTGTCATTGTGGAGCTGAAACTGAACAAATTAACAGTGAGTTTATTATCACTATTCCACAGTAAGGAATATTTAGTGCCGTATGGAGGAAGCTGTGCTCACTGAATGGACTGGCAAGGTAAGCAAGCACACAGTTATTTAGACTAATCTTGAAGAGAAGCAGTTCAGAATCCAGTTTTGAAGTGGAGTATTAATTATTCTAATGCACTGCAGATTGCACACAAAAGACAAAGGACACACAAAAGATGAAGCAGAAGTATTTCTCGTTATGCTCTAACCTTTTGGGAAATCACTTTCTGTAGTGTCTGGCAAAAAGGATTTCATATGGGTGGGTGAGGCAGGTCTTCGGTAAATCCCCTCCCACCAATCCAGGTAGAAGAGCTATATCTTCAGAAAAAGGAATATGTTCCAGCTCAAGAGCTGGAGATTTTTTTTTTTCCCCATGGATCTTTCTCTACATAACACCTCCAGAAAGACTATATCTTTCTAAGGCACAATTTTAATAACCTTCCCCTTTGGGAAAAGACACCTGCATGCTGCCCTCTTTAGAGGGCAGCAGCGAAATTGTCAAAGTGTAGCTCCAAGTGAGATAAAACTATAGGTGACAATGGAAGGAAAGGAAATGATTCTTGTTGTTCAGACTTTTCTTCATGTTCTCAGAAATTATTAGGAAATTAAACTTTGGAACAGGCATGAACATAGGTTATCAAGGAAACAATATTATCTCTCATGAATTTAATAAAGTATCAAAAGGAGATAGGAGAACCTTTACCTTCCAATAATTCTTATCAAATCTTGAAAGAATATTAAATTCTTTTATGAGGTGCTGTATAGGTGTCATTGCACAAAGCAAAACATACTGTTTACAATCAGGAAGCTTTTCTGATGTGGAAACAACCACCTTACATTACCAGTTAAAAAAGCTAGCCTCAGTGTTTAAAAAGTATAGCTGCATGTATCAATCAAATCAAAGAACTTGAAGATGTTATACATGGATATGACAATGACAGACTTTTCATTCTGGAGACTCCTAGTTATGTTGGGAGAGAAAAATCTCTCAAAAATTTCTTCTGAAAGAAGAAAGAACTGTAGCCTGCTACTTCTCAGTCACTATTCAAGGTTAAACAAGAAACCGGAAAGAGGTTCTGACATGGCTACATAGTGGTTCCATGAGTCCAGCTGACCACCAGGATGTGTAGAGGTAACTGTCACTTGCAGTAAAGGTTTTGGAAGTTTGTTGAAGGAAGTGTAGCTGAACCAACCTGTTGACTTTCATTCTTTCTTCCTTCCAGTGTCTCCTTTTCCAATGTTTTCTCTGATTTGATCAAATCAAAAAATCAAATCAGAAGATCAAATATAATAATTTTCCTATTTCAAGTCACCAGGACAGGAATGTGTTTTCCTGTCCATAAAGTACACCCATAAAGAAAATGTCAAATTGTTGTAGTAATGACTGCAGGTTTACCCTCCAGATTGAACGGATCAGGACATTTCCTTCCATACTTAATTTGGGTGTTTCTGATTAGCAACAGGAACACCTACACTCTAACCTTCAGTGAGACAAATGATCTTTATCTTTTTATTTAGTGATTACTCATAAGTAAGCTCTAATTGATGGTAAAACATGTATGCGTGTGGTAATCAACTGTGGCTGGAGAAAGAGAAGCTTTCTTGTTATATCTCTCTGCTTTGTTCCCTCTCTTCTTTTTTCTGATTAGTTTTTCATATTCTGTTATATTAAATATTCATTAGCTTTTTAAAATAAGCCAGTATTAAGAAGCTGTGAGCGTTAGATCAGCCCAGGGGTTCCTGCAGATATCGGGAGATGGAAAGCAGCACATATTTTTTCTATTTTATATTACCCACTTAAAAAAAAAAATCATATTTCTTGAGCATAATGGATGGACTGCAATGATTTACAAGGAAATAATTTCACTGAGGGACTTTGGGTTGGTGATATCATATAACATAAGAAAAAAAGTCTGATTGGTTTATGATTTCAGTGGGAAGCTGAGAGGAAATTAATTCTATTTAACTCACTACTTGTCAGCTCCTTTGTTGTTGTTGTTTCTAATATATGGACCTAACACTGGATTTTAAGTCTGGAGATATTTCAAGATACTAAAACATTTATCAGTTTAATAATAATGTTAGAAATTATTGAAATGCTATAAATGTTTAAATTGGAATATAGAAACTTCTGGATTTGGTGTTCAAACTAAAGCCGTTTTGACTACAGCTCCTAGAACAGTCAGGTAACCTCAGTGCTTAAACATGTTAATCAAGAAAACCTGCCATGTTAAGGTTTTGTTGGTAGGTTTGGACTTTCTGAAATTAGAAGGATGGGATAAAATACAACATTAAACAAAGCTTATCATAAGATTGGTGTACTACCCCTGTTCAGGTATTACACTTCTTCTGCATATTTGCACAAAACGGAAACCTAACAGGAGGGAAACAGCGTCAGGGAGGTTAGGACAAGAAAACACTGAAAGCTCTGTGGCTACACCAAGTAATTGCATACTGTATCTATACATCACATAACCGTGGTGGATGATTACTTTCTTAACCTAATGCCCTCAAAATCTGAGAGGAAATAAGATTTAATGACTTAACACAAGCTACCTTGTTCCCTGAGCAGCATTGCCATTCCCAGGTGAGTAGCTACTGTTGCTCTTGCCTGCCCTTACGCTGAAAGCTGACCTCCTCTCTGGGTAGATCAGCTTAGTTCATACTTGTGCTCCTCATAAAGACGCTTACAGTTTCCTTAGATCGAAGCATTAGCTGATAACCAGATTTTAGTGCCTTTGTTGTCACAGACAGGAAGGAGGAGTATACTGCTGTGGCCACAGTTGAAATGATTCATTTGAGTAAGGATGTGCACCCCAACAGCTTAACTGGAGCCTTTGAGAAGGTATTAACCAAGGTATGTGCAAATATCTAGCAGCGGATAAGCCTCCAGGTTATAGTAAATTTATGAACGACCACAACACTTGTGTCGTAGTATCACTTTTTTCTCAAAAACCTGCCTTCTGACCAAATGCCACCACTGTCTTCCATGATTACTGCTTTTTCACAAGTCTTTTTTTGATGGTCTTGTATTCCTGACTTGTCTCTGACATAGCAGCTAACTATTCACCTCCTGATTGTAAGCATATTAATATAGTAAACACTGAGACAGCAACTATTTTAACCTTTGTGCTTGTGAGAAGACATCACTGTTTTTTGTTAAATATCAGTGGGGACTCATTGCTGTCACTGGTTAAAAATAGTAGTAACATATTGGTATTTCTTTTTGGCTCCCAAACGGATCTGCTTAACCACGTCTTGACTAAAGCTGGAACAATTCAGTTCTCTGTAATTTGATCTCTCA
This sequence comes from Platalea leucorodia, assembly GCF_965183815.1. Lineage (NCBI taxonomy): Eukaryota > Metazoa > Chordata > Aves > Pelecaniformes > Threskiornithidae > Platalea > Platalea leucorodia. The sequence continues at coordinate 62,371,989 of NC_138828.1, read as the reverse complement.
TTGGTGCATGCAGAGGGAAGGGGATTTTGGTGGCTGGAAAGGCAGGCAGGCTGGCAATTACTATGCCCAGCCACCTTCCTTCCTAATTACATTGTCTCCTCCTCCAGCTCAGACATTCCAACAAAGTTATGGTGGCAAACACAGGGGACGCAACAGACGGGGAAAGGGAGGGAAATTCCCACTGTTTGGATCAGTAATTGCATTTTCAGTGTCACTGTCTGATTGTGGTGTACGAGAGAAGGGGAAAGGGTTTAGGTATAAGTTGAAGTACACTGAAAAAAGATATCCCTTCCCAGTATGTAAACTGGGTGAAAAAAAGAAAATCCCAGGTAAAGTTAATTTTAATTTTAAAGCAAAACAAAAAAGATTATCTTAAAGATTTTTAATTTAATCTACTCCAGTTCACCCTTCTCACATTTCTTATTAATTAATTGTTTCTTCATATTAAAACAAAGATTAAAAGAAACAGAAGAAAAAGGGTTAATAGGACATACTTCTGCCTCCATCAGACAAAAATCTTCAAAATTCTGAAGATTTTGAAAATGTTATTTCATTCTATGTTTGTGACCAAATGATGCATCTTTTAAACTTCTCCAGAGCTGAAGTAGATGATATTTTTATATCCTGATGACATTTTGTGGTGATATTTCAATAACACTTGGTAGCAAACAAGTACAATTAACTTCACATGCAGTAAAATTACACAAATGTTTTATGGCTCACTGCACCTCCAGTCACTGCAGAAATGACTGTTCATCCTTCTGAAACTGGTTTTTAAATGTTTTACATGAAAAAATTTCCTGCAAATTTTTTTCATTCCACTTTGTGAGAATGATCACCTTTTCACACCAGTAAAAGTCTGATTTATCCAACACATGTTTAAATCCTATCACCCTAAATATTTAAAATACCATTACTGCAAAGCCATCTTGTGGGAACTCTGCAACCTTTATAATCTTAAAATTGTTTCTCCAAAATAGTAGTAAAATGGAGTAATATTATCACCCAGAATGTGTGTTCCTTGAAAGTTCTAAATGTTTTTTCAGTTATTTAAGAGAAAATGAGATTAAAAAACATATTTTCAGTATTGAGTTTACATTTTGAACTATTCATCTGTCCTATTTCAGTTTCAGTCAGCTTGGGATTCTGCCAGCTCTTCATCCAGTGATAGTTATCAATAAACTAGGCAGAGATGGAAGAGAGCACTGCTCTGAACTGGGGAAAACTGCCATCCAGAGTGATTTATCATATGCATAAAAGTCATAAAAAGACTGAATGATCTTTTTGAGTGGCACAATACATTATATCAGTATTGAATAACAGAGAAGCTAAGAACCTTGTGATAGAGCAAAAAGTAATGGAAGAGACTTAGATACAAAGTATACACACAGAAAAAAACACAAATTCCCATAGTGAAGTAAAAAAAAAATAATTATAGATTCATTTAAAAGACAGAGGGAATGGCCTCAGAAGCGGGGGGGGGGGGGGGGGGAAGCTATTGAAGTGAAAAGTAATTCCTTGCTTAGACACCTTTGGTTGTCAGTTCTGAGTAATGTGATTATTTTAACTTCTTTTCTTATTATTGATGAGAAATTAATAAAAATACTTCCAGAGTAGTATCTTTTTGCCTTAAAACATGACATAGAGAGAAACCCTATTATAGACATTCTAAATGTTTTTATCATGCATATGATGTATGCTAAATATATATAGTCCACATGTTTCAGTCTCTAGGACTGACAATATTAGAAGGAATGTTTATTTCTGTACTGACTATATCCCTGTTCCCTCTTCTTGGATTGCCCAGCGTTTTTCTGATTATGACTGTTCCTAAGCATATCACCATAGAAGGAATTGTAGACTGGGTTAGTAGTGACTTTGAGCTAAGGGGCATTCACCAAGCTCAATACACCCAATGTTTCATTGCAGATTTCCAGTCAAAGTTCCCAAAGTTTCTAGGTAAAGGTGGATAGAAGGAGGAGAATGCTATGAAAGTGATTTGATGACAGTCAATGATTAGCTGATTAATTAAGCTATCACTGTGTAGTCCAGCCTATGGAAGAAAAATACATGATACGTATCTGCATTTAACAGCTCAATAAAACTGCCTTGAAAATTACAATAATTCAATGTGATTAAAAAAAAAAATCTGGTTTTCAGGTGAAATAATTCCCAAAAATATTGTTTGAAAGACATAGAAAAGCATAGTTTCAAATAAATTCTAGGCAGGATCTTTGTCTTCTGCAGACCTTGGGGCATAACTTTCCAGAGACTCTGCTAAGCACTCCATTTTTACCCTCCATCAATAATGAAATCCTGTCAGTCCATTGTCTTATCTGGGAAGGCTAATTTCAGTAGCAGCATCATACTGAAATGGCCCTGCCACTCAAAGGTAATTGAATCCTTTTGAGATGTTGCAAAAAATTGTAATTGGTCCTTTTGAGATGGCAGCATGAAAATATGCAGATACAGTATGTTTGGGACAATTTTATACTTTCCTGTCTCTCTGGTGTCCCCTCTTTGAAGATTCCTATTTTGTAAGTGATACATGTTCCACAGTATCAGAAAATTTTTCCTTAGAATCTACACTTTGCAGAACTAAAGCTTTTTAGAATCTAACATAGACGCCCTTTGTAAATCTTTGCAATTTGAATCCAACTCTAGGCAAGAAAATCTAGATAGGTTTAGGCCAATTGATATTTTTATTAATCAGTATTTATTTTTCATTGAAATTTTGTGAAATAATAATGTCAAAGCAATTTTTTTTTATAACATCTGGTAGTTTCACATTTGTTTTGACAGTGTAAGTTTGTTCAATCGAAATGTAACTGAAGAGGGCTGAAGGACAGTCACTCTGATGAACCCCATATAGAGCTGTTTCCACAAACTCTTCTGGAGCGAACTGTTCAGATTTTTCAGTGTTGTATGCTGTATCAGCAAAATAAAATGACCAGAAATGAGCAGTGCAGGATAAAAATGGAGTAAAGTTGATACAGAAAAATGCTCACCTAAAGATAAATAGCAGAACAAAAGTTATTCTTTTCACTGGCTGGCCAAATTCTTTAGGGAAGTTGACTTGTTGCATAGAGTGAAAAAAAGCAGAGCGCGCAAAATAGAGCTGATAAACTGCTGCTTTCAACAAAAGATAAATGACCACAGTGGTCTGGCTTCCACATTTATGAGCAGAGAGTCTTTTTTTATCTTAATGAGGAATGCAGTTTTTCCATTTCTGTTTTCAGCTTTATTTTTATAGAATCTGATTTTCCCTTTGAATGATTAAGACTTAGATAAAAGTAAACATACAAAAAAGATTCATTTCCAGATGTTTCTATTTTTTCCCTGTAATCAACAGCACATCATATTGTGTAATATTTAATCTGAACAGTCATGTTCATTGTAATGTTCCAAATTTCATGGGGTAAAAGATTTTAATTCATTTTTTACTTGTAGCCTCCTATAATACATCTTGATTTGCAGGACCACTTTCAGAAAAGATGACCCAAAAAAGTGGAATGTTTCCCAGCAAGGAATCATAACAAGAGAGTAGTTTAGAGTGAATGAGAAGACTTAAATCCTAGTTCAGACCTCAAGGCTGGCATTGCATAATTAACAGCCACTTCCACTACTGTAGTAGCTTCCACTTCAGCACATTAACAAGGCAGTCTCCGATACCCCAGGCTCCATTTCACACTCATTAACACCTCCATCCAATCATTGTTAGGATTCATTACAGAAGAGTTTAAACCTATTCAGAAATTTTCTATGTTAAAATGATCCATTTTGATTTTGTGGCTTCATTCCAGAACTGACTCCAGATTTGTCTGGACAGCCCCGAGGAATACCCAGAGCAAGTTAGAACAAAGTGAAAGGAAATATCTGAATTTGCTCTTCATGGTCTTCTCTGACCATGGGTAGACTCCCTTCACTTTTTCAAACCAGACCTCCTTTACCGTATGCCTGAAAACCTCTTCTCAGCTGCTGCCAAATGTATGATGTACTTTGGTTCTGTTGTTTCCTTGGGTTTTGCTCAGTCCTGCTTCTCAGTCAGGTCAGCACTGTGGGATGTGGGCTTGAGCTCTGTCTCCCTACTTTGCTTGATAGTTTTCTGGCCAAAACTCCTGCCACCCAGAACTGCTGTGTCTGAATTACAAGCTTTCCCCACTGTTTTTCTTTTCTTTTTTTTTCTTTTTTTTTTTTCCCCCCCTCAGTCTGAACTCACACATGTTGCAGTTCTTTTTCTCTAATCTGACTTACCAAAAGGTCTATGAGCCTGAAATAGATTAGGCTGAAATGCAAGTTTGTCTTGGTAAACCAAGAGCGGGTTCATGTATGGTTGGGTTCATAGTTTGAAAAAATGCATAAAAGATGATTGGTCTTGTTCAGCTTCCAAAAGAAATCCAGTCTTCTGTATTACCTTCATATACTGGCCACTTCTATAATTCTTAAACAAGTATACTGAGAAAACCACTTAAGTATACAAGGTGAAATATTTACTGAGTAAACAGAAGGGTAAAACTGAATTTGCAATTTTGTGAGTAGGAAAAGAATCCCATTTTTATTGTTGTTACTACTGGGTAACTGAATATATTGGGTTTTAGAGAAACGGCAGTTCATATTTAGTGCCTAGTTTGATACTAACATGGTTATAGTTAGGACCACTTTATTGTAGTAATGTCAACAAGGTCTCCTCAGAGCAGAACAGCCCTTTCAGCTTAAAATTCTCTGTTGTCAAAATATAAGAACAGTATGACTTCCAAAATAAAAAGGGAATCCTGTGTGTGAATTGCAATTATTTTTCCACACTCCCACACGTCCCTGCCTTTCAGACAAAAGTCTTTGGATGTCTGGAGCCATCAAAAGGGCAAGGGGGGGGGGGGGGGGCGGGGAAGTAATTTGGGAAATTAAGTCAATAAGTACCTGAATCCCCACACCACTGGACTAATAGCTGAATCCTGAGTGGTAATAGGAAAGATTATCATAAAAAAGTCCAGGGTTGCATTGTTGTCAGTCACTGTTCTACTATAGCTACAGTTCAAGGAATTATTGTACTGCAGTAAGAATTCAAGTGGATTATAATAGATAATTATAGTGTTTGTAAGTACCATTGTTATAAAATGTTATAATACTTTCTACCCTTCATACTCTGCACATGCATTGCTTTAGGTAATAGATACCACCAGAACAAACAATGGAGAAAAGAAAAATGCTGCACATGAAAAACACACACATCTGCATAGAGAATTTTTGCTAAGATGGAAGCAGGAGAGAGGATTTTTTTCAGCTTAGCATCCTCTCCCACTAGCCTTCCTTCCTCCCTAAATAAAACAAAAAAGAACAGATAACAAGAGTTAGTTTGCTTCTTCCAGAGAGAAAAATAAACTTTGACTTAGAAAGATTATGTTTGTGTGTGTAAGCAAGGCTGTTTGCAAATTAAACTTTGTTCTTCAGGCTGGATCCAGGTCTTTTATGTCTCTCTTTCTAGCCGGTATGGAATAAGAGTACATCCAATACTCCTTGTGGGATCTCTAAGCTCAAAAGCCTTCATGTACTTCTCCAGGATAGAATAGTTGCTTTCTTCTCACTTTTAGGTCTTCTGTAATTGAATGCAGATCTCACGAAAAACACTTCTATCTAGTTGGACACTACAGTGAATTTTCTCTAGTCCTGTTCTTCTTCAGTAAAAATGGCTTGAAATAAGGATGTGATTTATCTGTAGTAGATACCTGTAGGCATCTTCCAAGTACTTGCCTTCACATAGAAGACGTCTTTGTATCAATCATGGTGACACTACCATTATGAAGTAACCCCCTTCAGTTAGCATACCGAAGGGGCTACCCACGCAACCTGATATTTGCTGATGTACTGTCTTCAGGGTACTTTTCTAAAAGATGCCTGTCAAGACAGTAAGCAATACATATACTGTCTCAGAAGCAGAATGAATAGGGAAGAAGTACTTGACTTACCCACAGGCTTCTGTACATTACTTTGTTTGGGAAATTTTTCTTTGTCAGTAGTATGGTATCCCTAAGCAACTTGGCACAAAAAAAAAAAGAAAAAAAAAGAAGGAAAACAGATAGGTATGATCCATCTAGCACAGAATGCTTTTAATGAAAGTATTGTGCCTCTAAACGAGTGCTATCCATTATCTACTTTTTAAAACAGATGAAAAATCATGTTGCTCTCACCCAATATGTGCCAAACAAAAGGCACAATAAAAATGGCATTGAAATATATGAGCTCTTTGACAACAGTATTAGTCACATCTTATAACCTGACCTTTCTGCTGGCAGGGACATTCAGTAAGGTGTTATAAGAGGGCAAGCATTTTCAGTAGTAAGAAAATTCATTATATCAGTCATGCACTAAACAAGCATCATTCTCTCCTGACTGACAATTTTTCTTCTCCCCACATTATCTTCCATGTTCATGTTTGCTCCCAAATGCTAAAGAATATTCAAAAAAGTTTCTACAGTGCTGAAAGAATTGCTGAGACGAATACAAACTGGTAATTATACCACCATGGACACTGGTGGTCGTACCACCATGAGCCTGTACTTACAGACAGTGCTTGTAAGTACAGCCCTAAACAAGATGAAATTTAAAAGCTCTATCAGTAGGTCATAGCTTTAGGAGGCATTGGATTTAAGAAATATACTTCAGGAACACAAACCTTTCTTGCTGAGATGACTGCAGCAGCTGCAGTTTGTTATTCACCTGTGTTACTTCTAGATAATATTTCCTAAATTAACTTAATGGGTTTGTTGTTGCAAACAATCCAGCCAATCTAGCCAAGCCAAGGTCACCCACAAAAGAGGAAAAAAAGTAGTATGTCAGTGTCCACTTCTGTTTGCATCTTTAATAGGGAGCTAATATGGCTTCTGCAAACTCTCATACCAGGTGCTGGAGGTCCACGTTGTATTTGCACATGTGTGCATGTGAATTTGTAACAGAGAAAGCGAAAACTGAAGCATGGGAGTGTATCCTGCTATATGAAATACAGAAAAGATATCCTCAATGATCAGAGGTGGTGACTGAAGACAATGTTCCAGATGATTGTGTTTTCTGTCATCAGAGTCACTATGGTCAGTACAATTTTTTTCCACAACACACAAAAAACTGAATTGCACAGGGGTTAGATTCTTTCCACCTGGTTCTCAAAATGTATCTTGAAATGTCCTTGATTTTATAACTCCAATTTATTTGAGTTGGGACTCCAGTCAAATCACATTTCACTATTTAACTTTGGTTTGGTCTACTAACCATGTGTCATAATGGTCACTCTTTAAGAAATAACGTAGAAGAGGGATTAGATTAGTTTTTGCCCAAGAATCAAAAATCCTCTGCTGGTTGCATTAAGTATGGATAAAGAGAAGAGAGTCCCACATAGTGCTGGTATTTCAAAGAGCTGATTTTTCAAGAATAAAGAAAATTGCTAGTGAAATTCATTGGAAAGTAAACATAAATGTGAATAGAAGTGGGAGTTTTAATGTTTTTATTACGAAGAAAGATGATAACTGTGAGTAAAAGCAACAATACATATTTTTAACAAACAGACAAAAAAGTAAGTAAGTAGGTAGTACAAAAAAGAAAACAGAAGTTGTTAAGTGTAGGAAATTTATGTGGAAGGAAAAGATAGCTGTGAAAAAAAGAAAATCAATGACTGGCAGCATTAGCACTATACAATGGAGTCTATGCATAAGGAACAAAAATTTCTTAAAATAATTCTGGAGAAACTGGTCTTAAAATTGTTCATGATGATACAGACAAAAGGTTTTCAGTAAATGCTTTTTATTTGTGTCACATGGCTATTACCTTTTCTAAACTATACCCAGATAAGACATTAAGCGCTATGAAGGGCATCCTGTTTCGTATAGCAGCCTTTCACAACTTAAACCTCAAGAGTTCTCGTACACTAATTTATCCGAATACAAAACTCACTGGAGTCAGTTTTTAGTACATTAAAGATGGCGATGAAATTCTGGAATAATTGAAGGATACAGAAGTAGCAGGCATAGATTTATGCAAAGGAAAAGGAGAGGGCAAAGGAACAGAAGATAAAGGTGTACAGGGAATATATTTTCAACTCTGTTCCTAACCATAGCAGCACCAGTGATGGCCTGTGCCTAGTATCAAGCAATCCAATACAGCCACGTCATGGCAATATTAAGGGTTGAGTTGCTTTTCTTGAATATTGTACCAGTATTCAGAAAGAATATCAATAAAGGAAAAACTAAATTAGCCTGACATTAGTTCTGAGTAACACATAGCCACCAATTCAAAGTACTGTTTCTCTGTCAGCTGACAATCAACTACTACACAGAAAATAAGGCTTGTCAAAAAAAGCCTAATTTTCTTCTTAGAGAATATTAAGAGGGCTTTAGCTGTGCAGTGGGTAATTTCAACATCAGTCATGGTATTCTGTGACAGTATATTTTCTAGTTAGCAAATCTCTGCATAAACTTGAATACTGTTAGTTGTAATTACCAGCTGGATGTGCAGGTGGGTAGAATACTTCATAAACAGAATACTATATAAAACTCAAATAATTTGCTACATGAACAACTTGATTAATGAAATTCAGAATGACAAAGATCTGCCAGGACACAGATGTCACCAATCAGCAAATTTTCAAGTTGCTCAAGCCAGGCAATGTTCTTCAGTTCTTCCAGAGGTTCAGTGTTAACATTACTTATATAAGTGGATAAACAATTAATTTAAACACATTTAAAACAACATATTTAAAATAAACTTCCATTAAGCTACAAAGGAGGCTGATATAAGCGTACAGCATAAGATTCAAAGAATTCGTAACATTTCTATAGAATAGGAGATGGCCTATTAAGGTAGGTAGGCATCAAAGAGTGATGGTCAGTATGCAGATATTTCCCCTGTGTACTCAAAAATTGGGGTCTTTCTATCCACCCATAGAGCATAGTTCTTTGGCTTGTAGCTGTAGTGCAACCTCCTAAATGAGACATAGGGATGGTCATAATGTCAAGCTGCAAAACCAGGAGAGACATACGCTTCAAATATTCTTCTTCCACGAAAGATCCAAGTGAACCAGTTAAGCTTGAGTGTGTCTCCAGTGTAATGCAGATTTCTTTGCTTTGAAAAAGTTTATCAGTGTTCCTAGCAGTTGGTTATAACTATTCTCTGGGAAGATATCACTATATGCTGTTACAAATTGTAACATGATCAAGATCATTTATTCCTCTTCACTATGATTTTTTTTCTCTTTCTCTTCTTTTGTCTTATTACCTAGTTCAGATTTGACTGGCATCAGTGTATCTGCACACATCATGTATACTGCTAGATATGCATGTTAAAATTATCTCGTACACTAATCACAGGTATGGCATTAATTGAGAAATACTGAGTCTTTTGAGAAAGACTGAAAAAATCACCTAATAAAGTGACTTGAGTGCAAGCATTGTATGACTTCCTCAAACATGAGTTAAAAATGACATCAAGCACTGGTTTTTGCTATTTATTTTAAACCCTTATAGTTTTGTCTTTTACCTATCTAACCACCCAATGACAGAAAATACTGACATATTATGTGACATTTTTAAACTAAAGGTAAATCTCCCAGCCATCATAAAATATGAGCTTAAAATCACCATACCTGTGGCCTAAAGTCTAAGCAATTGATCTCAAAACTATTATCTTCCAGCAGCAGTGGAATTACAGCTGCTCTGAGGTAAGGATAGCATCTAATTCTCCAGCATTAATCCACACATTCTTTATACCACACAGATTACACAGGGCTGTCGGGACTGCAGCAGAACTACAGCAGGCCAGATTTATGCCATGCTAAGTTGTAAACAGAGTGTATGGACTTTCATATATCTCTTTGAATGCCCACCTGTGCACTGGTTTTGGCCGCAAATAAGTCCCTTTATAAAGGAAATAAATGTTCCAGGTGGTATTTCCATCACTTAAATCAACAGTCCTACAATGTAAGTCGGAAAAGTTGCATTACCTTTTGTCAGGGTGTTCAGAAATTCATCATCTTAAATGGAAAAGACTTTAAATGCTGAACATACCATGTTTCACATCTCAAAGGCCAGCAAAGGATCAGCAATTCCAGCCAGACAGCTGTGAGTTCCTGAAAGGGTGATTTTGCTTTTACAGTGTATTCTCCCTTCCTGTCTGCATTTCAAGCTCTGATGGATGTCTCTGCAAGTTTTGGACCAGGTGGAGCATTAGCTGATGTAAACTGATCTGTGTGTTTGTAATACTGCTTACAGGTATATGCAAAAATACACATGTATGAAAGTAAACTACTTACTTACAAATTTGCCATCAAAAGAAAAGAGAAAAGAGAGTTTTCTTCGAAATGTGCAGTGAATTGTGGTCTTTATGATAAGAAATAATAGTAACATTTCTAATCTACCTTGAAACATTTTGTTACCATTAGAACCGTAGCATGAAAGGAATTAACACAGAAGAGAGTACAACCAAAAACATGTGAAGCATGCTGCTAGCACTATTATTTACCAATCAGCTTCTAGATTCCTTTCATGAGATAATTCCACACAGTGCTCTTTAGTTGCTTTGAGAACAAGAGAAATATGAATACAGGAATGCTCTTTTTTCCCTCACACAGCACATTCTTCCCATAAATATTAATAATTAAAGTAACTTGGGACTGTGACACTGTATCAAATCCATAGAACACACTTCGTAGAATATTTCTAGAAATGGAATAAATTTCATAAGAATCTTAAATATGTGTTGATGCTTAAAGAGAATTTATTTCCGTGTGCAATCACATACATGCAAAAATGGCATACATACATACGTCATTTTCAGAAACCATAGGGAGTATGCAAAAAAAAATCTCAGAAAATGAATGGGCACTAGCGGTCAAAGTTATTTCAATGAATATGAGAATAATGTACTACAGAATATATTACTCAGTGGTGTTTTTATTCTCACCTCTCTATACATGAAGCAATAGACGTGTTCATGAGATCATATAGATGTGCTAGGAACTGCAATGGCCTGAAGTCAAAAAACAAGGATCTTGATTTATTAGTAGATTTGTTGGAAAAGGTGATGAACACTAAGCTGTTGTGGAATAGAATTTCCATAAGTTCCTCCTTCAGCAGCCATACTGACTCTTTATTATCTTAGTCAAGATCTGCAGTTCTTAAATTCCTGTCTTCTTGTATCAAGTGCCTCCACAAAAACCTAAGAGAGAAAAAGAAAAATTCTGAGCCTTCACAGAATGCCATAACATTTAAAACAAGGTCCACCTGACATAACTGCAGAGCTGTTGGTTTAACATTCTTATGATTTTGAAGTAATAAAATGAGCATCCAAGCTCCACAATGTATGAATGCCATGGTACTATCTCTGAGATCCTGCAGTCAGCGTCAAGGTTCACATATGAGCAGAATCTTCCAACGTTAAAGGTCATAGTACGAAGACAGGCAGAAAATCCCAATTTCTTGGTAGAGAACATAACCAGAAAGTGTTCAAGATGATAGCCAAACGATATCAACTATTAGAGAATTTGAGAAAAAAGCCCATCTTTTTTAAAGAGTGAAAATTGAATTTCCCTTTAAGGTAACATTATTTAGGGGAAAAAACCATCTGTGATTGCCTGAGCATTGTGTGTGAAACAAAAATGAAGGCATAAGGACAATAGAAGTATGAACGAGACCTCAAAAATATTTCCAAGGGTGTTTTAACAAAGTATCAGTTGACATGAATTAAACGTCTAAGATGCATACTAGCAAGCAAGGAAAACAATCAGATAAATAATAACGTGACTGCAGGAAAATTCTCCAAAAGCAGTCCTGTTTGAAGACGCTGATTACCATAATTAATCATACAAGATGATTGGTTATTTCTAATCCAATATTTAGCCTAGTGTGGCTTTCTCTGTCAAAGACTACTCAGTTTTTATCCAGCTTTTTAGTTATCTCAGTAACTTGACTAAAACATCTCCCTCAGAAGAGAAATCTCTCTGTTCTTGAAGACTTCCCCAAGGGAACTGAGAACTCACTAGCTCAGATTATTCCACTGATTAATCATTATTACATTTTTCACTTCTCAGCTAAAGCAAATATTGGCTACCTGTTGGCTTAAATATAGTACTTCGGAGACTTAGAATTATGGAGTAGAAATATATGTCAGGCACTATTTACTGAGGACATCCATGCAATGAAACAAAGGCATCTGTTGGAGTCCAGTTCAAAAGAAGAAAGTTAAGCCTGTGTGAAAAGAACAAATGTTCAAAGTGCGATTTAGAAAAAAAGCTAATTTCTATTCAAATCTGTGATAAATTCATTCTTGCACAAAGCCCTACTCCCAACAAGCAAAAGACCACTATTTTATCCAACCATCCATGTATTATCAAATTCGGTCGCTGAAACTTACATCGGTGAAGCAGCTGGGTCACTTTGGTACTGATCCCAGAGGAAAAAAATCACTAGGTTTTCATACTAGCAGCAGCTTGATGTTCACAGGATAGGTACTGTTAGCAAGCTGCCATTAGTAGTCCCTCTGTTAACTCTAAAACACAACTATCAGCCCCAGAACATAACAAAGTACACTGCTTATGATGAGATGTCACAAAAATTTCACACAAAGGCTTCTGCACCCAGATTTGTGCTATTCAGATTCTATTTTTATTACAGAACACTTTGTCTTACCCTCTTTTGCCTGAAGAAACTAACTGCATCTCCAGAGATGAATAATCTGGAGGGTCCTATCAATTACAGAAAAGAAAGAGAGGGTAAAGAAAGGGAAAGAAGAGTAGGATTCCTTAAAAAGTTATTTAGGTATAATTTATTGCAAATATCCAGATAGATGTTCTTGGGATTCCAAGCCCTGAGAAAGTCATATATTCAGTTGTCTCCTACCAAAGTCAAAAACTGCCTGATATCTGGAAGTAATTTAGAGTTGGAACAGGAATATCCAATTGATCAAGGACATGAATTTTAATTAGAGTATTGGCTTTTAATAAAATCAAGTTCAAATAAAGTTCAAAATATAAATTTAAATGTTAATTGCAGAAAACTAATATTTATTTATGTAATAGGAATTTTCAAGAGAGGTGTAATTTGTGATTTGGACATTAGTTTTTTAACTATTCAGATTCTTCCTTTTCCTTTATAATATGAATAACATTCATTATATATATCTCTTTTTTCTGTATTTCCATTTCTCTTGATGTAACTGTTAGATACATATAGGGGGATTTTCCTGTAAAGGAAAGTTTTCACTAAAAAAATTTTTTCATGGTCTTAAAATGACTGCCAGAAAATAAAACTATTTTAGAGCCTAGCAAATTTGATGGGACAGTCTCACAGCAGTCTTTCACATATTTGTGGTACAGAATATCCTGATACATTTCTTTAATATTTTAATATTGCCTTTAATAAGTTGCACTGCCTTGCTTGTTTATATATATCGTCTTGCTTGGTTGTAATGAAAGGATCTAACTTGCAAAGGCCAGACATGCCATGAACATTTTACCTGCAGACTGCATATGTTCCCAAATCACGATTTCTCCATAGTTCTTGGTAAAACATTTGGTTTCACATTGCTTCCTTCTTCCAATGCCTATCACCTCACCTGTTATGAGACTCCTGCAGAATTAATCTGGGAAATTCATACAACTCTTTTTGCCATTTTCCAGCATTTATTGTCATTGTCCAATAATTAGACTCAGTATTCACCTGGTATTGTCTCTAAATTGCTGCTTCAGAGAGGTCTTTCTACTACATTACAGATTTTTGTCACATACTGAGTTAAAAGCCTCTATCAGAGGCTTCTTTACTTCCAGCTTCAGCAGTTCTGTAAAATAATTTAACTTTCTTGTCAATATGCTTATTCCACCAGGGTCATGCTGAATGCCAATCTAGCCCCAGGAAGCCTTCAAATTTATTAGGTTTGAAACTGTGTTCTTAATGCACTTTTTAATTTAAGATAGAGTAGGCAAGAGTCAGCTAACACGTTTGGTATTGCTTTGTGTTAATTGAAGCACAATTATGGCTTACAACACAAAAAAAGCCATAAAAGCCATCTGATATTTAAAAAGGAGAATGACAAACATGAGGCACACCTAGTCACATTCATTATGGGCAGCTGAAAGAGCACGACCTTAAAACCCTTTGAAAGCAAAAGTGAAAAAGAGAGACATGACAATTTGTGCTCTAATGCGTATACCTCTTGTTTACACAAACCTGTCTGAACGTGAATAAAATGAAACTTGAGAGTAATAGCATAGCAATATTTTTCCATTAAAAGAAAACACTCCGGGCCTCTTTTCTTTTCAGATAATTTGCCAGGACCAGTATGCAACAGTAACACAATTAGTGCTTGAGACTGATCTCAGTGAGTCTCACAGAGTTTTAACAATGACGGAAAAGAAAAACACAGATTCCTCAAATATTTCATCTATGTTTCATCTTCACTGTTCTGTAGGGAAAACATTTTGACCTTTCCTTTGGACACTGCATTCTAGAGTTCATACCAGCTATGGTCTGTACTTCTGCAGTACTGCTGAGAGTTTTTTTCTGCCATCACACACACAATGTTTGCCTCTCACATTTTCTCAAATGAGAAACTTGTGCATAATCTCTCTGCTGCATTTAAACAACTCTTGTGACTGCTTTTTCTTAAGACTGGCTGAAGGATAACAGCCACAGCATCAGACACAGCAAAGGTCAGATCCAGATAGCTAGAAGGGCCTCCTGAATCTACATCAGTGACTTTATTCTCCCAGTCAGCATTTCAGGATCACCAAAGGCCACGTCCAAACAATTTCACTGTCCAAGACTGGAGCTGCATTCTAAATTTGGACAAAGTTCAATATATAAGCTTAAGGGTGCCTTATCAACTTCCACTAATGCTAAGGGTTGAACTCTATACTAACAGACTGTTTTGAATATCCTCAGAGGGAAAAAAAAAAGTCTCTGTCCCTTTTTTTCAGACAAATCTTTGTATTAAGTAGTGGCACCACTCCATCGGCTCTACCTATGTCACGCAAATGATTAAATCTAATAGATATTTTCAGAGCTTGCCTAACAACAGAAGTTCTCTACAAAATGCAGTGACAGCCACCATTTTCTGTTCAATCCAGCAAAAAGTGAGTGGTGACAAGGCAGTGATGTCAGTCATGCTTCAGACCATCTAAGAGCAAGTTAGTGGTGTTGGTATGAATTAAATTTGAGTCTAGCACAAAATCTCATAAATGGTTTTGTAAGTTTCCGTATCAGCAAGGTAACAGTGAAGCTTTCTTTTCTTTACAATTTTAAGAAAAGGTGAAACTGTGAAAACAAAGCAAAACAAAAATCCAAACCCAGTGTGCTAGACTTTTTGGGTACCATTTCATTTTTAAAATAACTAACTCATGTATGCACTACTATTCACAAATGAGAATACTCACACCTTGACTCAAAAGAGTTTAGCATATTTGCAGAATTACCAGACAGCACCTAATCTGGCACGCCCGGCCCTTGCAAGTTAGATCCTAGCACTACATCCAGGCAAGGTTACATACAGCCAGTGAGTGATACGGTTCAGCTTCAGGCATACAAGGCAGTATATGTGTATTAAAGCAGCGCTACATTCAAGCTGACGAGTATTCCTCCCAGCAGCTATTTTGCACAGTAATATCATCACAGTACTCTTTACAAAAGAGAACATTACTGTCCTATGCTCTGTTAGACAGTATAGAAAAACTCAAAAAGTCACTTACCCCTGTAATAATGAACTCCTTTCTGTTGCAAACATGGATGTGCTCAAAACATTTATATGAAGCATGAAGTACAGTAGGATAGGATATTTAACAGATTTTCCCTAACGTTGAAAATCATATATAGGGCAAAGTAGAATAAGTAACTCTTGAGCCATACGTTTGGCAGATCTCTGCACACACTGAGACCTTCCTGTCACACAGGGAAAGACTGTGCATTTCAAAACGCTCACTAACTTCAAAGCAGAAGCGATGGCCAAATATAGTTGACACAGGCTCTTCCTAAATGATGAGTAGGAAACTGAAAACATTTCTTCACTTATTTAAGTCCTGCAGGAAGAAATGAAACATCTGAGAGATTTTGCTGTTCTGTTTGCATAGCTACAAGAAAGAAAGGGCATTACAGTTATGGACATGTAGTGTCACAATTTGATTGACAGATACTCAGATTTAGTCATTATTTAATCCCATCTAATATATAAACTTTTTACTTACGATCTAGAGACATGTCAGAAAAACCTTGAAGTCTGTTGTAACAAACTCAGTGTCGGTTACCACATTATATATAAGATTTTATTTACAAAGCTTGCAAAAAACTTAGCAGCCTTTGAAATAAATTTAATGGCATAGCATTGAATAAGAGAAAATACAGAAATACAATATACAAGTTTAATTACCTTATCTGGATGTATTTTAAACAATTATATCTGATCAAGGTAAGCAATGAAAGAATTGCTTATGCTAAACTAGAGACCTATACTGTTATAGTTCTTAATATGACCATTTGTACTTCTTTGGCTCATATATGCCCACAACAGAAAGCTTGTCTTAATTGAAGGAAACCCCAAAGTCTAGATATCTTCCAAGTCATGTTTAGCTATATATCAATCTTAACAACTATTTTGAAAAAATAATGTAGCCAAACCTAGTATTAGTTTCTGTTAAAACATGAGGGTGTTAAGAACAATGATGTTTTTGTCAGACTATTTTAGTGTAGGAGCCTTGACAAAACTTATATGTGAAAGCATTTTTTTCAGCTTGACAGTAGAATTTCTGTCAATCTAGACAATGGGAATAGAATTTCTTGTCAGGCAATAGAAAATAGCTCTGAGATCAGAACATTCAAAAGCCATGCAGAAGATATTTGTTTGAGGTCTGTTCAGATTCTGGCCTTGATGACACAGTTCTCACCATCTGGGTGCTCTGGTCTGACAATTGGCTACTGCAGGTCAGAGTTCTGTCAAACCTTTTACAATCTAGGTAGTAACTATGCACTGGATAATGGAATTTAACCTAGGTTTTACAAGTTCAGTTTTGTGCCATTACCAAATTATGCAGAATATTCATTGCGCCAAAAAGACTATATAGAGAAAAACTCTTAACACTACTCTCATACATATCAAAATATTCAACAGTCTATGTGTTCTCCTAGCGTTTATGAGACCACATTCAAGTTTACATCAAGCAAAACAGGAAGAAGCAATTTGAAATTCTAAGACATCTTCTACATGCCAGAGGAATACCCCAGATCAGAATATTTGCTCTCATAAGTAGAATAGAATAGAACAGAATAGAATAGAATAGAACAGAACAGAACAGGACAGAACAGAACAGAACAGGACAGAACAGAACAGAACAGACTAGACTATTTCAGTTGGAAGGGACCTAAAACGATCATCCAGTCCAACTGCCTGACAACTTCAGGGCTGACCAAAAGTTAAAACACGTTGTTAAGGACATTGTCCAAATGCCTCTTAAACACTGACAGGCTTGGAGTATCGACCACCTTTCTAGGAAGCCTGTTCACCTCTTTTGAGTGGCTGGTTATACTGTGTTTGATGCACCCCAGGATGCTGTTTGCCCTCTTGGCTGCCAGGGCACACTGCTGACTCATATTGAGCCTGCTGTCAACCAGCACCCACAGATTCCTTTCTGCAGGGCTGCTCTCCAGCCACTCCCAATTTATACTTGTGCCCGGCATCACTCTGTCCTAGGTGCAGAATCCAGCATTTCAACTTGTTAAATGTCATCCCATTAATCATAGCCCAATGTTCCAATCTATCTAGATCCCTCTGCAAGGCTTCCTGTCCCTCAACCATCAAGAGAGTCAACAGCACCTCCCAGTTTGGTATCATCAGCAAACTTGCTAATGGTGCATTCAACTCCTTCATCCAGATCATTGATAAATATATTGAACAGAACTGGCCCTAGAATTGAACTAGCCTGAGGAACACTGCTGGTGACTGGTCACCAGCCACATGTAGCCTCATTCATTACAACCCTTTGAGCTCTGCCCTTCAGTCAGTTCTTCACCCAGCACACTGTGAACCCGCTCATTGCACAGTTAGACAGCTTGTCCAGAAGGATGCTATGAGGGACAGTATCAAAACCCTTACTAAAACCCAGAAAAACTACATCCATCACCTTTCCTTCATCCACTAGGCGGGTGACCTTATCATAGAAAGATATCAAATTAGTTAAACAGGACTTTCCTTTTATGAACCCATGTTGACTGTGCCTGATGATTTCATTATTCTTTAAATGCCTTTCAATAGTACTCAGTATGATCTTCTCCATAATTTTTCCAGGAACTGAGGTTAGACTAACAGGTCTGTAGTTCCCTGGGTCTTCCCTCACACCCTTTTTGTAGACTGGAATAACATTGGCTAGCTTCCAGTCAGCAGGGACCTCCCCAGACTCCCTAGACCTTTGATAGATGATTGAGAGGGGTCCGGCCATAACATCCACTAGATCCTTCAGAACTCTGGGATGAATCCCATCAGGTCCCATGGACTTGTGAACATTCAGCTGATACAGCTGGTCCCTTAAAATTTCTGTGTCCACAAATGGAAAGTCACTGTTTCCACACTCGTGGTCCTCCAACTCAGGGGACCGGGCAGCCCAAAGTCTATCAGTATTATTAAAGACTGCAGCAAAAAACACATTGAATGCCTCCACTTTTTCTTCATCCCTATTGGTCAGATGACCACCTTCAACAAGTATTGGTCCAATGTTTTCTGTAGACCTCTATTGACGTACTTAAAAAGCTCTTCTTGTTATCTGAAACAACTTTGGCCAATTGAGCTTTGGCCTTTTGTGCCTTCTCCCTGCATAAACAAACCACAGCTCTGTACTCTTCCTGTGAAGCCTGACCTCGCTTCCAGAGATCATACAATTTCTTTTTCCTTTTGAGCTTCACAAGGAGTTCCCTGTTCAGCCAAGCTGGTCTTCTGCTCCACTTGCTTGACTTATGACACAGTGGAATTGTCTGTTCCCGTGTTTCTAAAAGGTGGTTCTTAAAGACTGACCAGCATTCATGGACTCCTAAGCCCTCAAAAGCAGATTCCCAGGGTACTCTGCTAAGTAGCTCCCTGAATAGCTTAAAGTTTGCTCTCCTGAAGTCCAGGGTAGCAACTCTGTCCTTTCTTCTCATTACACTGAAAATTTTAAACTCAAGCATTTTATGATCACTGTGGCCAAGACAGCCACCTACCATCACATCCCCCATGAGTCCTTCTCTATTCATAAATAGCAAGTCTAGGGGAGCATCTTTGCTAGTTGGCTCACTGAGTACCTGTGACAAGATCTTATCTCCTACAAACTTCAAGAATTTCCAATACCTGCTAGTCACAGCAGTATGCTGTTCCCAGCTGATGTCTGGGAATTTGAAATCTCCCATAAGGACAGGGGCTACCGATCCAGAAATTTGTCCTAATTGCCTATAGAATTGCCATCAGTGCTTAAAGTCTCTCTCCTTTTCTTGAAAATGCCTTCAGTCTACCTTCATTCAGAAGAGGAGCAGTTTTATAGTCTCTGAATGTTTCTCAGTACTTAGGAAAACCTTTCTGCTGCCTTTCTTCTGCTGAGGAAGATTCTACACGGGCAATAAAATACCATCTGCTTTTCCTAGCTACTTCTTGTTACTCATATCAGTCAGCTTGTAATCTATTGATTAGGATATTTATACTTTTTTTTCTGAGGGGACTGACCTCTGCAACTCTTCCTACCTAGAATTTTCTGTTATAGAAAACTAAATAACACTGCACTTTTCATCTGTACTCTCTAATTCTGAGACATATGGGATTGCTGAGATGATGAGAAGAGGATTATTTTGCATTTATTCCTATCTACTGATACACATCTTCATGTTCTCATTTTTGTTTATTGTAAACCTTTACAATAGTCCCCTTGAGAGATACTATTTCTGTTTTCTTCAACTTGAACATGTTTACAGTTTTATAACAATTTATTTCAGTAGAATAACTCTTGATTTACACAAGTGTGAGAAGGTAATCAAGCCTATAAAATGAGCATTACCATAAAAAAAAAAATTATCTATCACTTTCTAATGCTAACATGGATGTGTCTTGCAGCACTCTAAGGTACAATCAGTTCATCCAGTTATAGTCTAGCATTGCCATAACTTATGCCTTCAGTTCTATAACTTTATTGATTATAGCTAACCAGAGAATTATTTTCTTTAGAATCACTTATTCACTTTTAGTTACTTTAAATTGGTCTTTGTTCCATAACAGAAGGATGCCTAAGATTATGAGTACTTTAAAAATAGTCTAAATAAAAATTAGGCTTCCCATTTAAAAACTACTGAAATATACTTTCTGCATGGTGTATATCTTGTAGTGTGTTTTCATGTATGGTATACTCTTGTCATTATCATCAATGACATTAGATGATTTCTGCAAGTCCCAGAGCTTGAATTAAGTTTCTGTGCAATACAGTCCCTTCAACAAAATACTCAGAGTCAGATTTTCACTTGATATTCATGACAAAACCCAGAATAGACTACTTTACATGAAGCTAAATCTTTCTGAACCTAAATACAGACAATATTATTTAAGCACCTTTAATATTACTTTGTTTCAGTGGAAGACTAACCTTGCATGCTACAAATGAGGCAAGCTGGGTTTTAATGTGCTGTATAGCATTCCAATCTAGACAGCTAATGAGAAATTCAGGTTAATGTGTGTCAAAACATAGATCTCTTGCAGGTCTAGTAAAAGCAGATCATAGAGACATTGAAATCATCTAAATCTGGCAATATAAACAGATGAAACTATGTAAAGAATCACGGCAATTGTTTGTGTTCTTCTCCGCAACAAGCTATAGATTGTTCTAATAAGAGTCAGGCTTTAAATTTGATCTTCAGTCACTTTGTATAATTAAGATGCTTAAATGTGACTATTAGAGTACAGATTTCTGTGCATTAACACAATTATATTTACAGGGATTTTGTGATTTTGTTTGTTTGTTTTGGTGTATGTTTGGTTTGGTTTATTTTGGGTTGTTTTGGGTTTGGTTTTTTTTTTTTTTTTTTTTTTTTTACTTTTAACATTCAAAGGGGAAAAATAGACACAAAAACCAGACTTTGAATTACTATGCACACATTACATATTGGTTCCAAATATCTGCATTGTTTTGAACTTAGACAACATATAAATCTTTACTTAAATGTTTACCTAAAAATTTAAATGTTTACATAATGTCTTTACCAATATTACTTGTTGTGTTCTAATGCAGAATAATCTCCATAGCAGAACTAAACAGTTTGCAATAACTAACCCATGCAGTAAAAATGAAGGGATCTTAAAATTTCTGATCTCTGTCCAAGTTGACTAACTAGTCAACTTCAACCAGGATCAATGAGACTTACCTGCGTTGCACAATGGAACATTCTGCAGAGAGCAAAAACTAGTGAAGACCATGAGAATTGAAAAAGTTCTGTCAATACAGAACTGGATTCAAAAAAGCTCAAATGATCACAGTCTGACTATGTTGCTTTCAAGACAGTGGCTAGTATCTCTACAGAGTGCTGCATTTGCAAAACTATTGTCTTTGCTCAGTGTTGCTTCTGATAAATTAATATAGTTACTGTATGCAGTAATATCCCAGCATGCTATGGATGGGATGTTCATAGGTGAATCATTTATCAAAAGTAGTCTTGTATTATCCAGTTCCTCTGTAGCATTCCCCCAAACATATCTGGTAGGGCAAACCTTTCATTATCAATAGTCTGTCACTCTTCAGGCAATAAAGGTTCACTACATTGTATTTAAGAAAAAACCACCACCATCTCTAATACATGACAACTGTATTACCAATGTGGGTCCTGCCTTCTATTTACCACTTTAATATAATTAATAATTTTCTTCTGTGCAAAAGTTCTTAATCTCAGTTCAGGTGTATTCTTTCCTTTGAATTTTTTACAAGATCACTGTGGTAGGTAACAAACGTTATTCTTCCCAATGCCTCCTACTTGCCTTGTTTGTCCAGCTTGCCTCACCGTGTATTTCAACACTCTCTTAAGAGAAACTGCGTATTCTTCAGCTGGTATCACCATTTTGCATGCACTGTGGTTCTTTAAAGTACCAGATTTTACAATTTACAGCTTTGTCACAGCTAAGAAACCCTTAATTGTTTCTTTTTAGGCTGTTGATAATGTTCTGAGGGTGTATACAACCTATTGAATATGTTACTCAACATAGTAAAATGAGAATGATTTAGACATGATTTCACGTGGTGTAATTACTATTGTAATTATTGCTAGTGAAAGCCATGAACAAATGTTTCCATTTCCATATTTAACTGTCTCTGAAATGTGATTTTATGTCACACAGTCAGTTTTCTGTCAGAAATTAAGAAGCAACTTAATGAGTTATTTTATGCTACTGTGAGTCATTTTGGGTAGTAATAATGGACTTCAGAGATCTCTTTTTTTCTTTCTGTACCTGGACTGCTCTGAATAGAACCTGGTTTAAACCACAGTTTTAGATTGTGCAAATCTGATACAAATGGAGAAGAAAAAGAAAAACAGAATCTTACTGTTTCATTTAAGCTATATGTACATTCTGTTTTCTTAAATAAAGAACAGTGACATTCTCACCAAAAATATTTTGAAAATGCCAATGCACTGATAATATTTACATGGAATAATGCCAAATAATGGAGTTTAAGATGCTTGCAATGTCTCCAACAATTTTTTTTGAGTTTTATTTCCCTTTAGTTACTGCTACAACTATCCTTACATGAAAATGTCATATACTTAAAAAAGCCTTTCCAGTGTCAGGTTTCTGAAATTGTAAGGTTACAAATTACTCTCCCATTTGACCACTTTGACACAACGTCAAAAAGTACCTTATAATATCCAGTCATTAAATGGGTGATCAAGGTAATAGTGCAACATTGCAGGAACTGATTGGTTATTGTGTTGCGGAGCCAGTTTCAGGAGCAATCTGTGACCAATTTCTGTAGAGGCCGAGGTTTCAAATTTTGAACTCTGCTGGTTAAACAGAGTTGCTGCTGTGAGTCTTTATAAAGGTTGAGCAAGTAGAATCTGCCGATCTACCAGTTGTTCCAAAAGATTGTGCTCCTGTTGTGAGAATACTTCTCCTCTCTATGCATGACTGACCTTCTAGTGGGATCCTGCTGTGAGGTGTGAATGTGGCCATTGTGAACTGATTGCCAGCGTAACTCTGAGCAACGGATATGATAGCCAAGCTTTTGCAATTATGGGCAGTGATGTTGAATTATGTAGTCCATTTTAAATTACCCACACTGTTTCAAAAAACCCACATAACTTATTACCTGGATTCCTATCTAACTTTTGTTATTGTAGACATCAAATACCCTCATTAGCCAAATCTATTTATGGAAAGGGTTTTTATACATTTCAGACAAAATCCATATCTAGCCATTGCAGTAGTGTTTTTCTTCTAGAATTTTTTTCTGCGAAAGATGTAGAGGAGGATGAGAATGCTGTATTTCAAACACATTTCCTTGGAGTGCTTCCTATGAAATACGTACACCTGTCCAGTTCTTTCTCTTTGAGATAGTGATAAAAATCTTCTGTTTGATAATTTGCAGCTAACCCTCAAGAAATAACCACACAATCTGACTAAAAATTAATACTCCTTAATGCATTCCTTCAGTGATACCTCCTTTGTTATAGGCCCTAGCTACCATAGTTTCATTTCTGGAAGACCTGAATGTCACTGGTTGTATAGAATGCAGGAATACCCTCCAGCTCCTTTCTTGGCAGAGTGAATGATGGTCATGCTTTACATCTGTGGAGTGTTCTTGCCTGGAAAATTATATTCTCAATTATATGTATCTGAACTTTTCATTCCTGTTGCAAAATGCAGGTAGCTTCAGGAGAATTACTGTTTTACAAAATTATAAAGTACAATTATGTTTGTGACAAAAAAGAACTTCCATTTGCTTGGGTTTTTTTTCATTCACATATCTTTTTTCTTCTGTTTGCAGCAGAAAAATATATTTTAAAGATGTATAATTCCTTAGTTAAAATGAGAAATAGAATCCTTCTGTAGAAATAAGACAGAAGACTGAAAAACAAGTTTGTGAAGGACAAGAAATGCCAGCATAACTTTATGAAGCAATGAACACATCTCTGCTTGTGTGATTAGTTAGTATCCCTCAAGAATGGAAAGTGTTAACTGATTTCCAGGGAAAGAAGGCACATGATGAGCAACTTATTGCTTAAGGGGTGAACTTATTGCTTAAGGGGTGAATCCACAGATCTAAATCTGCTTTTAACACTTCTAAGTAATAGACATAAATCAGATTAATCAGGCTTAGGGCTTGCATGATGTAGAAACTTTGAAACGAACAAAAAAGCTTCCTGTGAATGCAGGCAGTAGATATTGGTGAGGGTCAGACAGAAACAAAAGCTGTAGTGACAGTCTTTCACACCAAACCCTGTCACTGGAGAATGAAGTCGGAGAGCCTGGTGAATTATAACAGAAGAATGAGAGAATATATTGGAGAAACTATGTAAAAGATCAGAAACATATATTTTGTCCCAGCCTGTGACATCATCTCATACTATTTAACAGACACAGATAGTGTGAGCGCGCTCTTACTTTAAAGACACTGTAAAAACTATATTACTTTATTTGTTTCTTCAGTTTTTAGTATAGGACTTTCTGCAGCTCCCAAAGATATAATTTTATAGGGTGGCACCTTTACTTACTTACTACAGGGATCTGGTGGATGTAATATTCCTGCCTTGCTGGGAGACAGATATAACCCAACAGAGTCCAACATCCATTCCTTTATCTTTTACTTAAAATATATGAATCACAATTTTTTGGTCCTATGATCAGCCTTAACTGCTCCATTTTGTAAGGAGATCAGAAGTACTGTGGTCCGTTTTATTTCACATGTGCACACTGTAGAGCTTGTGTGTCCAGTACTAAGTATGCCAATCTTTAGGAGAAGTTGGAGACATTTGACCGAACTTGTGCCACTCAGCATCTATATGTAATTGATCTAAGGAAGCTACCAAGTGTTATAGTTTACCTCGAGATTTTGACTTGGCCTTTTGGACCTGCCTTTGGCATGTCAACAAGATTTTCCAGAAGATCACCAGAGAATTTTTCTTCTTTGTTGTCACTGAACTTCTTGTCTAAGAGGACGTAGAGACTTTCTTACCTGCTTTGCTCCAACTGTAAACTTTACTTTCAAAGTCATTGAAACATACAGAAAATCATAACCAATTGTGCTGGGAACTTTGACTAGATAAACTATGTTCCTGTAACATATATCTGAAACCTACCCATTTGTGGGATGTAATTTTGCCATACAGAATGGAGATTTATACGTAAATCATGCATGACTATTTAGCTGACCTCTCTAATCTCATTTCATCATGGATCTCTATTTCATGACCTTTCCAGTTTTAAACCATGTGTGTGTTCTCTTTACTTTTTTATCTTTCTCTGGTTTTTAGAATATGTCAAATTTCAGGTTGATCCTTACCCGAGTTATCTTATGGTTTATCTTTAAGTCACCACTCAAAGCTTAATGTAATTATTTATTTCTCTCTGTTTCAGATTCTTTTTACAAGGAAATCTTTCTTCATGCTGATAACATGACTGTGCTTATTTCTCATGCATGTGACATCTACATCCCTGAAAAGAATTAAAGGGCCTGCTTGCCTCCCAGTTTGGCTATGAGCTGTAGAATGGAATTGAAATGGCTCTCAGGTGTTTGCAGTTTTGCTGCAACTGCATGGAGCTTAAGGTCAGAATTAAAAAGGAATCGTAGAAGAGCTAGAGGGAAGATCTAACCTTCTTTATTGTTTTGTCAGGTATAATGAAATTTTATTCATTTAATCAATTTTAACTATCTCACATAGATTTCTGCACTTATCATATTCTGTACTCAGTTGCCAAGCTCTCTTCACATTCTATTTACCAGAGCTGCACTTTCTAGGAACATTGTGGTGAGTTTGGATGCTTGATTTCTGAAATAAGCTATCCCTGATATAAATAACAACTATGATCAAAAGTATATAAAGTTTGGTGATTTTATTTATATGAATGGGTTTTATGGGTATTTTTCATGGTTTAATTGTTGCTTTATTCTTTCTGATTCAGAGTTGCATTTCATGCTCTTACCAGGTGTCAGGATTCATTCTGAAGACAGCAAATTGGTGGTGGCAAATTCTATACATGTAACATAATTTGATTGTTAATAGGCTGAGATCATTAACTAAGCTATTTGCAGGATTACTGACAAAAATGTGTTTATGTTTCCCTCTCTTCTGGCCTATTAAAATTAGTAAAATAACCATCCTTTTCAAAAAGGAGTGTCTGAGAGTACAAGGGACTAATGTGTGTCTTTGATATATTTTGATGGTTTGCCTTATGTTTCCAAGTGTTGTATATTCTGTTAATTGTTGCCTTGTGAATCCTGAACAACAAAACTTCGAATTTTGTCTTTAATATTCCTGAATTAGGTTAAATTATTTCCTATTGTAAATCATAAGGGTGGTACTGACACCTTTGATTTTCAGTGCCCGTTTACTCCAGTTGAATTAATAGAACAGGTATGGTCCTTCCAGCTCCCATTGTAGAGCTCTGAGCTTTGATAATGAGAACCAGTATAATGACATCTTTTAAAGAGCAAAATTACAGTTAAGTAGTTTTCTCTTTCAGGCGTGTTATTGAAATCTCCTGAGTTTGGGCAACACTGTCATTAAATATGCAGATATGTTACTATGATGCCACCTTGTCCTTCAAATTGAGTTTCAGGGATAACTGAAAAACTTTTAAAGCTTTGATACTGTGTCATTAAATTTCAGAAATTAATATGTCAAAAGAATTTAAAAAATGAATGTCAAAATCTTCTGAATCTAAATAGAAGAATTTTAATTTTATCAAAGTACACCGAATTCAAGGATTTTTTTTTTTTTTAAATGAAGTCTATTTTCTTCCTTTTATTCATAGTTTATCACCCTCGTTCCTTACATATATAACTGTGCTGGGAGTTCCTTCCTTTAATTAATTCAATGCATCTATCTTTAGTTATTTCTCTTACAAAGCCAAGGACTGTGTTAATGACTCTTCTAGAGCAATGTGTCAGTTTTTAAAGTCCATTAACTTTCTACGACTTTCTGCATACTAACACTCATTATTACATTATTTCCCCTGATCTTGAAATCCAATTTAAATTCCAACCATGAAATTTCAGTGATGGAGCATGTTTTTTAATTGCTCTATCTTTCTACTTTCAGTACAGAACTGAGATAAAAAGTTGCAAGTTATATTTTTAAGGTCTCTTTCACACATTTTCAATGACAAATGATCAACATGAGACAAATTTGGTAGTTATGAGACTCAAAGCTTTTGGCAAATAAAGGTTCTTATAGAATTCATTATTATTTCAGATATATTGCTACTGACATCTTCTTACAATTATTTCTTTAACATCCTACCCAGTTCCAAAGGCTATGGGTTGGAAGCCCAGCAGATCTTCCAAAATTATTCCCTTATGTCATATTTTGTCTCTGGTCCACAGAGAATAAATGTCATCTTCCTTTGCAAGCTTTCTTGAAGAATGCCACTTTTATTCTTGTCACGTCAGGACTGCATGTGCATATCACAAGATTTATCATGCAAAGGGCAAGAAGGAAAATCTAAATTAGCTTTAGATCCTTATTTCAAGGTCTAGCTGATGATGGCTTTGATAAGCTTGAGACTCTATATGAGGACCTGATCTGGCCACAGAACAACTCTCTTCTAGGTTTTGACCAGAAAGAATACCAAGGGATGTGATTCAGATAAGAGCGGAAGTTTGACAATATGTGTCCTCCACTCTATTTTAACTGATAACCAGAATGACAGGGCACACACAACATGTACATGCAGGTGAGTTTAGATGCAACTGATGAAGTGCATTAATTGGCACTTAAATGCCACATAAATTCTTCTGGTCTTCAACAAAACCAGCTTACACAACTAAAAAAATTCCACAGAAAATTTAAGTAAAACACTGAACAAAACCCACATAAAATAATCTGCAGGAAATACCCAGGCCATGTGGAAGTCTTAGTCCCAGTGGTTTTAATTATAGCAAGACTGAGTGAGATATTCTTCGAGTTTTGAGCTACAAATTTGCTATTTGTCTTCATTTCCTGATGAACAGTCACTGCAATCTAACAAGATTTCAAAGCTTAGCAGCAACTGCTTCGTTTTAACCCGAGTGATTGCTTAACTTAAATCATTGACATACCGAAACCATATTCTAATATGAAAAAGTAGTTTGAGGAAATCTGCTTTTTTTGTGTGTTTGTTTTTAGTAAAAAACAATACATTTTCAGTTACTTCAAAAATAAAGCTTAACTGAAGTGGATGTGGATCTAGCTGTAAGGAGATACGTCTAGTATGTTGGTTTCACTATGTTCAAGAGTTTTATTTTATTTTTTTAAAAAGTGAACCTTAGCCAATGATAGATACAACTTTGACATTAATGGAAGAGGCCAAAGCTCCCCCTTTGAGTTATGCTACATCAAGTTTTCCCTTTGGGTCACATAATGGTGACATTTTATTCCTTGCTGCTCTGCTTTAAATCATGTGACTGTCACTACAAAAGGATGGCATATACCTCAGTGTACCAGTAAGAAGTTCTACATCTTTTCCTGGCATGGAAGGAATTAGGTAGACTCTTCACCATTGCACCACATCAAGGAAAGTGCTAGTGCCATAGAAAGAGTTAAAATCATAAGATAATGGAAATGGGTAAGTTCCCAACATTTTCCTAGTAAAACTGTTTTTGTCACATTCACTTTCAAACCATCTCTAAATCAAGTGCAGAGCTGCTGCCCAAATTGTCTCCAATTTCATTAAGATCTAGTTTTATTACACTGATGTGCCAGGAGCAATAGTACCTGCCAAAAGAGTACTCTTAGTTAAATCTATGCTTGAACTACAATTGCCCTGAAATTAAAACTGGAAAACAAAAACAACCCTGTAATTAATATGTCAGATCTTATTAGATCTTGAAAACTGGCTGTACTTCATTTCAAGACTAGCAAAAATGACAAGCATTATCTGTACGCAGTTAAATACCCATGACACTTGTTTCTCATATGGTTTCGGTATAGTGATACATTTCACTTTTTGCCAGGGATATAAGCAGGGCAACTAATCAGATTTGGCATCAGTATTTAGCTGGTCTTGTATGCACTTTTTCTTAAATAAACCCCTCCATTCCATTTAAATCATTGCAGCTTATACTGTTTTTCTCCATTTAGAAGGTATAAATTTTGATTTTCCTTTGGTTGTACGTTAAATCTACAGCTTCTATAATACAAGTAAAAGCAGCAGTGCAAATTGCTTAGTCCAAGTAGTAGTACTAACCTTCGACTGACTACTACTTGAATGGTCAGAAATTATCAGCTGCCTTTATTTGCTGTCAAATGGACAATTGGATGATCTTCTGGATACCGGTTTAGTGTATTGGTTCTACTTCCTCCTTAAAAATATGCCATCACTTTTTAAAAATTGCAATAGGTTCACCTTTCATGGTGCATCATTTATAAAACCATCCTCATCAGAGTCTGAAGAGGGCCTCTGCACTCATATTACTGCTCCATGTTGGGTCCGTGAGGGACACTAGCAGAGCATCTCAGTGCATCCTGTCAATATCTCTGAATAAAACTGTTCATCTAGTCTTCAACTCATGGATCCCTCAGTTATAATCAGTTTCTGTTTTTCTTTTTTAAATCATTCTATACTAATTGAAGTAAACTTTTGGAATTTAGTGGACTTTTGAGGACATTCTGAAAACCATGGGGTCAGTACAGAAGAAATGTATCTTCTACTTTCTCTTAGAAGAGGAAAAGTTATTCACCTAAAAAGACATACAAAAATGCTTTGAACATATAGTAACAATTCTGCTCAAATTTGCATAAAATTTCCAGTCTCATGCAAGGAATCCTTTACAAAGAGGGGGAACCTACATGACAGTATGGCACTTATATACTATACATTAAAACAGATAATGTTAACTCTCATCAAATGCCTTGCTATCTTGATATGTATTAACCTGTTATAGGAGTTGGGCTAGTTTATTTCTTATTACCTTGAGCATTTTCTGAAAATGAAGCAATACTTTACACTAGTAAAATAATTTTTTTGTGTTCACTTTTCAAAGTGCATCTGACTTCACAAATTAGTAAACAACTGGTCTAGAATATGATTGCTAAAGTTACTCTGATTTATAAATCTTATTTACGAAGCCTGAATGGGTTAACCTTAATTTAGTTTTAGAACTTTCTTCTGTCTGCACTCAATAGAGTATTTTACTTAAATATCTACACTTTCATTCAGTTTCATGATATATACAAGATTATACAAAAAATTTTACATATATGTGAGATCTATAAGGAACTACGCAGTGTGTATATTAAGACAACATTTTACAGACACCTTGGAACAACAGAAGAATGTTAAAGTTTTACTAGGACAAAAGAAGTTCTATTGATATAAAGAGGTATTAGAGAGCTTTTAGTTCACTTAAAGACTAAAATATTTCCTTAAATAAACCCCCAGCATCCATAACTGTAGGTGTCAAAAAACTGAGGAATTAGAACAATCTTGAGAAAAGTAATTTGTTTTACAAACTTTAAAATGATAC
The DNA here is from genome assembly GCF_965183815.1 of Platalea leucorodia. Classification (NCBI taxonomy): domain Eukaryota; kingdom Metazoa; phylum Chordata; class Aves; order Pelecaniformes; family Threskiornithidae; genus Platalea; species Platalea leucorodia. The sequence continues at coordinate 62,341,316 of NC_138828.1, read as the reverse complement.
ACATAAACTTACAAAAAATTTTATTATAATTTTATAAATGGAAATAATGAATATTTTCTGATCTTATATTTAATTTGATCCAATCTGATATTAAAAGTGGTAATTCTGAAACATTTATTACTGCCATTTAACTAGAAATGTCCATTATCTCTCTTCCTTAAAAGAATTATTTATGCTTGTTGAATAATGAAAAACAAAAATGTTAATAGAATTGTGACTATGTTTAAAGATCAATCAAGATTTCCACTATAACTACCAACTATGCTTTGCCTTTATGTAAGTATAAGACCACATATAAATTAAACTCAAACTTTAAAACTAACCAACCAAACACCATCACCCACCCCTGCAAACTGACAGAAGTATAGAGACCACTTTATCATATCTATTTTCTTCTATGATGCCCCAGGAAAGATTCCCACTAATGACGAAGACCACTGCTCGGAATAACTCTCTTCTGAAAACGCTTCCATGCACTCCAAATCCTGTATTTACAAGTTGAGACATCAAAGATAAAAAGATGTTCCTAACTGTAGTCTGATATTCAAGACACATTTTTATTTCTACAGGATAACAGCAAGACAGTGCATTGCTAGTTTTTCAGATTATCTTTTCAGTGACTATCATGATCCCCTGGCTTATCAGAGACATACATGGAAACTTTTTCTTCCACTTTGCCCAGAGCATAATTCCTCAAAAACATATGAATAATGCTAATAAAATTTAAGTAACCTTTAAGCCACTTGCTTTTCTGTTTTGAGGACATTTGCTTGAGGAACCTTCCAAGAATCACCCCGCTGTACGTGTACGTTGATACTACCATGTCTGAGAGTGTAGTGGTGCTTTCTGGACACTCAGCTGTTTCTCAGTAGATGAAGCTCAAAACTTTGGCAGGAGAGTTGATGTTTGAAGGAGGCACTTGGAAGACCTATCAACCATTACTTTATTTTATTCTAATGAAGCATTCTGATCCAACAGTATTAATGCAATCCCTTGCTGTAACTATACCTAGCCACCTTTCTGCTAGACAGACAAAACCATCACAAAATCATTTTCATCTATGGCTAATTGTGAGACTGTTCCCTGTTTTATTAAATCTGGGCAATCAACACCACAATGACTTCCAAGCAAAACTATTCTAATAGACTGCAATCGGGTAAGAAGACTGCCATACCAGTAACACTCTCCTGTGTCCAGAACTCAGCAGCCTGCTTCCTTAACCAGAGCACAGCTGATATAAATAATTTGTAAAGGTCTCAAATCTGTCAAAATTTTTGTCTTAACTTTTTAGTGCTGTTTTATATGATCCCTCAGGACTACCTAGTCCTTAACTAGCCAGTGCCTAGATATTTCATGTGGTAAAATAGAAAATCTAGATGATGTTTGAAATTCACTAGCTAACATCTTCCACAAGCTTACAAGTAATCAAACTCTTTATTTTCTGAAAATAAAATATTTACTTTCTGATATGAGTCACAAACAGCAAACAGGTGATTTCTTCTCACTGATTTTGGGAAAGCTTTCTAATCTCTGGAAGGTCAGACAAGAACCAAGCCTATTTTTCCCATTAATAGTAAATTTATCTATTGTAGCTATTTGAAATCACCCTTCTGAATGAAAGCTCTTGCTATTTACATAATATCAAAACAACTGGACCATTATGAAATTACTTTCATCTTGGACAATTTCTACCAGGAAGTTCTATATCTTGTTAAGATCTAGGGTCTTGTAAATCAAAGGCTAGACTTTCTGTCAAGTCATACTCTCCCTTAACAGGAGGTTAGTTTCCAAAAACAGCTGTGTTACTTGAGATGTGTAACTTGCAGATCAGTGAAGTGAAAGGCTCACCTCAGCTGGAAATGATATTTCACTCCCCAAAAGTCATTATGGGATACGATGTGACAAGGCATGCCCTTCACTTCACTGACATGCATAACATATGGCACAAAATGCCACAACCTGTTCAAGTTTAGGATATACAACTCATGCAGCCACATAGCCGTATTTTTTTTTTTTTTTTTTCATATAAGCATTAATTTGAAACTGTTAAGCAGGAGGGAACTAACAGGAAAGTGTTTCAATGGCATTTGCATTCTCTCATAACTGATTCCTACCTATAAACAGAATTAAAAGACCAAAACAAAAATACTTAAACCTCTCCCTCCCCAAGAGCCTGAAATGGTGTGAATGGAAAGACACACTGTACTAAAGAGAAAAATATCTCTATATGCACTTTTCCTGGGGTAGAAATGAATTTGAGTTAGCTAAAAACTATTTCAGGTATCTTACTGCTGTCTGCAAGACAGAGATGGTGCACATTGTTAAGTATTCTACATTCTACTGGGTAGAACAATTTCTACTGGGCAGCCTATGCCTCACAGAGCGTTTAAGCAGCAAGATATGGTAGTTGGGAGTGATAGGCAGAGAGTATATGCAGTATTTTTTTATTGAATTTAAAGACAGCTCTATGGGAGACAGGGGCTTGATTTACTAAATCAACCTAAAAATTAGTTTCAGTTAAAGTGAACTAGGCACAGTCAAGAATTTCTATTTAGATAAATAGAATGATCATCTGACTGAATATATTTCAAATTGTTATAAATTTTTACATTGATACGCAATGTAATTTTTCAATGTTTTAAAAGTAATAAAAATTGACAGTATATGTTTGTGCCATTTTAGTGAATAAGTGTGGTGATTCTGAAGGATTTTATTAAATTCTCTCATTAATTTGCATACGTATGCCCTTACACTTTTCTAAGTAAATATATACACAAATGAATCAAACAAACAAGAAAAAAAGCCAACCAGTGAAATATGCAATGCACAACTTCCGTGACTGAATTTTGAGGGAACAAATGTAACAGCTGTAAATTAATTGAATGGTGGAGGCTGAGTTTACTAATTCAGGCTTTAAATAAACCAGCTATTTCAACCCTTTTGGCCTGTAAAACAGGTCAGAAGAAGATGAACAGAAGAACAGGTTTTCTTAAAGGAGTGCATATCGTTCCTACTTCCTGATTGCTAAAAGTATTATGACATTCATTCTGAAAATGCTAATGCCTACAAAAGTTTTATTAGCTTCAATCAAAACCATGCAGGTATGAGTGTGGGACTCGCATCCGATAAGGGCATCTATCATAGCACTGTTTGATAACTTTGGTGATAGCTGAAATGTTAGCTGCTGTAATGAAGGAAAAGAAAATTGACCCATAGATGTTTTAAAACCTTCTACTTTCAATTCATGTTGAGAACAGAAGTTCTAAGACTCATTTTCGTGTTGTTTTTAATAAAACCTTTACACATATCCCTACACATATACCCTAAGATAAAATGTGTTAGGCATTTTCCACTTGAGTGCGGAAAGCCATCAGAATTTTCCTCTATTTTTCACTTATTTGAACATTCTTAAGAGCTGAATTACTTTTTCTGAGCATAGGCAAGAACATTCACCTATAATCCTGTGAAAGTGGACCACAGCTGTAGTCTAATGTGGAAGCTCTGCTAGGGTCAAAGTTGCAATGTCTCTGGATTTTTCAGAGATCATAATTCTGAGATCTCCCCCATCCCCAGTGAAGGTTTAGCAGAACAACTGGCCTTAAAATAAACATATAAAGCATGAATTACACTTCTATTTTTCACTTGGACATCAGCTTTCTTGTACCAAATCTTTTCAGAAAAAAGGGAATATGTTTTAAGCAAGTTCACATTTCTTTACAGCACTCTCATTAAAAAAGAAGAAAAGAGAGGTGGTTTCAGTAATGGTACTTAAGTCTGGGGTAAAACTATCAATTATTGAAATTCATTAATTAAGCAAAATATTTGCTGAAAGTTGCTGCACACCTCTCTCAGTTTGAAGATTTTTCTATCAAAACACAGTCTCATTAAAATTTTACATGCTAATCAGTATGTTTACAATTTCATTTTATGAGACTATAATTTTGCACCGAGGTTTTGAATTCTTTTCATTATAATTTTATGCCAATTAACTCAGAGGGGAAAAATGTAATTTACAGGTTTGCATAATTGCCCAGATGTTAAGATGTAGCACAAGTTGAGAACAGAAACAAAGACTTTTTAAGCTTATGATTTAAAAAAACCAAAAACCTCACTTTAGTTTCTTCTTGGCTGCTAATTTTGCAAATCTATTTTTGGAGGTAACATACAGTATTCTGACTTTAATTAAAATCTGGAAATGGTTTTAATGTTCCAGTTTTCAGTACAACAGCTTTAAAAAGAAGACTTGATACAAGGACAGAAATCTGTGTTTTTAAAAACACACATCAAATATTGACCTTTCTACCAATGGTAGGTAAACATATAAATCATATTCAGTGGGGAATCTTGAATGATAAGAAATTTCTCCATTCACAAACTTTGGTTACCCTCTGTATCCTATATAATTAACTATGTCTGTTAAAATGCCTTTATTTTTTATTATATTTATCCTGTGATTTTTCATCCCCTTTTCTAACAACTTCTCTTTTCTGACAAAAAGTTTCTAGAAAAATTCTGGTTCACTGTATTCACTATGCATCATATGTGCTTTCTGGGCTTGATGGAAAAGACCAGTGGTGAAGAAAGATAGCTCATATTGTGCACAAGGGAGACTCATGAATACCTGTGAATATTTTACCTTAAAGCGATGGATATGTACAATCTAAAGAAGAACAGAACTCCATGTAGTTAGCACAGAAGCTGATCCATACTGGTAAAGGTGTCTGTTTAGATCACCCATCATTTAAGAAATTTCCAAATTTAATATCAGTTTTGTATACTATTTCTCCATCTCTCTCATAAAAAATAAATGCAGTAGAAATTTAAAGTAGAATTATATGGATTTTTTCTCTCAGATAGCTGGACAGTACAAGTTATTATTACTATGTGTTATGCAGGTAAATTACTGTGTGCTGTAGGGCATTTATATAGTAAATACAAAAATGAATTCTAGACTGGTTAAAAATCTCGTGTTTCAGGCTTCAAAAAATTTTTGTGAGGAATGTGTGAGGAACTAGGACTTCTTCTAGGTCATGTTTTGGGGAAGAGGCAGCAGATCACTTAAAAATTTTTATGTTTTTATTAAACACCAAGTGCTCACCATTCTCGAGGACAATGTATTGGAATACATGGACCACCATCATGGAGGCTCTCTGGTAAGTGGCAGAAAACTGAGAAAAATTACTTTAGAGTACAGATAAGATTGTAGGAAATAGAATGACAAAAATATTTTCCAAAAAGAAGACAACAGCACCTTACATGCAACTGGTATAAAAGGGAAGTTACGATTTATACCAGAAGAAACTTGGATTTAGGGGAAAAGAATATTTTGAAATCCCCAAATAAGTGCATTTTCTTCTAAAAGATACATTTTTCTCTTTACCTGGCCTAATGTAGGATGCCAAAACCTTGGTAAGAGGAGGTAGGTAATTTTCCATTTTTTTAATTTCCTCTGTATTACTCAGAGAAGAAAAAAAAAAAAAAATCCCACAATGGATTTATCTATTTTCCCTTACTTCGACATTTATATAAAAGCTAAACTACATGTATGGATTGTTGTGCTTTTTCCTCTAGGTTATTAGATCTGCTATTACATCTCCTGCTGATGCGCTCCCAACTTTGGAAGTGGGCAGTCTACAATTATAACTGAAAGCATCACTACTGTTTCTGTATCACTAAAGTACCAGCATTATTCATGGAACTTTTAAAAATCCTTGTGCATTCAATGAAAATTTTATATATGTAATAAAGAGGTTAAGCTGACTCTCCGATGAAGCTCATAAAATACAGTAGAAACATGAAAACATACTAAGGGATTTAGCTGGATTTCCCCACATGTTCGTTCTCTTTTAATAGTTTTCATTCTGATCCTTCTTTCTATTCTCAAATTGGATGCTTATATCTTCATAATGAGACTATAACAAACTTTGCCCTGTGCAATGGGTAGATTATTCTCAGCTGTAGAAATGTTGGGGCTTAAAATTCGACAATGTGTTTGAATACTTTAAGGGAAAAAATGTAATGAAGATATGGAAGTGTGAATTTGAAATATCATGAGGTACTATCTCTGTAGTGTTATAATAGAAATGATGAGGGTTTTAATTCTTAATTAGTGATATCAGTATGTGTGGGAAAAGGTGACAGTGAAAGGGTTTTCTATTATGAGAATATACATTTGCATGTCACCTTTGAGAAGGCCCTTTTGAATGTTTGAAAACAAAAACTGCAATGTCATAATCCTGGAAAATTTTTATCAGCTTCTCTAGTATACTCTCTCATGTTACCCTGTTAAAGCCATTATGTACAGACTGCTGCTTTTAAAGAGCAAGATAAACACACTCACTAGCGGCTAGTTCTTCATAGCAGCAGCTAAAAGTCTCTTGAAGTACTTCAGGGAGACAAGCAGAAGGTTTTAGTTTGTATCTGGATTTTTGTCTTCAAGTTCCAGACTGAACAAAAAAATGGGCATTGTAAGCACCAATTGTTCATGTAAAGGTAAATATGTCATAAAAATAAAGGCAGATATTTCAATAATAATGCTCAATTTAAATGAAAATATTAATAAAAGTATTACTTAGAAGCATGGACTCCTAGTCTTCAGCATGTAATTTATTTGGTTATAAAAGCATGTCTACCCACTGTTGAAGTCGTACAGTTTACACCAAAAAGAATATCATCTGCTTGCAAATCACATTTCTTACCTAACATTCTCACATACAAAAGCACAGATTACTACAAATAAAAAAAAAACCAACCCTATGTTTTTCAGCTTTCTATTTTCATTCATCTGGAAGCACCCTGCTGGAGTTTGTTTCTTTGGTTTCTGTCGTGCACTCAAATCTCCTCTCCCCCACTGTTTATGTAATTCTTTCACACACGAAAAGGAAAAACTGAAGAAGGAATGTTTTAAGCTAAATCAGTAGTCCACACTTTTTATAATTTCAGAGGAAAGCATTCAACTTGGTTGATTCATTATATAGTCATATACACTATTATCCTTGGATCCCTATGTATGCAGTAAAAGACAGCTGGGGGAGTAATAAATTTGCAGTGGGAGGATGAAATGAGGCAATGTCTCAGAGTCTCCAGAGAGGCTAGATTTGAAGTTCATACAAAAGTAATGAAATGATGCAAAGGACCAGCAAGAATAAGAAGAGGAGATCAGGAAAACAATGGAGAATATAGCAGTGAGGCAGAAATGGTAGAAGCGATGAGCCAGGACAAGAGAAGAAAGATCCAGTAGGTAAAGAGTAAAGAAGAAAATATGAGTCAGAGATGGCAGAAAAAGGAACCCAGCTGAACTTAGCTGAATTGCAATTGTAGATTCAGCCAGCAAGGCAGAAGGGAAAAGGAGGGTTTGTGAAAAATGATGGTGAATGCAAAGTATTCACCCATACCAGAAATATAGGAACTAAATAAGCCTAATAGAACAAGTGATGGGGAGAGTGTCTTAGACAATTACATGATGTGAAAAGGAAATAGCTCTGTACATGCTTAAGTCTGTCTACATTCATGGCAGCCCTTAAACATATGGGTGTTTCTCTGAAGGGTGCTGAGGACTCCTGTAAACACTGATTAGACAGAATCCAGTTGGGTAGTATATGCCCAAACTAATTCTTCACATGTATATGAGTTGAGATGAGGGGATGCATTTTTCCTATGCAGAGAGCAGGAAACCCCTCTAGGAAGGTCATAACTATAACATAGTGGAGCATTCCCTTTTGAGAGAGGAATAAGGTGGGAAAGATTTTGTGAACAGAGTTGACAGGGGAAAAAAAAGTAGATTAATTAGACTGGCTGCCATTTTTCCAAATTAAAGAAGTTGAAAAACCATCCACAAACATCTTCTTTAATCTGGGGTCTCCCAGCATGAACCCTGGCTTTTTCCAATGGTACTCATCATTGCATGGATATTTGGTGACTATGTCTTGAATTTGCAATGCAAGCAAACCCCAGCAGCTGCAGATTTGATTCCCTCTACAAGCTTCTTTTTTTTTTTCCTTCACAAAATGGTAGATTATGAAAACTTTTTCTTTCCCTGAAGAAACTTTTAAGGTGACTGTCACTGTGTTTTTTATCCTCAGTGATTCACAAGCCAAAATGGACTATCTCTACAAATATACCTGAAGTTGTATATGTCATAAACATATGAGTAAGGTTCCTGCTGCTCAGTCTTACTGTTATCTCACAGATAAAGCTCGCTGAGGAATTCTTTGGATTTGTGATATCAACGTGAAAAAAAGAAATGAGATGGAAAACATTAATAAAACAATAGCTCTAGAAGACCGATCCAATGATGAACTGTCAACACAGACAGCTCCCACTCTTGAAGTCTATGAAGTCTATGTGACAGTTTTAGTATGATGAAACATGGTAAACAGGCAAAGCAACCAAAGGAGGTAATTTAGTCCAAAAATTCTACTTGAAAATAATCCTCCTGATATGTCACCCAAATATAAACAATAAAGATTTTTTTATTGTTCTTCATAGTAGCAATGCAGGTGTCCAATTTAACTCAATGAGTTTCCCCATCTTTGAGAAAACGTTTCTTTTCTGTCTTTCAGCACCTTTAACTGCCTTTTTCCTCCTTCCAAGTTAGTATTTTTTTCCTAACGTCTTAGAGAAAAGTTACATTTGGGACCTTATCACCCACTCTGAGAAAATTCAGGCTATTTTAGATTGAAAACTTATTCAGGTGAAAGTAATCTGCCACAGAGATGGAGGTAGCATTTCACGATGGGTATGGGGAAGTTCAGAATAAACTCTTCACACGTGTAATTCTATTTGTTCTACCTGATGTCTAGGTTACTCTCCTCCTACTGTAACACAGGAGTACAATTTGAGAGCCTTCTAGCAGAAATGTTGAAGAGACTAAGCTTTTGCTGTTCAAAACAGCATATCTAAAGTTATACACCAATTTTTAACTTTTTCATAAAATTTTTTTCAAAATTAAAAAAAGGTTAAAATCCCATTCTGAAAGATTTTTTTGTTCCACTAAAAATAATTCCAATTTATTACAAATATTTTAAAAAAGACTTTGTTTCTTAATATTGGGTCAATTTCTAAAAGTCATTCCCCCAAAACATGCACAAGCAAAATTCAAAAAAGTACCTTTAGATGGATATCTGCAACTAGCTGTGTAGAAATCACACATTTCTCCCTCCCTAAGAGAAAATATGGGACATTGACCATATACAACAGTGGCTGGACAAATAAAATGCAGTTTAGGCCATCAGTTTTGTAGCTAGATTCTTATATTTTCTTAGATTTTGCTAAGATTTGATTCCATTGACTTCAGTGACCACTGAACAAGATGTTTGCCCACAGATAAAATGAATAACAGCTCCATAAAATAATTGTTTCAGGAACTGTTCTTTTTTCAGTAGGAGAATACTACTTTACATAAACAAATTTAATTATATAAAAATAGAAATATGCTACACATAGCTAATGTATCTGTTTCTGCATTAATAACATTCAGATGTCACTCATTTTCTAATTTAAACATTTGCACTTCAGTAATTAAAAACTGCTTGTAATTTTTACTTCTGAAGTTGTGATGTCTACAGACATGCTGCAGGAGACAATAGATCCTACTGTTGCTGAAGTGACAGAGGGGTTTTTTTCCTTTTTTTTTTTCCTTTAGAAGGTAACCAAGTGGAGTGGCACAAAATAAGTCAGAACACATCAATTGAATTGACATCAGCTGCAAGGTATAAACAAACTGACTGAATCTCTGATATTTTAGTTCTCAAATTCAGTTGAAGAAGATTAAATTAGGGTATTATTCAGATAAATCTCCTGTTTGACCTCTGACTTAGAATCAAGCACAATCATTGAATAGCTCTGCAGTGGAGGAAAACCGTGGAGTTTTATTAGCAAAATTCATACTTCCAGGTTATTTTTACTTCACACTTTTTCCAAAACAACAGGCAAATATCCTTTCTGTCTAACACTCTTGTCTGATGAAAGACTTTTATTTTATTGGGATTTTTTTTGGACTTACAAGATACAAACTGAACTTTACTGTGCATAAGTCATTGCATAAATGACTTTTAAGTGCACCAAAATATATAGGGAATATTTATTCTTCTATGATTACATGAAGTGTCAAATTTATTAGCAATTGTGGAATTATAATCATCACAGAGCTAAACAGACACAGTGAGATCCACCTAATTTGCTTTTACGACAAACATTTCCTTAATGAAGACTTCAGTAAACTTTTTTATAGGAGTATTGAACTGTAACCTCCAATCCTTTGTTTATGATTTGTTAACTACTGTATAACTAAAACAACAGAAGTGCTTTCTTCTGAAGTATGAATATTTTTGTTAGATCTATCCAAATATTTGAAAACATTCACATTAACAAAAAAGCAGATGTGTCTGAAGACAGATGGGTCAGACAAATGCATCTAAATTACAGTCTGGATCCATTTTAACAATCACAACTCAACCACAACTAAAGAATATTGCCTGATATCTTGTTTGAAAAAAAGTTTCAGCTTAATTTCTGTAAATGACAGACTACATCAGAAGATTATTAACAAAACAAGGACTCTCAGTTAAAGCTATGAAACAAATAGGAAAAGAAACAGGTGTCCGTTTCAGCCCTGGAAATGATCTTTCTAAAAACACAGAGTGGTTGTATTCTTATTACCTCTTTGAACCTAATTCGTCACCAAGAATGCATTTTATCCTAAGCCTCTCAATATTGACCATTAGACACCATATAACAAAACCTTTTTTTCCAATTTATCTTCCTGAAGATTTTGACTCCCTTTTAATCTTGTTTTACCTTTGTACTTCTATCACTCTTCATATTAACAGAAGATACCATTTCTTGGTCTGAAATAGAGAACGAAGATGAGCTTATAAGCTCCTTTATCTAGAAAATGTGCCCTAGTTTATCCCAACCCTATATCAGAATACGAACAGGGCACAGGACACACACCAAACTCTATCTTCTTTGGAAAGAAAACTTCAGTGCACAACCTAGACAGGAATCAGGGCATGCTCTATCAAAGCCCTTGATTTCTTGATTGCAAATATATGATATCATGGTACTTTATGGTATGGACCTGCTATTTACACAGTTGATATTGTTCTCAACTGCAATTATGTAAATATGAAGCAGGGTAATGAGAATATTTATCTCAATAATAACATTCTATTTAAACATTTTAAAAATCATAAAAAGAGTGTACTACATGGCGGTTTAGATATTTTTCCTTTTCATATTTGAGACATTTCAGGACTCTTGACTGAATGCCATGTGATTGTGATGATTTCTTGACATCTGACTCACCTAGGTGATGTAATAGTTTCTGTGTATTTACATCAATCTGATGCAGCTTCTCTGACCTCTGCTACAGAGAACGAATAGGTCAGTTGTTGGACCCTGCCCCACGCCTTCAGCCAGGACCAAGTCTGAAACAAAGAATTTATTGATATTTTTTAGATATGGCCTGATCACCTGGCGTAAGCTCTTAACACCAAGCATTCACGTCAATTTTGTAGCTGGCCTCCTGCTTTTGATATGTTTAAAGTACTGTTTTGCTGTCACTTTGAGCATGCTTTCCAAGATTTTAGGTCTGATCTTTCTGGTTTAGTTCTCTAAATTTCCTCTTTACATTTGACCTGCCATTTTTATCTGTATTCCTTTTCTTCCTATTTGAGCAAACTTTCCATTTTTTAGAGGTCAAACTATTAGCTGCAACAGTCTCCTTAACTTTCCCAGGAAGACGTGCAAGGGACTTTTGGACCACTTTGGTTTCTTTTTGTGTTATGGCACACATTCTAACTGGGCTTTTAATATGGCATTTATAGCAGCCTTCATGCTGCATGCAGGCTCTTTGAACAACTCCATTTTGCCTTTGAAAATTTCTCTTCCTTTACAGTTCCCTATCTTGAAATTAAGTATCAATTTGCTTGATTTATTTGTCTTGCTCTCTCCCACTGCAGTCTTAAAAATAATTGCACTGTGGTTTCTATTACAGAGCAGCTCTCCACTGATTCTTCTTGGACCAGGGCCTTTGCATCTTTCAGGCCAAAAATTCTAAATAGCCTCTTTTTCTATGAGCTTTAAGACAAGTTGTTGCAGTAAACAGTCATTTACTGAGTCTGAATTTTTTATCTCTGCATCAGACCCTCATAAGGCATTGATTGAGTCTACTGACATAGCTGAAATCTCCCACTATCACTCTTTCTCTGATACTTGTAGTTTGTCCAATCTCATTTCACATTTTCTGATCATTATTTTCATCCTGATGGGAAGCAGATAGTGCAACCCTCGGACAGCTTTTACTATTAGGAACTGGGGCATCCATCCAAAAGGTCACCTGAATGCTTCTCCTTTCCTTCAACACCACACCACAGCTTATATAATCCTTGGCTGACAGTGCTACCCTTACACCTGTATGTCCCACTTGATACTTAAAAAGTTGGTATTCTGGTACCACTGTACCTGGTTGATTGTCCTTCTTCCACCAGGTCTCTCAGTTGTCTGTTATTGTTGGGCTGTCTTTTGGTGCCTGTATGGGCTGTAGGTGGCAAGGTGTTTACCGTGAGGGGACTGCAGGGTGGCCTCTGTGAGAAGAGGCCAGGGGCTGCCCTGTGCTGGACAGACACAGTTCCAGCCAGCTCCAATGGACCTACCGCAGGGCACAGCTGAACCCAGCAGCAAGAATGGTGGTGCCTCAAGGAAACATATTTAAGAAAGGGCAAAACACCGTACAACAGAGAGGAGTGAAGGAAAAAAAGTGTGAGAAACAACACTACGAACACCAAGGTCAGTGAAGAAGGAGGGGAGGAGGTGCTCCAGGCACTGGAGCAGAGATTCCCTTGAAACCCACGGAAGAGACCTCACTGTAGACCAGGTATCCACACTGCAGCTTTTAGGTGGAAAGTCTTCACAGCTGCCTTTGTTCATTTTCAGCTTCTGCCTAAGTTCTGACAAGGAAATAAACAATTAGTATCTGGCAGAATATGCAAGATTTGGAGAACTGTGAGTTTGGAGTACTTTCCTGAATTTGGGAGACCCAAGTGGTTTTGAAGAGTGAGTGCAATCTGGATTTTTCACATTGCATGTGACTACCCTGATTGTCTTTTTTGAGACAGAATCTTCCTTTTTTCTTACAGTGAGGAGGGAAAGCAAGAGGAAGAGTTTTAAATGTCCAATCTGCAAAAAGAAATTACCAAGAAGCCTTAGAGTTTGGAAAATATTCACACACAGCTCTACTAGTCAGCCAGCAGCCACAGCAGCAACATATAACAGTCAAGAAAAGACTAAAGTCAACAAAATAGCATTATCATTATTCACGAGCCATAGACATATTGAGAGAGGCAGGAACACAAAAACAGAATCTACAAGTTTTGCTATTGTCAGACAGACCTTGGTGGTGCTTCACCCACTGAAGGGTTGCTCAAACTTTTAATTTGAACATGTTATAGTTGACAGAGTACTAGCTACTACTATGGAGGAAGACAGATTTTGCAAAGAAACAAATCAAAAATTTGAGCAAGATTTGGAAGAGGCAGTTGAGGTAGAATGGATGTTGTCTGACCAGATTGGAAGTCACTTCCAGTCAGTTTCAATAGAAATTCAGGGTTTTTTTAATAGAACTTAAATACCACTAGGGCGTATAAACAAAACAAAAGCAAATATAAGTATAAATTAAATTTGTAATCAGTGTAAAGTAAAAATAGAAGATCAATAGCATATGTTATGGGGGTGGAAAGAACACGCAGGAATTTGTGGGTGATACTGCACACTCCAAAACTGTGCTGGAAGGGTAAACTCTCAGATCAGAAAATTAACTTTGTTAAATATTCTCAGAAAATGGCAATAAGTTTTTTAAAGGACTATCTTTAACACTAACCTGATATTACAATGGAGTGAAATACCCAAATATTTCATTGCCAAGTGAGAGAAGCTTTACCAGTAGCAATAAATTAGGTAAACTCTTCAATGTAACCAGGTGTATATTTAAGAAAATGTGTATGCAGATCAATTCAGAACTGGATTACATCCAGAATTGTAAGATAATGTGTTATGCTTTAAAAACAAATAGGTAGGGTAAGAGTAGTGTTCAAAGACATATGCAGCTTGAGCATTTTTCAGTCTCCTCTTCTAAGAGAGAGGTGAAGACATGCTTAATTATAAAAAGTAATGATTTAAGAAAGTAAAAACTAAGAGGATCATTTTTCAAGGTGTCTGAAAAAGAAAAAAGTTTTTTTTTTTTAAAGTCTAGATCAATACTGCCCTTCTCTTGATGCCAACTTTATTACTCTTTTTCACTTTATAACTTCTATCTATACTGAGTCCTTTGAGTCCTAAACTGCTTTTTCTGCATGTCTAGCTGCTTGTTATAAAACCTTTCTCTCTCAGTACTTTGACAGCACATCAACCAACAAATCTCACTTGTGACAAACTCTAATGATTGAAGCACATATCTTGATTCCTCTCAGTACCTCAATACATTTCTGATTCAATACAGACTTTACTGTTATTAGCTTGTCTTGCCTTTTACTGTCTTTTTTCATCCATCAAGCACAAAATACATGTCACTCCTAAAATCATCAGATTTGAAAAGCTGGGGGGGACAAGAATAGCAATATTAGCTTTAGTTTCTAGACTACCTTTTCAATATGCTGGCTTGGAAAATACTAACTTGTTTTGAATTGTCAGTCTTCCACCAGAAAATCTTTATGCTATTTTTATTATCACTTGAGAAAAGTATGAAATGACAATTTGCTTATAAAATGACCTATCATTAGAGCTGTGCCTTATCCAATTATTGGAACAACTAGCATAACAATTCTGTATTTACAAATGTACTTATACACCTATTGTGGTAGATTTTACAGCTCATTGGGGCCAACATTTCTTTGACAATACAATTGCATCAAACATGACAGTTATCACAACCCCAACTTAAAGAAGGTCATATTCAGAATTTTTTCAGTGCAAGTAATTACACTGGACATTTAGCCATTCTGTTCTCGGTTGGGTTTTTTTTTTTCCTGTTTCTGTATTATATTGACACTGAACTATATGTAGCCATGTTAGTTCTGTTCTGTACTGCCATATAAGCACTGAACTAACATTGAACAGGTTTTGAATGGACAGAATGTTTCCACATGAATGTTTGATTTTTCAAGGAATAGATGCTGAAGGATGGTTGACAGTTTAAGCTTTTAATAGCTATTCTCAATGTCTATTTGATTTGAATAGTTGAGCTGGACAAAAGCCAGTGGTAGTCAGTCTACCAGGACAAACCTAGTAAATTGTAAATATTTTTGTCAGAAACTGAACCTAAAAGAAAGGACAAAAGGTGAGGGACACATCATTCAGAGTTTTTGGCTTACAGACCAAGTGAGAACTGGACAGATGGATGGAATCCATGATCCACATCACCAAACTATATGAAGAAATTAATGAACTTTGTACACTCATTCTCTGTAGATTAATTATTCACAGTAAATCCAAACTGAGAAATAAATTAACTTTTAACTGTTTTTCTGTATACTGTGAGATTATAGTGGACATGAAAAAGTTTAGGTCTACCACAGAATTCTTTGAGTATAATTACCTCTCAAAAGATATTAATTGTATATATATATGTATATATGTATATTTATGTAATTATATATATGTATTAATCGGATGAGTAGAAAACAAAAAATTGGAAGTGTTAATCTATTTTTATCACCAGACCTCCTGTGTACAAAACAAATGGGCAGTCAGATAATGTTAGTGGCCAATAAGCTTCACATTCAAAAGAAAAGCAAATTGAATAACATACTTTGTATGGCAGAGCAGGTCACTAAAATACCACAGATGAATTTTATCTTTTGCTTGCAAAGTTCAAGATCAACACCATCATTTGTTTGTCTGACATTCTAATAGAGCTTTTGTTAGGGGAATTCTTCAAGATAATGCATCATGTGCACTCTAAAGCCATAAGTCTGCAACACAGTATTCTAAGATAGACCTCTGTATCCTGCAAAATAGTAGTGATCCATTAATATCAGTTGTATGCTGCACACATGCAGGGTTCTACACTGAAGAATACAATACTGGACTACTGCCATGGTACTTCTTATTCTACAGTTTTTAGAGGAGACATTGTTTGTGTATTTTAAATGTGGCCTATATTTAATTGGCTCTTCTGGAAAAATCCAATATTTAGGATTTTGGCAAAATAAATGATCCAAATCTTACATAAAGACAAGATATAGAGGAAATTTCTTAAAGGAAATATTACTCAACTCCTCTGACTGCAGAAAAATATCAAGAAGCCCAACTGCGGAAGAACTTCAGAGATCTTCAATATGGTAATTCTGTTGTCAAAAGTGGACTAAACTCATTATTTAGACTCTCTCCTTCACTCTGTTTATAAGCTAGCAGCAGATTAATCCTGTCTTGTGCACATACATACTAAGTTTACTTTTTTCTTTTAGCTTTTATCATTGTGCCCCACACTGGCCCATTGAAACCTGCAAGCTGGAACTGGAACATGGTGGTGGTATGAAATTATGCACAGATAGTTCTTGAGGTTTGGATACGCATTATGAAGACCAAGTAGCTTATACTGGAAGACAGTGACATTTTGTATATTAAAACCCCCCAAATCTTATGTATAATCAGTGTATGGTTTTTATCCACACCATCATAGCTACTAAGTTGCTAATAAATTAATGACTCTTAGATTTTCCTAGATAAAATAAAGGTTGCAAACATGAATAGTCAGGAACAATATTGCTAATTCATGTTCCAGGCATTTAGCTTGGATGAATTTCAAAACTAATATTCACACAATTTCTAGTCAGTAAAAGCCCGTCAGCCAAATTTCTAATACAGTTAATACTGCTTGTCAGAGGTTCACCCTATTGTCTCCACCTCTTAGTTGTTGTTACTATAATTCTGCTTTCATGGGGGTCTAGCTGCAAAGAGAGCTGCATTTCAAAGCTAGCTTACACAGTGCTATAGATAATTTGCAAAAAGCTTTTTGATCCCTTCAGGGGAAGAAGTTGTTTTTGTTTTTTGATATTTACAACAGCAGCACTGTGGGCTTTGTAATTTAATACTTATTTTAACAAAGTGTATTGATACATATTTCCCAAAGAGATTTGAATAACATTTAAAAAGTTGTTCAAACATCTCAGGTATATTGTATACATCTTACAGCATTCCACTGAAGATTTACAAGTTGTCCATGAGAAGAGATTTGGAAGAATTATATTTAGGTAACATGAAACTTCTATCTTACACTGGAAAAATTAAGGATGAAGCTATGCCGCATATTTAACTTATGTTGTAGTATAGTGCTTTTATTCTTTTTTTAACGATTTAAACCATGAATCAAGTATGTGACATATTTTAAATGGCTTTTACTGGTTCCTACCCAAACTGTTAAAGCTGTTTATACATTTACAATACATATGCAGAAGATTAGAGAGAGTTTAGGTTCATAGGCTTTGTGGTATTAAAGACGGGAAACATTCTGTTTGTAGTGATATGACAGTCTACAACAGCATAATTTTTCCATTCTGCTTCAACGAAGCAAAATGTACTGATCTACCTGGAAACAAACCTCTGCCTTTCCAGCAGTTTCCCTCTGCCAGAACTGTCCAGCATTCAGATTGTCATTTATTTTTTTATCTATATATCAGAATCAGGCTGAAAATGCAAATAAGAAAGCATCCTCTCATATGTACTCTGGTTTATATCTATACCACTGAATGATGTCTAGAATATACTTCAGGGTTAATGTTGTCTCAATATGTAAGTTACAGGCTGTCAAGAGCAAGCTCACAGCACAGCGCATTGCAGAAGAGGATGGAAATATGGCTACTGTGAAGTTGGTCAGAATTTCCATCAGCATCAGAAAAGTTTCAGGCTTATGACATGAAAGCAGTATTCCCTAAGAGAAAGTAATGGACAAATGTAAAAAGCAGATGAAGCTTACTCAGGAGGAAGCATACTAAGAGAGAGAGTCATGCTTCGCCATTTTCACTGAGTCATTGCAACACCAAAAGCCATGTGCCAGAGTGCATAGCCAAACATCACCCAGACAGCAGCAGGCCAGGAAGAAGAATCTGTTATTAGTTCCCAAACACAGCACAGATGATAATTAAGCACTTCTGAAATCAACTGACTGTTCTAGACTGTTGCAAAAGGACTTTCTATGAGGATTGCTAAAAAAAAAGTGCAGACAGGTGTAAAAATAAGATTCTGACCTGCAGTAGTAACTTGTATCATGAAGGTTATCTCAAACTGTAACAGAGAGAGGGACTCTTCTTTTTATCTGTTGTCCTGGATGCATTTGTCCCTGAGGTGAAACAGGAAGGCATTCATGCCAAATGTTGAAGCAAAGCATGCTTGTGCATAAAACATGAGCCAAACAATTCAATGTGAGAGGACAACCTTTTTGCCAGGCTTTTCAAGTCATGTTGGCAGGGTCAAGATCTGCAAAATCTAAGTTGCTGCTTTTATTTTACTTTGAGTTATTAACCTGTGGGTGGATTTAAAACATTGAATACCTTCTCAAATGTTCCATAGCAACATTTTTATATTAAAAAAAAGCAATAGAGACTATTTGATTTGTGATATCAGCACTGTCATCTTTATCTTATTTTCTTCCTAATATAAATATAAGCTATAAAAAGAAGTAGTTTTATTTTTTATAGAGCTACTGATTCCATTCTAATGTGCTTATCTAAGCCTTTGGTCCAAAAGCTCTCAAATCATCACAGAAAGCAGATAGATGTATCATTTAAAGAAAGTTGCTCAAGAAGTAATTGCAGTAAGGTGTTGGGGAACAACAGAAGAGATTAATCATTTGCTTAATTTTTATGCTATGAGATAATTTACTTCTTTTCTATCACAGGGAGACACTGGTTCTCTTCTATTTCATATACTAATATTTTAAATAGCATCTATACATCCAGAAACACCTTTTGTTATACATAGAAAATCAGATGTTTGTGTGTGTATTTATATACAGGTACATGGGAGAAAGACACTTCATACTTCTCCTACTAAAGTATATGGAAATCGGTGTGATCAGCATGTCCCATATTCACACAGGAAGCTTAATGATCTTGAAGTGTGTGCCTTTACTAGATAAGAGAGGAAAGAAGGATCGGATTGCTGCTGTTGTTTTTATTGTTGTTTCAATGGATGGCCTGAAGCTCATTTGTTAATGACCATGCAAATATTCAGCACATTTGTAAAGATTTAAATTATTTTTCCTCATGCATATTTATGTATGCATGTGTATTTTGGAACTCATTAAAGCAGTTCACAAAAGATTCTGTAACAAGCATCCCAGTTCCAGCATTGTCCTGGAAAGATATTTAGTAAGGGCATAATTCAGGAAGATACTTACACATCCCTAACTTTAAACATATAAACAATTGCTTTTACTTCCCACCACACACCTGGACTAACATCCTCAAAATCAGACTTGGAGTTGGGTGCATTTCTGGATTCTTGCGCAGTGAGGACTAAGTCCTACCACTTCATAAAATTAAAGCTTCATATTACAAAAAAGTAGATGAACCGTTGTGGGTTAACCCTTAGCTAAGCATCCACACCGCTGCTCACTCACCCGCTGCCAGCCCAGTGGAATGGGGGGTAGAACAAGAAGAGCAAACCTGAGAAAAGTTGAGGGCTTAGATAAAGACAGTTTAATAAGTGAAGGAAAGAGAAAAATCAAGTGATGCAAGGGTAATCGCTCACCACCTCCCACAAGCAGACTGATACCCAGCCAGTCTCTGAACAAGGGCCACCTTGGAAGTCAAAACACCTCACCCCTTCTTCCTCTACCCATTTTTATTGGTGAGCATGACATTATATGGTGTGGAATATCCCTTCATCCAGTTTGGGTCAGCTGTTCCAGCTGTGTGCATTCCCAACTTCTTGCCCACCCCCAATCTACTCACTGGGGGGGAAGGGAGGTGCAGAGTGGGAAAAAGACACACATTGGTGTGTTATCAACACTGTTTTAGCCACAGATCCAAGGCACAGTACCATATGGGGTGCTATGAAGAAAGTTAACTCCACTCCAGCCAGACCCAGTACATACAGTAGCAGTTTATATCTTATTTTTCTGGAAAGGCTTGCCTGCAAAAAACAATTATTGATTGCACTTCTGTGCAAGAATTTCTCATAAATGCATTGACAACAAGCTTCTCTGGGAAAATATGTTTTAGCTACTTCCTCTGAAATGAAGATTTTTTGAAAATTCACTAACATGATCTGCTTACAGGAAAACCACCATTTTCTTGACTTAGTTTGCTCAGAAATAGGATGAAGTGAGCAGAGTTTTTATTTTTTAATGTAAAGATTAATCTGTAGTGAGGCTAAGCAGTGGCTGAAAAAAAGTGTCAAATGGGAAACATAAGAATGTAGAAGAAATTATATTAAGAAATACTCATGATATCTAAACTAAATATGTACTTCTTCCATGTCAGTTATGTTTGGACAGAATCATATATAAGACAACACTGTCACTTCCAATGGCATCACAGAGTCTATATTCCTGCGAAGTCCAGTAGGTTAAGTATATACTGTTAGACATTGGAAAGCTTTTCTGTTCACATGTGTGCATATGAGCACATCTACCTGGCAACCCCATGTTAGGGTGGCATATAGGAGCTGGCTTCCATGGACAGTCAGGGCACAAAACCTCCATTGTCTCCCCCAGCATGCTACATCAGATAAGTATAAACCCATGCAGAGAGGAATTTCTTACGTATTCCGTTTTCCAAAAAAACGTACAAGCTATCCCATTATAAGTAAGCACAGGAGAAACTGAACCCATCCTGTATTGTAGGAAGGAAAGAATACAGGCTTGTAATAAGCCATTAGGACATAACTGTCTACTGTTTCTATTCACAGAAATTTTATAAAGTCAAACATCTCATACAAAAGCAACAAGGAATTCAACAAGGGCAGGACATCAACAAAGTGTGGGGAAGAGAAAGGATACTGACACAAGAGAAAACTGGATGAAAGGTGGAGGAGAAAGTTACAAAGATACCATCTGGTACTTTAGCATAAGAAGCACTTCAGGGTGGTCTCAACAGTTCTGACTCCTTCTCTGGGCACATTCACATTCCCTACACTTGGAAGGACTTCACAGTGAAAGCCTATTTGATGCACCCATGCAATATGTCTTCCAGTTTCATTTTATCCAAAAGGAGGATTGTTTGCGTGCACCAAATATTTGCAGTGGCCAGTGATAAATTGGAATGATCTGAGAGTCCACTCCAAGAGTGTGCTAATCCGTACAAACAAAACACAAATGTAGGCACAACCCAGACTCTGCTTAAGACTTTTGAAACAGTCTTAGGTGGATAGTACTTAAATGTTGAGCAGAAGACCAAAAAAAGGGGAAAAAAGACCACTCAGCTAGTCAGATTTAATCAGTAAATGATACGCATGTACATCATTATTTTAGATTTGCATGACTTCATCATCAATTAATCCAATCAATTGATGAAAAACTTTGGGTTTGTGGTTTTGGGTTTTTTTTTGTGGTTTTTTATATTTTTTTGGTCACCATTCTGCTTCTAAATCCTTCATAAAAATAGGTGAAAAAAGATTCATGGGGGAGGAGTACTCTGAAAACCTCCACTTCATCACTGCATTTTTTAAAGTTTTGTTTTAACTCTTTCAGTCAATCTGGATAAATATCTTTATCCATTATGCCTGTTCTGCATATATATTTAAGGCTCATTTCTGGGAGATATAGAATTTCTGAATAGCAGCCTGTGTCTTTATAACAATACAATGTAAAATTGTAACATCCCTTCAGATTTAGAAAAGAAATATTAAGATTAATTTCACTTTTATTCATTTTTGTAATTGTAATCTTTTACAGTTATTAAATGTAACATTGGTCAGGGTAGTTTAATCAAAACACATTAAGAAACTTAAGAAATGCAAAAAGTATTTAAGATGAAAAGTATTTTGATATTTAGGCCTATATTTATGTATATGAATACGGAAGATTTTCTGGTCCTAGCTGAAAATACCTCACTTAAGAATATGTAATACTTACCTTATTTTGGTATTAAAAAAAAAAAGAAAAAGGAAAAAATTGAGAGAGTTTTCAGAAAAGATGAAGAGAAAGGAAAGGGAGGAAAAATTATGTAAATGAATTGCTGGGAGGACTAAGATACAGATCAGAATTCACTCCATAAGAAACAAGCTGCTTAAGAGCAGAAGATGCCAA
The DNA here is from genome assembly GCF_965183815.1 of Platalea leucorodia. Lineage (NCBI taxonomy): Eukaryota > Metazoa > Chordata > Aves > Pelecaniformes > Threskiornithidae > Platalea > Platalea leucorodia. Next base: position 62,319,070 of record NC_138828.1, on the reverse strand, counting down.
TGTAAACTGAGGAATGGAATGAGATACTAAATTTACGTTAGATAATGTCTCAAACACCGAATAGTCCTATTGAACACCACATGACTAACTCAACAATAAAGTGCTATGCAGCATGATCACAAGGTAGTGATAAATTACACATAAAAGACAGCACTGAAAAATTTAATGCATTTCAAAGGTCAGCTTTCAGCACTATTATCTACAAAACGCCTGCTAAATTATAGAAGCATATGCAGAGCAAGTTGTGTGATTCCCAGCAGCCCTAAGAAGGAATGCACACTAAGCTTACATTTTCTTCACAAAATATTTAGGCACCAAGGAATCTCTACTAAACATGGCTATCTAACATGGTGTCTCAGATACTCCATAGTAATACAATACTGCAGCTGAATCTCAAGTCCTTTTTCAAAGCATTTTATGAAAATCATAAACTCTTAAGTTTAATAGTCTTATGAGTCTGAATAAATGATATATAGTTCCTTAGTAGATTTATAAAGTCTCATCTTAAAAAAAAAAGTGCAATCTTACCAGCAATTTTTGCAAATATATTAACTGAAATAATCTTTCACAACTTAAGAATTAGAATTCCATTACCTTCTTCAGTGATGAGTTAAAATGGTGTCTCAGGCATCTGGTGATCAAAACATTTTCTTCTGTTCTTTCCAAATGAACACCTGATTTAGAGCAAACATTTATATGATTTTTTTCTAAATGCAATACTTTATTTCTTATACTAGTACTATTTTCTTTCACTTCTTCCTATATAATATTCTCAGAGTCTTCTGTGTTGCTAAATTGGCAAAGAGCTTAACATCATCAACAGGTTTCATCGTCACATTCCTACTTTTAACACTCATGTGACAATACTGGAAAGATTCACATTGATTTTAACATGCTTTGGCTCATTCTCCAAAGATACACAAATTATATGGTGAATGTGACACAGTACTTTTTACTACTATGTGTTTCTCATTGCCGCTGTTCATTCACCATCCACTTTGGCTTCTCTTGCTCAAAGACGACACACAAAATCTTCTAAAAAAATCATAATTCAGTAGAGTACAGGTAGTTAGGCCATGTTTAGTTAAATGATGCTTTGTTGTTACCAGTTTAAATGACTTTTTAAAAAAATATTTTTGTTACATTTCTTTGTGGACCCTCATGTAACACTTGCAAACTCATTTTGAAGGTTCAAGTAATATTTTGCATCATTGTAAAAAATGAATGAGAGTGATTAAATACTTCATATTCATCTTTAAATATTCTAAAAGATTCTTTTCTAATAAATTAATGTTAAAATATAAAATGAAGAAAAAGTGTTAAAGGAAATAGCTAGGCTCTCTTAAATTCCTGATAAATTCAAAAGGAGCAAAGAAATACTTCTAATTAATATTCAACTATCTAAGCAGAAAGCTGAATTATGGAACAGCTAGTCTCAAAGGAGCAGCCTAGTTTACTTGTACTATTGCAACTCTTTGAAAAAAAAAAACAAATGAAGTGGAGCAGCCTTTGTTGTTAACTTGCACAACTTCTTCCTCCAACATATTTAAATACAAATATTATGCACAAAGAGAAAGATAACTAAGATAAAACACCCGAAGGATAACAACAACATCCAGCTGTTTAAATCTTTGGATTACCTTTGAAACAAACAATGCAATTGATTGGATCCTTTCGAACCTCTCTAATAAAAAGACTCTTACCAAATATATTGCATTTCCAATAATATATACTCATAATAGCAAAGGGACCTGATAGATATGATGCACAGTTAATTTTTAAGGTTTCTTTTTTTTAGAACACCTTGTTATAATTTTTTTTTTTTGGAACACCTTGTTATAATATATTTTTTTTTCTTACTTTTCAACTCAGTTGGAAACATGATCCAAAAACTCCTGCAAAATTGAAGTACTGAATTTTTCATTCTAACAACAGATATGATAAAAGTGCCAAAATCAGAAATACGCCAAATTTTTCGGAAGTCTAACATTCAGTGGCAGTGGGATTGACAGTGTTTTGTCTGAGTGAATGAAAGGCAGCTCAGATCTCAGGTAATATTCCATGCTGAGCATCACTTCATTCTGTGCAAACACTGTTTCCTTAGATAAATACTGCTCCTCTTGCCTACCTATTGTGTCAGTTTATGCCTGTTGTTTCTCACCCTGCCACCATCCATCACTATGAAGAGCCTTGCTCTATCTTCTTGATAACCACCTGTGGGTTCTGGGGGGCTGATCTTAGGTTCCCCTCAAGCCACCTCTTCTCCCGGCTGAACAATTCCAGCTCCCTCAGCCTTTCTTGACAAGGCATGTACTCCAGTCCTCCTCAGCCTGGGGACCCTTCCCTGAACTTGGTGCAGTTTATAAGCATCTTTCCTCTGTTGGGGGACCCAAAAATGGACTCACGACTCTTGATGGAGTTTCGTAAGTGCTGAGGACAGGGGGGACAATCATTCCCCTGGACCTCCTAGATATGGTCCTGTTATTACACATCAGGAGGTTCTTGGCCTGCTTTGCTGCCAGGCCACAATGATAGCTTATGCCTAGCTTTCCATCCATCCGCACCCCCAGGTCCTTTTCAGCAGAGATGCTCCCCTGCCAGTTAGGTCCCAGCCTCTGTCATTATTCCAGAGATGTTTCAGTGCAGAGCTCTAGTTCCTCCTGTTTGTTTCCCAGGCTGCATGTGTTTCTGTGCATACAGTTGGGGTGAGTGTCCTTTCACTGTTTTATCATTCCTGTGTTCTTATTCCCATCAGTATTTTTCCTTGGCTGTCCACCCCTGCCTACCACTTTCTCATTTAACTGTGGATTGCAGTATCTCTCCCTTGATATTATTGTTTTAGAGCTTTCTTCAACAGGTTGGCCACACTGCTGCTGACAAAGATGCTTTTGTCCCACTTTGTCAGTTGGATCCCATCACTCCTTAGCAACCTTCAATCCTCAGAGATCCTGTGGCCGCAAAAAGCAAATCCTTGCCAATGACATCCGTTGTGCAACCAGGTATTGACCTGGATATACTCAGTCCTAGTCCAGCCTTTCTCCTTCAGTAGCAGGATGAAGGAGACATGGTTGCATGTCCTTCACCCTTATCCCCCAAAGCCAAATTGTCAGTCTTGAAATGGTCAATGTTTTCCCTCAGTGCCATGTGGATGGACAGCAGAGTGTAATAGTCCAAAGACTAGACAAGCCTTGGCAGTGTCCCTACAACTTCTTGAGTGCCTGGCAACCAGCAAACTTCCCTAGACAGCAAGTCAGCTGATGGGCCATCCATGTCCCTAAAAGAACCTCTCTGCCATCACTTACCACCTCTTCTTGGTGCTCAGGCTCAGGCTCAGCTGTGATGTCTCCCCAGACAGAATTTTCTCCCCATCATCTGCTACCAGAGCACCAAACCTGTTCTGCAGTGGCAGATCTGCAGAGCAGAAGGAACCTGCCTCATGTTGCAAGAAGTCACAAGCCTCCAGCCTTCCCCAGCCTGGGACTCTCCTTTTGCCATTGCATCAAGGACAGGCTCTGGCTGTTCCTAGGTCTTCTTTTCAGGCTTTTGCCTCTCTGCAGGGTCTCTGTGAACATCCTGTCAATCCTATGAACATCTTTTTTGCCATTTTCCCTGAAGCTGTGCCATCTGCTGACCTCCTCCCACAGCTCCTACAAATCTGCCACCAGTGCACACCTCCTGCAGGCAAGGAGCTCACCTTCCCTGACCCCAGCCCCAGTGAGAGGCCCCAGGTACTCTCTGCAGCCCCAGACCTGGAAAGCTGCCTTCTCCCTCCTCAGCTCTGTCTGAAACGAGGCTTCTGCTGTACCAGGAATAGCTGCTCTGATCAGTGCCAGAAACCCTGCCCTGTGCCATGATACCACCATGGTTAAGCACTTGCACATTGCCTTCAGCAGGGTTTTCAGCTCCCTCCCATGCACCTGTGCTCCAGGCCTGCATTTCTATTACTTGCTTTCTACCACCAGCTGAATGGATACTTGATGCTCCCTTATCAGGTGTCAGCTGAAGGCAAAAGGTCAAAGCACCTTTTTTTCAGGAGCAGCTGTAAGAGGTCATTAAAAACTGCTAGAATTTTTGAGAAGTAAAAGCCTCTGCTAGCCCCCACTTCTGCAGCAGCAGCAGGCACTGCCCCCCCCAGCTACCTCGAAGAGCAATTCCCTATCTGCCTTGCCATTGTACATGATATTTTGCTCTGTGATTCTTTTTTAGGTGAAATTTGTCTTTTGCTCTAGGTTTTAGGGTCTAAATACAGATTCTCTGATCTTTGCTTCTCTCTGCTTGAAAGGAAACCTACTGGGTGACAAAAACATCCACCATAAAATTTAGAGTACAGTCCATTTGTGGTTAACGTAGGCCCAGCAGGATTTTCACCACCAGATATTTATCCCACTGCATATTCTTTTGATGTGGCTTTCTACTGCAAACTGATATTTCCTGGAAGAAGAAATGTGTTTTTTTAACTGAATTCAAAGACACTAAATGTATACATTTTAAAAGACAATTATGCCATTTCTGTAGAAAACTAACAGTTAAAAGACAGTGAAAAATGAAGTATTCATTAAATTTTTTAAGTTACACAGCTGTATTACTGAAGGAAAAACAAAGTGACAGAGGTTCTGAGCAAAGCATAGCAAGAGTACAGTACTTGGAGACTTTCAGCAAAGAACCTTAAAATCTTGCCATTTTCATCTTTGCTTCAGTATTTCACTGTCATAGCAAAACTCTGAAACAGACTGAAGGGATGTGGGGGAAGCAGGAAGGAGGCCTTAGAAATTTAGCCTAAATTGCAAATTCCTTTCTAAGTACGAAGAGCTAATTCCATAAAGTAAGCATACATACCATCAATGACATGAAATGCGAGTTAGTAGTTCATTTCAGGAAACGTACCTCACAAAAATGAGTGCAAATACAGGTAAGCAAAACAGCATCAACAACCAGGCAAACAGGCAAAACTAAGGGTCTCAATGGAAAAACTGAATACTCCAACAGAATGGACTTAACCCAGTATGAAAGCACTGAAAACTGCATACACAGACGTATTCAAAGTCTGGAAAATAACTGTAAGTAAATGAAGATACAATTTTCTACTATTTCATCAGGAAAAAAGGTAAAAATAAATAAGCCATTGTTAGCAGAAATAATGCCAAAATACTAGAAGAAGGACAAAAACATTAATTATTGTACTTCCAGAGAAAAGTAACTGTAAAAAGATTTAATCCAAGATCACCTAAGTAAAGTATGTGGCACCCAATGCACCTTCAGGGATATTAAAAAATATTTTTATAAAGTCTTACTATTCTTTAAGATGGATGAATCTGAGACTTTGGTCTGGAAACCATGTTAGATGCATTAGGAAACTTTTGATTTCTGAGAAGTCCTACCCATATCCTGAGAAAGCAAGATGTTAAAGAAATCTTTTATATTAAATTGAAAAACAAATAAGGGAAAATAAGGTAAGTCAATAAAATAATGATAAAGTCATAAATACGACATCTTAAAAATACTGTTTTCTATTAGTGTGAACTGAACAGTAGTGAAACTGCAGCTGGGATAGGATTGTGATATGAAAGCGGTAATAAAAAAATTAAGAAAATCAAATGTGTGATCACATATCTTTTCAGCAATGATGTATGGGCTTGATTTGAAAAAAAAATGCATGAAATATATCAGGTAATATATCCCATCTCTGAGGACAGCAATAAGCTGTGGATCCTAAAGAAATTATTAGGATGAAAGTTAAGTTAAAAGGCAAGAAGGGAGTTTGTTTTCAACTAATTTGAGCCCATGACCTAAAGTGCTCTGCTAGGGATAAAAATATGTAAAGTTTCATTAAATAGCATTCAGAACCTCATGAATACAGTAGTATAATATGGCATAATGGCTAACAATACATATTTTGGCACAAAAGGGGAACTTAAAGAGTAAAATAATATGTTAGAGTAAGCTATTCTCTTTCAAGAGGATTCCTCAGGAAATAATATGAGGGGATCATGGTGCAAAAAGAGACGATAAAGCACTTTTCTGAACAAACATTTACTTAAAATACAGTGGAAAAAATATGCTTTATACTCCACTATCAGAAAGTTTTCAAGTTGTTGAGTACATACATGAAACATTTGAAAAATAATGATCTCGATAAATACTTTTCTTACAAAACTTCAATGGAACTCATTTTCAATAGTAAATTTGCTAAAATTGCCCTTTCCTTAACTATTAAACCAAATACTTATTTTCACCCATTCTATGGTATTTTAGTGACAAAATCAGAAGTGTTTAGTCATGAGTATCCAACATGATTTTTATATATTATTCCCTTTTTAATTTATGGCCATTTAATAATGACTCATGTAGAAAAGTACATGGTCCATTTTTTGTATTAAATACTTCATTGCAGAGGAAGAAGCAATTTCATAAAAAGAAACGAACAGATACAATAAGAGCAGCAAGTCAGAGAGGCTGGAACTGAATTTTTGATTTTCAGTCTTCTCAATACAAGTAAATGGGTTTTCAAAGCAGTAGCTAGATCATTTAAAATGGCTTGTTTTTCCAATGTCTTGAAGCAAGATTTGATGAGAAACCTATCTTTCTAAACAGCACATAGCACTGAGAATATATTTATTTAAGAAGGTTATGGAATTTCATAATACCAATTACCTTTTAAGCAGACTTTCATTTAATTTTCTAATTCAAATCACTATTAGGAAATAAAAGTCTTTTCAAAATCACACTGAAATGTGTTTGCAGCTGAATTGAACTCAAAAAGGTTCACAGAGATTCATAAGTTTATAAATCAAAATGTTTGAGAAACTGATGTTTAAGTAGATTTTATTTTAATTTAGACTCATCTGAAAACTTACACATAAGGTCAGCAGAAAGTCAAAGATAGAAGGCATAAAGGATAAGGTCTGGGATAATTTGTACTTACAATATCTCTTACAGTTAAAATCCCTGAAACAAAATAAAAAATACTTACGTTTTCAAAGACAACATTTTTTTTCTTATGAGGGACACTCATTACAAGATAATGGCTCAGTCAGTCTTTCAGTCATTCACGCAGCTACCTCTACACATTCAAACCAAAATGGTTCTAGGCCTAATGAGATTGAATCTAGACTAAAATTATTTCCCGTTTTTCAAAATACATACTTTCTAATCTCTCTAGACAAAAAGCAAAAAAGATTTTCAAATCATACAAATGAGGGAAAAGGTTCATATATTTACTCATCTAAATTCAGTGTATATCTAAGTTTGGGGTTTTTCCCCACCATGTTAAAATGCAAGACTAAAAGCATTGGGATAGAAGAGGAAAAAATCATAGAATCATAGAATCATAGAATTGCTAAGGTTGGAAAAGACCTTTAAGATCATCAAGTCCAACCGTCAACCTAGCACTGCCAAGTCCACCACTAAACCATGTCCTCAAGCATCACGTCTACCCATCTTTTTAAATACCTCCAGGGATGGAGACTCAACCACTTCCCTGGGCAGCCTGTTCCAATGCCTGACTACCCTTTTGGTGAAGAAGTTTTTCCTAATATCCAACCTAAACTTACCCTGGTGCAGCTTGAGGCCATTTCCTCTTGTCCTATCGCTTGTTACTTGGGAGAAGAGACCGACCCCCACCTCGCTACAACCTCCCTTCAGGTACTTGCAGAGAGCAATAAGGTCTCCCCTCAGCCTCCTCTTCTCCAGACCAAACAACCCCAGTTCCCTCAGCTGCTCCTCAGAAGACTTGTTCTCTAGACCCTTCACCAACTTCGTTGCCCTCCTCTGGACACACTCCAGCACCTCGATGTCCTTCTTGTAGTGAGGGCCCAAAACTGAACACAGTACTCGAGGTGCGGCCTCACCAGTGCCGAGTACAGGGGCACTATCACCTCCCTGGTCCTTCTGGCCACACTATTCCTGATACAAGCCAGGATGCCATTGGCTTTCTTGGCCACCTGAGCACACTGCTGGCTCATGTTCAGGCGGCTGTCAACCAACACCCCCAGGTCCTTTTCCACCAGGCAGCTCTCCAGCCACTCCTCCCCCAGCCTGTAGTGTTGCATGGGGTTGTTGTGACCCAAGTGCAGGACCTGGCACTTAGCCTTGTTGAACCTCACACAGCTGGGCCCGGCCCAACGATCCAGCCTGTCCAGGTCCCTGTGTAGGGCCTTCCTACCCTCCAGCAGATAAACACTTCCACCCAACTTGGTATCATCTGTAAACTTACTGAGGGTTCACTCAATCATAGAATCATAGAATCATAGAATGCTTTGGGACGGAAGGGACCTTTAAAGGTCACCTAGTCCATCCCCGATCCAGATCATCAATGAAGATATTGAACAGGACCGGCCCCAACATTGAGCCCTGGGGAACACCACTTGTGACCAGCCACCAACTGGATTTGACTCCGTTCACCACCACTCTCTGCGCTTGGCCATCCAGCCAGTTTTTAACCCAGCACAGACTGCATTTATCTAAGCCATGAGCAGCCAGCTTCTCCAGGAGAATGCTGTGGGAGATGATGGTGTCAAGGGCCTTACTAAAGTCCAGGCAGACAACATCCACAGCCTTCCCCTCATCCACTAAGCGGGTCAACTTGTCATAGAAGGAGACCAGGTTAGTGAAGCAGGACCTCCCTTTCATAAACCCATGCTGGGTAGGCCTGATCCCCTGGTTGTCCTGCACATGCCGCGTAACAGCACTCAAGATGATCTGCAATGACAATACCCTTTTCATTTTAAGTTTTGATTCTTCATAGTTGTACTATATCAGAGATCTAATTAATTAATTTATTTTTAACAGTTTTTTTTAATCTCACTATAGGAGAAAAAGTTTCTGTAAAAGGAGATACTAGCAAACTTCATTCCTGTAACAACTCATTCCATTACTTGTCAGAGAATGAAAGTGTGCAAATTAAAAAGTCATGAAAATGGTATTGCAAAAGTAGAAATGAGGTTCTCAAACTAGAAGAAATGTATCAAAAACAAATTCTGAAAATTGCAGAGAGAAATAAGACAAGGCAAACAAAATGAGTGGTCATCACTGTGAACATGGCTGTACCTTTACCAGTGTGTCAGAATGGGGTGCTAAAGAAACAACAAGAAAAAAACTCCAAACAATGCATAAAAATGAGGTTTATATTATTGCTTTATGGTTACTAAAGAAAAAATTTTTCTAAACCTCCACATTGGTAACAATTGGGAAATTCTCTTTGAACTGCTGCATATATAAGTATGTAGTATATGGAATTACAACATTTCCCAGCCACAGATGTTCCAGAATTTATAATCCATGCTGGAATTTTTTAACCCAGGCATGATTTACCACTCTTTTAAATATTTATATATTAGTGGACATAAAATCTACTCTGTATTGCTACTCAGGTATTTCCATTATTAATATCTGATGGAAAGTGAGATATAGTCATTTATCAACTGCATGATTTACTCTAAAACATAAAATGACAGTGTCTTCTATGTGTTTTCTAAATAATAGCTTGCATCAAGAGCCACTGATGGATCAATTTCTAAATCATGGAGTGCTGCAATGGCCACAACCTTCTTAAACCTGGGGCTTTTAAGCTGCTTAATGAATTCAGAACATAAGGAGATAAGGGTTCAGAAGGCACTCTCCATGGACAACTTCAAAAACCACATCATGTGTCACCCTCTCACCTAGACCCATTGTATCAGCTGGTGATGAGGAGAGATGAAACAGCAACTCTTACCACAACATGTTGTTGTTTTGATTGGGTAAGGTCTAAAGCACTGCTAAGTAGAAACCATCTCCTGTCATACACTGAATTGTGGTGTAAAGTTTTCAGTTGCTGACACTTTCATCATTTCCTCTCTTGCATATTCTCATATGGCAGTTGCTATCTAGGCATACAGACTATATAAATCAAGTTGCACAGTGTATTTCCTAATAACTGGTGAGTAGGAACAAATAGATTTATATTCTGGACTCGATCAATCCTATCTGGAATCTATCTGGATTCTATCAATCTTTCTCAGTACCTCATAGTCACACTTTTTTGAATAGGGTTACCCCCCAAGCAGTTCAGTGTTAATACCTGTGGAGTATCTGGCCTTTAGAATCTGGCCTGTTGATAAATATATGAGACATTTATAAATATAGAAAGTATATTATAAATTACATAATGTGCATAAACTCCTAATATTTTCACATGGTGATTTTTACTGTTAGTATTTTCCAATAACCTTCAAGAGTTTAGTTTTATGTGAAAGCATCTTCATCCCTCTCATAGATATTGGCACATAATACCTTTGCTCAGCATATTTGGCAACTACTGCAAGCATCCTTGTGCTGAATAGTTGTTTGATAGCTGGCAGTACAGAATGTGTAAATACCAGTTCCTTGTCTGGCACATAAACAGCGAAAGTTTCTTACTTGGTTAGGTGCCTCTAGTGCAACACTAACCTAATTAATGGACACAAACATCTGGATACACTCACATTCAAACAGGAAAAGCAGTCAATCCATTATATATATCACAGTATAAGATGCTTTCCTGTTTTCTTGAAACATAAAAGTGCAAAGATATAAAAAATAAGAATCACACATGTAGTGCTTTTATAAAATTTATGTGACTACGCATTTTAGTTACAGTACATGCTATAGTACATGTACATATTAACAATCAGAAAAATAATTCAAATAATTGCAATGTATGCACTATGTTTCTGCATCATAACTATCTAGTTATCTTCTTTTTCAAAGATCTGTAATTATAACTAATTATTATGCTGAAAAATTCTTAGCATCTTAAGATATATTTAGATATTTAAAAATACCTGGAAAGAAGTATTTTTTATCTGTTCTGATAGGAGCATACGAATCAAAATAGGAATTTTCCTCCTAATTCACCCTCAAAGTTATAACTTCCAGTTGAGTTCAAATGTATCTTTCAGGAAAACATCAAAAGGGACTTTTCACATTCTCACTCTCCAAAGTTAATGGAAGCTTTGGAAGCTGCCTCTAAGGAAAAAAATATTCTTCTTTCTTTTTAGTATAGTTTAACCCTATTAAATAAATCTTGTGATGCTGACTGACTTTTATTCATGCTAGAATAAATCTAGTGTCACTCCAATTAAGTTGATCTAAATTAGACTAAATTTGTGAGGGGATGAAAAATAGTCTCTCACTTCTAACATATCTTAAATAACAGTAGCAGGTCTTTGTCTCCTATCTATTGAAGGTTTTCAATGAAATTGGGTTTAAAACAGGTCTATCTGCATCAGTTTTACTGCAGTTGTCTGGCGAGAAATTAATCTGAGTTCAGTGTGGGATTAAACACCAAGTGAAGATTAAGGATGTGACTATATGCTTTGTAGGATGAAATTCGAAAGGGGAACAATTAAGGTCCCACGTGGTTGAGCATTTATTTCTTAAAAATGAGTAGGAAGAGGAAGTGCCAGTAACCCCATCCATGCAGAATTATTTAACCAAACGTGAAGCTTTCAATTCTGTCCTTACAGTAAGGTCACTTTTCATTTGACAAAAATACAGCTGCACAGGGCCAAAGCCATTTTCTTCATCTTTATACTTTAACATACATGACCTTTTCGCAAGATTGTACAGAGGCATCACTATAATCCCAAAGATGAATTTACCCAACAGTTTTTATGACTGCTAAGGGCACAAGGGTGACTGGTAGGTCCTAAAATCTGAAATATTATCATAAAAAATGTATTTAACCCCCCCTAATCATTAAAAAGCCAAATTTATTTTTGTGGAAGAAATGGATTACATGAGTAATATCATCATTTTTCATAAAGCAAGCAGATAGCTAAGAAAGAATTTTCAACAATGGACAGCAGATATATTGTACATTGCTCCTTCTTTGCAATAAGACAGAAGACCCTCAGAAATAAGATTCCTGAAATATAACACAGAGCTTTGTCACTTTATCCATCAGAGGAGAATTAATTCCCCAGAGGAGTTTTCCAAGCTTCTTACCAAAAATATCCATACAATTTATGCTTCAATCATGGCAAAATTCTTTCAATTACATGAAGACTAACTGGAACCTCAGCAACCTGTCCAGTGGACTATTCCTATTTCATTCCTTTTATGCCAGTAGATGACAGGTTGTTGTTAAAATTTATCTCTTTTATGAGGTTCATAACGTACTCTTCAAATTACTGTGCAACTTCAGATTTTCTTCTTTTCTCAAAGGTCTTAAGAAAGGTTAATAACATCAACAATATAGTCTTGGTTAAAGTAGTACTACTTAAATGAATAGCTTTGTCTAAATTTGGTTTGGGTCTGAAATTAGCAATTGGCAAGGCTAGGTTCTGTCAGCCTTACTTTTCTGCTTGTTTTCTTACATGGCCAGTGATTCTAATGACTTTTTAGAAAAATCTCAAGAAACAAGATGCTTCTTCACTGTAAATAAACCTGGCAGAATCTGACCTCGAAAATTGAACAACTGCATGTCTAAATGATCAGAAGCTCTCAAGATCTATCTATAAAAAAAGAAAGAATATATTCTGTCTTACTGCACCAGTAAAATGGTCTGAAGAGATCAGTTCAGATTCATTTTTTCAGTGAATTTTTTTATGCTTTCCCACCAGGTTACTTTTTCATTCATTTACACATTTTGAATAAAGACACTACGCGAGTGTTATTTTCATTAGTGGATTCTCTTGTCATCATCTGCAGTAAGTTTTTTGGTAAATTATCTGGTGTTATCACTTGGACTGCTGCTGGTCCTTCAGCTAATATACTTTAAATCTAGTTTGGATTTTTCTACACTATAGCTGCAGTCACTACAGATGTACTTCCTGCACTTTTAAATTCTTTTAAAATGTATAGACATACATGTAGGCTCACATTTCCAAATAAAACTTGTTGGTTTATAAAACCTTGTTTAATACCTTCACAGGTAGAATGAATTTAATTTTTTTAACTGCAATAAAGTTTCTGAAAAACAGAGTCCTCATCAATACTAATTGGAAGAAAGCTAGTAGTCAAATCTATTTAGAACTCTCTTTTAAGCTGCTTCAAACATTGCCAACCTTTAGCACTTGTGCTGGATTTTTTCATGACTGGTGGTGGCCTAGGGTGTGTGTTCTGGGAAAGATTCAATGAAAATTGTTCAACTCTCTTTGACATGTGAGTCGAGAAAAAATGCATTGTTTGGCCAATGTAATAAAGTTGGCAACCTTTTCTTTGTATAACTGCAATGCCTCTAAGCTTTGGAGCAGAAAGTTGACATTTGGCATGGTAGCTTCTATATTAGATACCTTCCTTCTTCCATCTTCATGAACTTGACCAAATACGGCCAAATTATAAGAACTCGAAATATTGAAGATTGCACAGTCATGAGTCATATCATTGATGTTATCTATTGATGTGCCTACAAAATCATTTAGCATATCCAAGCTTCTCACAGATCATGGCACTTACTAAAATGTCATTGACTAAACTGTGCCTCCACTTTCTTCAAAAAGCAATTCAGTATGCTCCAGCCCTAAGCTGAAAGTGCTAAGAATCTCATTTGTGTTTAAGACGTATTTAAGTGCCCTGGGTTGGAAAAGGGCACAAGAACTGAGTCTGTGACACCTAATTAACCTCTCCTCTTAATGATGCAGAAGAAACTTCATAGTGATACAGAGGAGACAAACAGACAAGTAGAAAACAAAATTTTGGACCTGAATCATCTAAGAGAGAATGTAAGAATGAGAAACAAGATCTGTTAAAACAAGAAGATAGGATTAGGAAAAAAGGAGGGACATGCTGGACAAGCAAAGCAAAACATGAGCTGCTGGGAGAAAAAGCACAAACTAGGAAAAGCACAAAGTCCAGACATAGATCAGCATAGGACATATTCTAAGAATTCCTGGATGTGGGGAAAGGAACTATGCATACAGGCATGCGCTCATGATATCACCTAAACTTTCAACTGTAGAAAGTGACCATGTGTTAGTTCATAGAAGCAGTAGGGATCTGGACACCTGCCTTTAAAGTCACGAATTGCTGTTTATCATTCTATTGCCTCTTTAATGATTTTTTTCATTCTTTGAGAAATGGAAGTGACCCTTTACCAGCAGGTTATCAGATACAGTAATGGTTTCAAATCATATCAGCTGGGAAGAAGTTAATACAGAATGGCTTCTCTCATGGTTGGATCCTCTGCTTTCAGATCATGAAGTTATTCTATAGCTATTTCCAGAATCTCTTTGATGATTTGCTCTTTCCTGTATTTTTTACCCAACAGATGTCCAGTTCATTGTAATCCCCCTTGAGCAAATTATCTTGTTGTCCTGAGATCTTTAATACTTGGCCCAGTATTTTTTTTTGTTTGTTTTCTTTTTGCTCTCTTCAGTCTTCAGGGTCTGTAGCAGATGTTTATTATAGTTTCTCTTTTGTCTTCACTATTATTCTGTCTGTACATGGAATATTTTGCTGATATTTCACACTTCTGGAACTTCTGAAGAATGGTGGCTGAAAAACATTAGGACAAGAGATCTGGGAAAAAGGAGCCATTAACATCTGCACAGTTAGTGGAGACTAGAAAAGATGCACAAACTGCCCTGAAGAAAAAGAAAATACTACTTCCTTCAGCTTAGAAGACATCACTGGCACACTTTCCTCACAAGCCATTTTCTCTTTACTGCTTAAAAATAGCCTATTCTTTGAAGATTATTTTAAACCTGATTCTTCTACATCTATTCTTATCAACTACTAAGCAATAGTAGCATTCCTATAGCAACTATTAAGGTACGGGAATAGTGTCTGTGAAACTGCATACCTGCTGCTCAATAAATGAAAAGGTCTCACAGGTAATTCTCTTGAATATACCAAGACTCACCTGCAGTTTGAATAACTATAATGGTAAGACAAGACTTTCTCTTCTGGGTCACCTTCAGCCCTTAGAAACCAGCTTTCCTTAATCTAGCCCCCCTGAAAAAATCTAATTGTATTATAAAAATTTGTTTGACAAACTTAACGAAATAATGTGATGCTTCATTCTCTTACTGCTCAATATAAGAGATCTCCTAGGAGACACCTCAGTCTGCAATGAATCTTGTAACAAAAAAGGAACCAAGCACAACAGTATCCTCCATGATACCCAAGAACACATTTCCTCCCCTTTTTTCTGGGCACCCACTATCTGAAGCTCATACAGTCTTACTGCAGTCTCTTAGGTTTTGACTGAGGAAACACACTTTGACCTTCAGGTGGTCCCCATAATAGAAAGTATGAATACAACAGTCTTGTGTGGGTCTTCTGGCACACTTCAATACAAAACTCAACAGGGGTTTTCAAAAGAATGTAATGTTGTTGAGTACATATGTCAAACTAAGTACTTTCGTTCTTTTCTGAGTCCATAGCTCCCTTTTCATCAAAGATATGAGGACAATATTCTTTACCTTGCAATTAAGTGAGAATACAGATTGACAACATTTTAATTTGACTTCTTTCATTTTTTGTTTCTAAATCAAGCAACTTCAGTCATCATGCAAACATTTTCTTGTATTATAAATGCAAAATTTGCTGTACCCAGTCCATCAATGTAGATATATTGTATAAAATGATCCAAATTCAAAATGTGATCCTCATTTCAGAATTGTATATTTAGACTTCAGAATGCCTTAGACATTTCATAACATGTGAAGAAGAGTGTGATATATTCTTTACACATCCAGGTAGCTATGCTGGTCAGAAAACATGTGGTCAGGTTATTGGTTAATTTCTACTTTTTGTTAACCTCTCAGAACTGCTGTACTTCTTCAAAGGAGAAAGAGAAGCATGCCTGCTAAAATAATTGTTTATTATTCTGCCTTATGTTTAAAGGGGACATAGGTTCAGTAGTGAAAACATAATCCTTAGTCCATCATGTTGATATACCATTAAGAAACTGACAGGCTATTTACACTTTGACTAGCCCTTCAGTATTTTGCCTGTATTTTTGTAATTTTTTAAAAGGAAACCTAAATTGCACCTTCAATAATGGTGTAAGTATTTTGGCCATACCTCCACGGTGCAACAGAAGAAGGTTCAGAGGTTCCCGAAAAAGCATACACCTGAATTGGCAGGATCGCCCAGCGGTGTATGACCTTATTACCTTGACAGTATAACAAAGTTCATGCAGCCTTCTCTGTGTGGTAATAAACCTTACTAGCTCACATGGAGAAATTCTAGTTGTTCCTGGACCCACAGTTTATGCATGCTTTTAAAAACCACATGACATTCAGTGACATCTAGGTTTTTTAGTACAGAGCACAGCTATAAGAACATGGCTTTGGTTTCTGAATCACTAATGGGTAATTTATCTCATGTAACCTTAGCTATTTACAAGTTAGGCCTTTCACTTAGAGATACTTAAAATCAGCAGAAGAAGGGAGAAATGTACCTCACAAGGGAAATTAATCCCATTTATCAATCTTTTTCAGGACGGGTGATTACGTAGCTGTCTCTTTCTCTTGACTTGTCACTAGATGACAATTTACTCTAGTTACCTACCTTCTAAATGCCTGGTTAGATTAAACGCATCATCCCACCCATAAACCCTACTGAAAACCTGAAGTATAGCACACAGTCTCTGTACATACTGACAAATGGTTAAGCATGGCGATTTCTATACTTACTTTTTTCCTAAACCAGTCTTTTTAAACGGTATCTCTCTTTATTCTCCTAGGAAAATCTATGCAAAGAAACTACAGTAAATACTGGTTTTGATGAACAAGCTTTTCCACTACAAAGACAAAAAAAAAGTAGGAGCATATTTCACTCCTTGAAAAGGTTAGCAAACTATTTTGTAAAGTGGTTTCCTTGGGGCTCTCCAAAACAACTGGGCCAGTTCTATGCAGAAACAATGCACAGAAGATATAAGGGGACCGGAGTCTTTTGAACCAGCAGCTGTGCTACCTGCGGCTCTCCATAACAAGCAGACCAATTCCATGTGGAAACAGAGTGAGCACAAGATATAAAAAGATCAAAATTGTTTGAACCAGCAGCTGTGCTACCTGCAGCAGTTAATCTTTCCTGGCAATCTGTTAGAGACACACATTCCTCAGGCTAAGAGGACTAAGAGGCTTTTGCTGACTGCTGTTCCTCTGAGAAAAGCCAAGTACAATTCTCCCTTCATATTACTGGAACACTTAAACTGTGGACTCATATATATTGGGGAGAAAAAAAGTCACTTTTATTTGCTTTGTTGGAAGGACATTTCTATCAGTTGCTTTGAATAAGAGCATGTTAACAGCTCATTTCTTAACCCAAGTTTAGCTTAACTAAATGCTAAAGTCTTTTACTATGAAGAAGCTCACATCATGTAAGTTAAAATGTATTTAATAACAATAATGTCAAGCATGGGCAAAAAAATATATTCCCATATGGACCCAATGCCTGCAGTGAAGACAAAATAGATTTTTGTACTATTATCAGTTAAAAATGAAGTTTATTTTCGCTTTAAACTGTTGGAATTTTTTTTTCTTTAAAGAACTCTTTCTCTGTTACTCTCATTACACAAGTAATTTTAATAAAACAGTACTTTGGTCCTTCAATACCTGCCCTCTTCTCTTCTAAGACTTGTATTTCTAAGTATGTTCTCTCTCACACCATAAGTGGCATCTTTTACATTATGGATAATGACTTAATATCTCAGAATAGTTTCCATTTATAACTTTGCTTTTTCACAGTTCTATGGTTTTATCAAATATTTTGTTAGTTAGGAAAGGAATATTTTGTATTTGATTTATATTCCAGAAGGATTTTGTTCAGTGGAATTCCGAAATAGCTGTTTGACCATACTTCTTTCAACAACTTTTGAGACATGGAAAAGTAAAAAGAAAGGTAATTTTTGATTTTCATAATAAAATATGTGAAAGTTGTTCTAGAAAACTAATGCTTGGAAAGACTGAAAAGGAGAAGCACATTCTATTCCAATGATGGCATATTAATTTGCTTTCAAGTTCAAAACCAGATTCTTAAGAAGAACCACTCTGTACTTTACATAAGTGTGCTGCCAACTGAACTTTGAAGACCTAATGCTCCTTCTGTAGTTCCTAAACAATGATTTTGAATAGTCTATCAAGTTAAATGGAAGTCTACTAATAACAAATTCTTTATTTCTGATTATCACTATCTCCCATATTTCATTTTCTTCACGTAACAATCTCGAAGGCTTTCCCAGTGATACAAAACCAAATAACTTTACCTACATAACACCAAAAAACCCACCTTGTTCTAGGTTCTCTTTTCATAACTTCGTAAATGCACATCTTCTATAATTTTTCAGTCTTCAAAGAGTTCACAGTTGTAGTAGCTAATATTTCTGACCAATTAATTAGAAAATTAATTTAAGATCTATGTGTATATAATAAGGACTATTAGCAAATATATCTGTCTTTTTCTAATTACAGATGAAGAAAACTCAGAAGTTATAAGCTAAAAGCCTGTCTAAGCTTTGTTCAAGGAAGGAACTTGATTAATGAAGAGACGGCTTTCAACCCTTTCAACCTGATGAAATCTGTGTTCATTTTGGTTTTAACAGTGTTCTAAATTATTCTAGTCTAAATTAAGACTATTACACAGCCTGTATTTGCTGGAGCATGAGGTTCAGACATGCTCTATATACTGAAAAAAGCCAGAAGAAATGCTAAAGGTCTGCACCATATGGAAATGTACCAAAGGCTGTTTCAGGACATTTTTCTCTCTCTGTGCTGAAAATAAAGACCTCTGTTTGGTATTTAGAAGTTAACTTCTATATGGATAATAACTTTATCATTGAAGGGCTTTTGGGATATTTTCACTGAGATGGATTAAGGATAAAAATGGAAGAAAGTTATTCATAGGATTTGAAGAAAAAACATACGTTTTCAGAACACCATCCAATCCTCAAGAAGTCAGATGAATTCTCACATCCTGTGAGAGCTCTTGTTCTTCTGATTCATTGTACCGAATATCTCAGATTCTTCAACTTCTTTCAGAAGATTGTGTCTCCCATTTCTAAGTGGGAGTGCATCTCCCATTTCTCCCATTAACATTCCCTGCAAATACACTAAGCCCACAGTAATTGCCATTTAGGGAAACTGAATCCTTCTCAAAACTAACAAACTAATAAATACTAAAAAGCCTGTGGAATGTGTCTAAAGAAGGTGACTCTCATACAGCTTCTATCTATGCTGTTGAATTCCACTTCAGAGATTACTGTGGATGATAAAATATTGCATGTATTCAAAGGAAGATTAATGGAAGGGAAATTCATTGAAGGTTACTAAACATACAGAAAACACTAGATCAGGAAGTTTCTGGCTAACAAATGGTTACAACCTGAAAAAATATATTTCTCAAAAAGCATGATTCCTAATACAAATATGATCCTCACAGCAGTGGCTTGTTAGTTCAACATAGAAGTGGTTTCTTGGAAAGTCCTAGTCATATCATTCAGTTGTTAGGGGAGAGTTCTAAATTCTTCTTGCAAAAATATCAGAATACAGAATTGTAGAAGACTACAAATGTGACAAAAATATTTAGTAGCACTGGCATTCAGTAAGTGTTCCCAACATAAGTAGAATGAGAAGGCCCTAGGTGTCCCAGTGAACAACAGGCTGAACATGAGCCAACTGTGTGGCGTGTTAAAGGAGGACAAAAGTATCTTGGGCTGCATTAGGTAAAGCGTTGCCTGCACTTCAAAGGAGGTGACCCTTCCCCTCTACTGACCCCTCGTGAGACACATCTGGAGTACTGGGTCCAGACCTGGGCTCCCCAATAAAAGAGAGACATGGATTTACTAGAGTGAGCTCCGCAAAGGGCCATGATTAAGGAAATGGAGAATCTGTCGTATGAGGAGAGGCTGAGAGAGCTGGGACTGTTTAGTGTGGAGAAGACTCAGGGTGATCTTCATGTGTATGAACACCCAACGGCAGGGAGCAAAGAAGATGGACCCAGACTCTTAGTGGTGCCTGTTAACAGAACAAGAGGAAATGGGCCAAATTTGAAACACAGGGAATTGCATCTGAACATAGGAGAGCACTGTTTTTACTGTATGCATGGTCAAACTTTGGAACAGGTTGTTCAGAGAGGTTGTGGAGTCGCAATCCCTGGACATATTCAAAACTCAACCAGACACGGTCCTGAGCAGCCTGTTCTAGCTGACCTTTATTTGAGCAGGGGTGTTGGACTAAATGATCTCCAGAGGTACCTTCCAACCTCAACCATTCTGTTAATCTGATGCTACAATCTATAAGTAAAAGCAAATCAGTGCTTCAGAGATTTCATTAACACACACAGAGAAGCTCCAAAGATCAAGAACAAAAGTATTAACAAACTTTTGATCAGCAGAGTTCTTTCTGCATTAAGGTAGGACATGTACCACCAGTTAGAAACTATTTCCTATAGAACAGAAATCATAAATAAGGCCATCTGAGACCAGACAGATATTAAATCTAAGAAGAAAGTAAACAACACATGGGATCAGCTGATACAATTATGCTGAACTAATTTTTTTTTTCCTTAGGGAAAGGAAATTACACAAAACTTACCTATGCAAACCAAAGAACAGTGAGAGAAATGAGAAAAATATACAGCTTTATTTTTAAGAAAATAATTTATCTACAGCTTGTGAGTGTGTAAGCCTGTTATATCTTGTATTTAATATAAATCCAAAACATTTGGATGAAAAATACCTCAATGTTTACAATCTTTTATGTAAATCTGATTGTAATAATAATTAAAGATTCACAGATCTAATGAAGTCCCTCATTTCTGATGCAGAATTAAACCTTAGTTCTGTCCACAGACAGCAAAAGGACTGCACTCGCTCTGACAGCTTTTGCCAGTCATATGTTTTTTCTTTCCCCAAATGCCAAGAATGCTCAATATGCTCAGTACATGATATTTTGCAAATTTAAAAAGCTCTAATCTTTATGGTGTTGGATCAGACATCAAACCAGCATTTAGAAGAAACATTAAACATTTCCTTAAGAAAGCATAAGGATTTGTTGTGTGTACTCACTCTCTTGGGAATGGAGAGTGGACTGTTTTGGAGTCAATTTGTGTTTCACATCTTCAATAAATAAATGTTATCAATGTAGCTTTGCAAGCTTAGCATGCTGAAAGAAAAGTTATGATTTCTTTACAACAAAGTAAGCACCAATACTCCAGAGGAAGCCCAAACTCAGAGTGTTTACTCAGAGCTCAGTGTTTTATTTTATTTAATCATAGAATCATAGAATCACAGAATTGTTGAGGTACGCACCTCTGGAGGTCATCTTGTCCAACTGCCCTGCGCAAGCAGGGCCACCTAGAGCTGGTTGCCCAAGACTACATCCAAACGGCTCTTGAATATCTCCAAAGATGGAGACTCTACAACCTCCCTGGGCAACCTGTTCCAGTGCTTGATCACCCTTGCAGTAAAAAGTTTTTTTCTCATGTTTAATTGGAATTTCCTGTAATTTACTGGAATTTCTTTACTACCTCCCATCAGGTGTTTATTCACATTGATAAGATTCCACTAAGCCTTCTGTTCTCCAAGCTAAACAAGCCCAGGTCTCTCAGCCTCTTCCCATATGTGAAATACTTCAATTCCTTAACCATCTTCATATCTGGAGGTATGATAGGTTTGGTTTACATTTCTACCTACTGAGCTGAAGATGGAACAATTTTGCTCAGGTTTCCCACATACTAAAGCAAGCTATTAATGCAGAAATTAAATAATATAACAATGCTATCACTACCATCACTGTCAACTGGACACATTACAAAGGCAAAGGGAATTTTCTCATTTCTTTGAAATAAAAGACAGAACCATCTACTCTAAGATCATTTCAGGCCATTTATCTCAGGCTTACCAACCAGATAATTTCATCTAGACAAGAATTAGGTATCTAAACTGTAATGGGGCTTGAAATTCAGACAGACTTCTTTTTCAGGGTTCCTAGTATTTAGTTCTATGCAGTTCTCTGTTCTGCTTGCTAGAAGAGCTAAGCACCATTGCTCTTGATCCTGTACTAACTCTCCTTATACAGTGTAGAGGGAATCCAATTTCTGCCATAAGCATCTGAATCCTACTTTAGGGATGAGACATCCAGAAGCTAAAAGCTACATTGGCCAACTAATAGATAATTAACTCATTTTAGTTGACACTACTAACACCCTTAGAGTCTAAAATATCTGAAAAGTGAAGTGACCATTTTACTGAAAAGATGAACAGTTCACCAATAGGTGAATTTGTGGACAACGAAGAAGTATATTTACAATATTGCATGTTAGGAAAAAAAAAAAAAAAGGAAACATGAAACAGTTAAATGTCACGCTACGTCCTAGAAGTACTGACTAAGAAAATCAATTTCATTTTTACTTTGGGTGAATAAGACTGAATTTTATTTACAGTTCATATTCAATATTTTCAGTGAAAAGCATTTTTTATACAAGTTGTTTATCAGTCAATATTCCTATACATTAGGAATGTATTTTATTAATCTGTTTGCAAAAGACAGTCATTTCAATAGGCAGAATATATTAAGTTCAAAAGAATAAGCTTTCTTTAGTATGAGAACAAAGCCTTCATCCTGACAGACTTAGAGATACTCACTAGAGATACATGTATTTGCCTTGGCATTTTGTTTGACAAAAGTATGCTTCCTCCTTTGCTGTAGATTCACTTAAAACTTTCAACAAAGTCTGTTATCTTTCAGCTACTTTAATGTTTTCTTTAGCTTTATATGTTCGTTATTTGGGGAATGGGAAGTGAAACACAGTTATGGGATGAGACCCAACAATCAACTAAGCTGGGTCTCACATTCTTTCAGATAATCTCTTTATCTCTCGCATACAGCAGCTACACTAGTCTCTGCTGCAGCTTTTACCTTGTGCTGAACAAGACACTTAAAGTTTTCAGACTCAATGGAACTTGCTGTGCAAGGAAGAGTGTCAGGTTTTTTACAGAAACTTTTCAAGGTATAAAATGAACAACTATTTTGAGGCATAACTGAACCACCAGCATTTAGGAAAAGCTATTAAAAATCTTAGTTTCAAAAAATAAATTCTAACTTTATTTTTCCCTTATTTCATACTTCTGCCTGGGATTAGAAGTGAGAAAGCAGAATTACAAACAATGGGCAGGCAATATGATTTTTCCAATTTGTATAAAATAGCAATGCACTAAAAATGTTATGATATTAAACTTAACTTTGTAAATATTTAAGATTGAATTCTGGAGCAATGATATCTAAATATATTTTTTCAAAATCTGAAAGACAGTGTATCCAATAATGGCTAGATCTATACTTCACATCTCTATTGAAGATTATCTGTCATTGCTGTGACTATGAATGGGCAAAAGGCAAAAAAATTCCATACGGGAGAATATATGTTTGGTTCTTCAAGGGCATTAACTTACCAAAAATTATAACCTGACTGGGAGGGGAAGAAAAGTGCTAGGAAAGTCACAATGGAATTAGGATCTTTTTTATCCACAGGATCATTAGTTGCTGGAATAAACTATAAAGTCAGATGAACAGTGCAGGTCTTTCCAAAAGACTTGTCTCAGCCAAAGTATAAGTTATTGAGTTCAGTAGAAGGAAATGTGAGCAAAATGCAATGATGTGGTAAGTAAGGAAATAAAAAGGGAGAATTTATAGGTTATTTCTGTATTTCTGGCCTTTTAAGTTATAAAGTTATTTTATCGTAGGGTTGGAGAACAATATATTAAAAAAAGGAACATACCTAATGGAAAGATTTCCAAAGACACTCAAAGCCTAATTTCTACTGATTTCAATAGTGGAATAAATAAAACCATAAGTGATAGATACTCCAAAGAAAAGATTTTTGGATGTCTGAAAGAGTAATTTAGTCAAATTCTTACTTTAACAGTGTATGATTGAGGTGATAGACAGTGCCATTTATCACTAATAAATGATAATTACACATTTAGTTTGAATAAACCTATATGGTATTTTCTCAGTTATAAAAAGCTAAAGACCACCAGCACAATGATTCTATGATTCTATATCAGTTGATATTCATATCTGTAGCAATAGAATATTCATATTCACAGTGATAAGGTATTTTTTGTTCATGAGAGTAGACCCTAGTATGGCCTCTCAGAAATAGTGTATGCAAAAGGCCTGACAATGTTTGAGTGGGATCTGACCAGAAAGACTTAGATGTCTAGGATAGCAAAAGTCTCAGTCAGGTGGACTCAGTCAGGAGGCCTGCTAGTTCTATGCTCTTATGAGGAATAAAATTAAGATCTACTTAGTCTACTATATAAATAGTACAAAAAAAAAAAAAAAAAAGAAAAAAATTATGACAAAATACTGTGTTCAAAGGGAGAAGTCATTATGACAATATGAAGTACAACATATTGATGTATTCTCCTTTAGATAGTCCAAATCCACCGAAGCAAATCATATTCTATGATTCTACAATCCTATAGGAATAATTAAAGCTCTTCAGTACCTTGGTTTATTTCTATCCTGCTCCCCCATCCCCAATAGTAGATACTCTCTTGCCTATGATGCAGTTGTATAATCTTTTAGGAAAAATGTTGACAATTTGGTAGAAGAGAGGAAGCAAACTGAATTTAAATTAAACTCAGACTTCGTGAAGAATAAAAAGTCTGAGTGCAACATATAGTAAAAAGTAATTCAATTTCTGAAGGATTCTGCTGTGTTTTAAGAATCCCTTAAAATCCTTTTAAAGGGATTTAGGAATTCCTCTATCATTTACTTTGATTAACACTCATTACTTCTTTAATTACTACCACTGAATTGCTACCATAACTATTGAACTAAAGCCTGTATTAGCATACTGTACATTATTATAATAAAATCATAATATACACTATTTCAAGAAATGGAGGTATTTTAACTTAGTCTCTTTAAAAATACTCATGTGGTTATGCTCATGCTGATTAAAAAAATTGATGTATTTAATTTACAAATAATTTCACACACACCCACAAAAAAAGGAAAACAGAGTTACTTCAAAAGCTATTTTACCAAAAATCTTTACTATTCCACAGTTCTATGAGATGAAGTTGCACAATATGCCAGGCTCTTTCAAATGTTATGTGCATATATGTATCTTATTTAAATCAGTAAAATCAGACATTTAAGTCTTTTTTCAGTTTTGTAATTCATAATCTATTCCTCAGTTTTTACATCATTCTTATCATAAGCAAATATCCCACAGAAATGGATAGGTTTCATTATGCAAGCTCTCAAGATTTGTCTACACTAGAAACTCAGTAACTGTGTGTATGGCCTGCAGTTATAGCCTGCAGTTGTTGAGTTAGACACAGCAGAGTTATTTACTGGGGAAGGAGCTATTTTAATACAGTAATTCAAAGTCACTTACCTTGAATGAAAATATGCCCTGCCATTATTTTATCAGTAAGACCATGCAGACATTCCAGGTTTTTCTACATAATATTCTATTTTAATTATAACTAACTTTTAATTTTGCAGACTTTTGAAATCATATCTGTGCCTGATATTATGTGCTACAAAAAGTGTTATGTTAAATATTGTAATAATAATAATGCAAGTGATAACTTAAAAAGATTTCCAGTGTTCTCTGTGTACTAATTGATTTCAAAATAAGGCATTAACCATGTTTTCCTTGGCATTAACCAAGTTTTGACTGGAACACTGGAAATCTAATGCAATAGAAATGCTAGGTAATAGTTTAAAATACATGTATAATAGATTAAGTAAATAATAAAAAATATGCAAATAAAACATAACATGATTCCTGTTGATCTTAGACATAAAACATTACTCCTCTGCTTTGATATGTAGTTACCTACACAAAAAGAAGCACTTGGGCCATAACTTTAGTTACCTCTCTTCTAGGTGTAAAATATACATTCTTTCATTTGCTCCTGTTCTGCCTTTCTTTTGCTGACAGCATGTATCAATGGGACACATCTGCAGTGATAAAAGCCCATCAGCCACAAGAAGAGACAGATGGGAGAGATACAATTATAATTAATAATGAAATAAATGCCACCTAGCTTTTCTAAGCACTGTTCGCTTTTTTAACAAAAGTTTTTAATTAATCTTCAGCTTATAAAAATATTGAATTTTACTCTGAGCTGCCAATACATCCCTGATATTTTCATTTCATCATGCAAATATCTAGTCTTGTCTAGATCTCTATGTAAAAAAAAGGGGAAAAAAAAAGATCTGAGGTTTCCAAAAACAATTCAAATTTATGTGGCCGATGCTAATACAGCAGTATTCTTTTGTACTTCTGGATTATTTTTTCCAAGCCATTTCATGTCAGCAAGAGATTTCTTAGAGCAGAATAAAACTATTCTCATACTCAGGTGAACAAATACACAAGTGCTGTCTCAGGTGCTATCCTTTCTTTTTTACAAGGTGAGACACATGAAGGAGTTGAGAGCATTATTAACCTTAGCAATGAGGCAAAGAAGAATAAACCAGAGGACAAATGTGGGAAAAATGTCCAAGGAAACAGCAAAGGAAATTAAGGCATCTGTGAAAAGGACACATATCCTATGAATAAGAAGTTTATTTTTGAAGGTAATTGTCTAACATAAGGCACATGACAGGAGTTTAAAGCTGAGCAAGAGCATAAAGTATGTGTTATGAGATTGGCACTACCCGTTATGTGGGGTGACACAACATATATAGTATTCAATATATGTTAAAGAAGCATCCATATGGTAAAACCATTTAAGTGTGAGCCATTCCCTTTCTCCCCAGATAAAAACATTAAAATTTTTTGCTTGTCATTTTAACTATCAATAATTTTCCTTATGATTGAGCATAAAGTGTTCCATATGTTGCCTATTACAGTTATCAGCCCAGAATACTCCAAAGATAGGTAAAACAATGACCTTGATATTATTGCACATTATGACGATGAACCCGTAGGACTAACTCTTATTCCTATTGACATAGTTTCTGTTTAAAGTCAAACTGCAGCAGAAGCAGAGAACAATGGCCAAAGTTCAGAAAAACAGATGGTGTGTATAAATTTTGCCATGCCCATAAGAAGTTTTAGAGATACAGCAACAGGAATCCGTCATATGGCCAATTAAAGTGCTGTTCACATTACCCCTGGACAAACAACATTGGTGATTCCTTTTCTTTTTGGAACAATTCCCACATTTATCTAAATCACTATCAGCCACTTTGCTGCAAGCACATTAGTAATAATAATGGCATCTTATGTGGTTGTTAGCACAATGATTTAGCCATGTTAACTTTCCTTTATTGTGCAAACTATTATCCTCCCAAATAATTTCTTACAGCTGGTGATGACTGATTTGTAAGGTATTATTTAAACTGGAATAATATACTCTTGTCATATTCTGAAATCTTTACTAATAAACTTATAAAACATGCAGCAGCTCGGGATCAGTAGCTTTCTGTTTTGAAAGAGACTATATTGTTATATAAACCTAAAGAGGAGGATTTAATAGCAGGATCTGTTCGTAAACTGTGCATTCCAGTGTCCTAATCCTAAACCAAGATATCATCTCCAAATATCTACAAAACCAAAACAGATTCTTCAGATCTGATCCACCTGTTATGGAACAGATTCTTAAAAACTTAATGTGTAAATGGACATTCTACCTGAATCTTTTTATACATTAAGAACAAAAGAGTCTGCAGAATGTGGCTGCAGTGGTGAGCAGGTAATTTCAGTTTATCTATACTTACAAGAAAAACAAGCTGAAATGGATGATAGCTACCTTACTGCTAAGCTGATTTTTCAGGCTGGTAGTCATCCTGTCCTGTTAGCAAGGTCAATTTTATTGCCCTTGTTCTAGATTATACTTAACTGTGTTTAAACAGTTATGATAACTGTTATTGTTTCCTGAAATTATTTTAGGTTTTGAAATCTCTTTTAGGTTCTTTTATATGACATACCGTGGTATTACCTACTTGTTTTTTACTGCTGAAATACCTAAATAATCCAAATATCGCAAAGCCCATTATTGCAGCTGCTGCACAAAGATAATAAAAAGCAGCTTTGTTTCCCAAATTTCTGACACAGGAGAAAGCCATTAGAAGAGTTGAACATGCATGTTGAGACAAAGAACAAGGAGACATGACAATAGACATAATGAGATAAACCAGAGTCAGAAATGAGTGTAGGTTGTTTACCAAACATTTTTACATTAAAACATGTTGATTCATTAAAGCTGAAATTGTTATCAGAACAAGAGAGTTTTAGATGAATACAGACACTCAATAATTTGTAATTGAAAAGAACTGAATTAAAATTATGGTAATCAAACATTTTGATAACATTTTGAAATACAAGACATATGAAAAAACTGAAAATATTTTTTCACCCAGCATAATTCAGTACCAATGATCACAGCTCATTATGTGCTTGTGAGTTATTGGGTTGGATTTTCTGCACATACTAAGGAAGAGTTGTGTCTTGAAAAGTCACCTGAAGCAGAAGAAGGGTGTCACAAAAGGATAAGACATAAAAGTTAAAGAAACCTGGGATGAGATTAAGGTCAGCATCATTTGGCAGAGTGGCTCTCAGAAATGTCCTTTCAACATGATCAGATGGAAAGGGTACAGATCAAATGTGTATGCTTCTGAAAGTAAAAAGAAATAGCCAAGGAATGGATGCATTTAACGTCAATGGTCTATTTGTCACTGTGTAAATAGGCAGGCAGCACAGTTCAATGTGGAACATGATTCTAATACAGTCGTATTTTTAATGCGATATTTTATATAATGTAGATAGTTTTACATGAGACATAAGGAAAAGACGTACTGTCTGTTATTACTGCCATTGTATTGCGAAGTCATTGTGGTAGTCTCTAACAACAGCTGAA
Source organism: Platalea leucorodia (assembly GCF_965183815.1). NCBI lineage: Eukaryota > Metazoa > Chordata > Aves > Pelecaniformes > Threskiornithidae > Platalea > Platalea leucorodia. The sequence goes on along the minus strand of NC_138828.1, from coordinate 62,290,278 downwards.
AATTAAAAAATTGGAGACCAACTTGGCCAATTTTTACTTCCTTCCCTTTGTATTGTTTTTTATTTCAATAAAAGAGCACATGTGTAATACTTTGAAAGCCTTGTTGGGTTTTTACAGCTTTCAGAGGCGTTATGTGATTTAAATGATAATGGGCTATATCCAGCTCTGCCTTGAAGGGTCGTATAAATTTCCAAAGAAAAATATTGAAGGGGAAAATGAGATAAAAGACAAAAGAAAATATTAGCAAACCTGTTGTCCATTATCCACGGAGGACCTAAGCATACAGCAGAGCATTTCTACCTATAAAGGCTGTTGTAAATTAATGCCACATATTTGTTAGGATAGTTATTGAAGATGACTTACACCTCAAACCAATACTGAATTGCCTTGTGAAACTTAATGAATAGGAATCAGACTTGATGCTTAAGGACTAAAGCTTTAAAAGAAAAGATTTTTTATATTATAATTAATGAAAATTAATTGTGTGTATAATTAAAATGTTTATTTGATAACTGTTACAATACAGACTTGAAGATCTGAGGAGCAAGCTGTAAATATTGCTACTGTGGAGCTGAAGAAATGGACTTTTTCTATAATGAGGTCTGTCCTCCTGAAAATACAAAATCACTACCTGAAGTCCATTTGCTGAATGTTCAGAAATCCTCTAGCTTTCATTTTTTCCTTTGATGGCATATTCTATACACAAGCAGAGACAAAATGTAGGTGAGATGAAAAGCCAGCCGGACTTATTAGGCAGATAAAGTTTTGCTGGCTTGGTTTTGGGTTTTGTTTTTAATTTTAGGAAGTTTCATGGTCTCAAAACAAAACAAAATGAACCCCAAACAATACAAAAAAAGATACTTAGAAAAGTCAGAGAGGTTCAGGTTCCTCTTCTCCAAGGGTTGAGACTCGATAACCTCTCTGGGCACATTGTTGATTCATGTTCAACTTGGTGTCTACCAGAACCCCAAGGACTGGTGCCTTGCAGCTAGGAAAAAAAGCTGCATTGTATCTGACACAAAGTTGAAGATGTTTCATTCCCTTTTTATGATGCTTTCCTTACATGATTATCACATATCCATACTCCTTGGCAGCCACAGGTAGAAAAACTTTCAAAGAGAGAGTATCAGGAACAGCAAGCAAAAAGTTACTAAAAAAACCCCAGAAACAAACCTAAAAAAAATTACTAAAGGCAAATTGTGCCTTACTTAAAAGTAGCTTGAATATCACTGTGTGACTCCTTATTAACTGCAATATAGACATATCACCCATGAAGTCATAAAACTGTACCAGCTCAAAAAGCAGAGGACAAAAGAGAAATTGCCGTCATTTCTTTCCATTTGCAAAGGACAGGTATATCTTCCAACTGCTAGATTCTCTGACCTAGCAAAATAGTATCAACTGATATTAATTGTGCTTGCCATCATCCAACACCTTTTCTGACACTCTAGTGAAAATTCCAGAGGATCAAGGAAGAAGTCATGATGCATATTTAGGAAAGTCCTGTCAATTTATCTCTATTCCCCTGCATTATAAATGATCAAGGTTCATATTAAAGCTTATTGAAAGTGATATCAAGGAAGATATTGATGTCAAACATTTCAAGAACTTGGTAAAAATGAACTAAATGGAGTTGGAATACTGATACTGTCCACCTGGCAAAGGAGAATCTGGCAGAGAGTTAGAGCCATAATTGTCACGCCATCTGTTGTCCAATATAATGTCTTTCAACAATTCAGAAGGTAACAGAGAATCTGTCTTATTCTTGTCTCCAAGACTATTATGCAAAGAAATGGACTATCATGAAAAAATTCTAGTACAATGTCAGTGTCCCAAACAAGCAATCCATTAGTAGCTCTGTCAAAGGATTTCCAAAAGTCATTCTACTCCAGGAACAGTAAGTTATTTCAGATTATCATACATGGGATGTGATCATTCTTAGATCTTCAGAAGATGAGGAAAATAATCCACTTGGAAACCTGAAGATTTTCTTGTAAAACAGTGATAATAATGATTTTTAGCTGGGATTAATTCAGATTTGTACCTATTTACTGCTCAGTGCTTTTAGCCACCAAAAAAAAAACCAAACCAACTCAAACTCAGGACTTTTGATAGAAAGTACTAGAAATTTGCATGAACTTGTACTGTCTTCAACATTTAAGACTGAAATAACATGAAGCAGGGCAACTGAAGGCAATCTCTTGCTAGGGAAAATAATCCCATAATAGGATTTGCTTTATGCATTCACCAAGTTTTATACTAAGACAATTAAGGATCTTTTTCCCTACAGTATGATTCTCCAGAATCTGACATCTCTGATTTAGGATGAAATACTTTACCTGAATTATAAGAAAACTTCTTTTAATATTCAATCTTAGTATTCACAACCACCTTATATCCATTTCTTCATATGTCAGCATTGCCCTTTGAGTCATCCATATTAATGAAAGCTAGAATGATATTGATACATGAATATTCTCTTTTTATTACTTATGGGCATTTTGTAGTAGATTTGATCTGACCTTATTCTGAATGCTAAAGAACCTCCCCAAACCTTGAATTCTGTGATCTGTCATACTACCAAACTAACCTTCCCTTACTGAAACTTTTTTTTTTCCTGACTGTATGATCAAAAGGCCTTGAGGTGTGCCTCGCATGCCATCTTTCTTCTGGAGACTTTCTCCTTAAGTGAAATATAGAGTTCTTAGTTTCACCTGTGGTGTAATTTTTCATAAATCATGTAAACATAAATTTATACTGGGGTTTTTTTGCAATCAATAAATCATGAGCACAGTTGCAGCAAAATCTGTTTTAGTAAAATCTCTTTGAAGTTCATGTAAATTTTCTGCTTTTTTTTGCTCAGTGCCCTCATAGTAGATAGTATCAGATACTGACATTTCTCCATCTGTGTTTCTATATGCAGACAAAGAGACTTCTGAAGGAAATATAACATGTGAGGAAAATGAGTGAAGCACCTTAAAAACATTTTCTCCTCATTCATGTAATTTAAAATATTGGCAAGTCTGAATGCAAAGACTGTAAAAATAAATGTGCAACATTTTCAAATTCGGATTACAAAACATGATCCGACATCCAATTTAAACTACCAAATTAGAACTTCTCTTAACATAGAAGAGTAGTTGGAATTACACGAAACAGAACACTTGTAATATATTTAAGTTAATGATACATATATTGGAAATTCAAAGCTCATCTGAAATGGCATTAAAGTAAAAGAAAATCTTCCATTGACTTCAACATTTCTGCCTCAGCCCAATAAACTCTGTGGAACAGGTGAGAATCGCTTAAGTTATTGACTTGTGACATGAATTTCAGAGTTCTTTAGAAAGAAATAAATCATTCTTGGTTTAGGGTGGTTTGCTTTATGTCAATTCTATTCTTTAATAGACTCATGAACTTAATTAATATAATTTAATTTAATCTAAAACGTAGAATATAACCCTACCTGCTTTGTTAATGGCAACACCTATTTACATAATACCATTTATATTAGTAAAATGAAAAGGTACTGAAATTATTCCAAGTTCACATTGTGATAAAAAATGCTTAATTTGCAAATCTCACCATTACTAATATAATGTTTAGTGCTGTTTTTAGTGTCAAACACAAAATTAACCTAGTACTTACACATTTTATCAAAATCAAAGTGGAAAAGAATGAGGTTTTTTTTTTTTAAATGAATTTATATTGATGAAGAATGCCATATTCATGAAAACTAAAATGCTCAGAAAAGCATTATTTTCTAATGAATGCATCATTAACAAGTTAAATGTTTTCATAATATCAAAATCTCTTCTTTTGACAATGGAACATATAAAATTTGTTATTTTTTTTAAAATAAATACTCTATTGAAAATGTTTATCAAAACTATGTAAAAGTTTGGTAACTCTTCATGAATACTTCTGATTTATGGGGTTTTTTTTTACATTGTTTCACAGAAATAAATAAAATAATTTTGTTTTTGAAGCACAAACAATGTGAAAACAGATTAACTTCCTGCAAAATGCAAATATTGTTCTTAAAACTGATCTTTTAGCATAGGAAACTGTACTGGGCTTGGCTAGGATAGAGTTAATTTTCCTCATGGCAGCTCATATGATGCTGTGTTTTAGATTTTTAACCAAAACAGTACTGATAGCACACGTATTAGCTTTTGCTGAACCGTGCTTGCACAGCACCAAGGTTTTTTCTGCCCCCATAGTAAATAGATTGGTGGGGACACACAATAGGATGGGAGGGGACACAACCAGACAGATGACTTAAACTAACCAAAGTGATATTCCATACCATATAACATCATGCTCAGTGATAAAAGGGAAAACAGGGGCTTTTAGGAAGGTTAGCCACCTTTTGCTAGGCAACAGACAGCATCAGTTTAACCATGGGAGATGGTGAGTGATTACTTGTGATCACTGGTTTTGTTTTATTTTCTTCTCTCTTCTTCCACTTATCCTTCACTTGTTACACAATTTCTTTATCTAGACTCCAAAGTTTTCTTGCCTTTATTCTTTCTTACCTCTTCCCCCATCCCACTGGGAGGAAAGTGAGTGAGCAAGAGCTGTGTGGTGCTTAGCTGCCCACTGGGGTTAACCCACAACAGAAACAAAAACTTACACATTTAAGTTATCTTAGAGGCAAGGGAAGAACATCCATTAAATCTATATGCAATCTTAAACATGGAATACTTTAATATTAAAGTTATGGTAATCATACCATAAGAAAATGGTTTTGAGGTTGTTCTCACTTTTTGTGATTATTCTGGTAAAAATACAGGCAATAAAAGTTGTATATCCTTTTGACTGTATTCTATAACACTACTCTATTAAGAGTTAAATTCAATACAACAGTTTGTAACAGAATTTCTCAGGATTAACTTCTCTATCTGCCTGTATATTTCACTATTTTTCCCTATGCACTTGCTGTCTCCTTTAGTTCACATCACTTCTTTTGACATTTAAAGCTTAAACGGTGAAAGTTAAAGAGCATGGAAACTAGAGAAACAGGTTTCAAACCTAAACCGTTGCTTCATGCTTTCAAAGATCCCCACAGGTACAAATCTAGAAACCCCCAATGGAGAAAATCTTCAAAAAACCGCTGCCGCCTAGAATTTTTCTACCAACAGAAATTATCTGAAATGTTATTATTCCCTTCTTAAAGCTACAGAGGAAAGTCAAACTACTTCAAAAGAAGAAAAGAGAGAAAGAAGAACTGCACAGCCCATTGTTAAGGAAAATAACTTATAAATAAATAGTTGGCTTTTGTCTAATGAGGTGCTGTAAAAGATGGAAAGAAGTTTTTATGACATGAATATTCAGAAGAATTGTCTTTGTATACGTTTTCCTTCTTTTGACAAAGATGAATTTAAAAAAATGCCATACAAATAAAAATCATATTCAAATATTTAAAGCAAATGTAAACCTAACTAAAACCATTTTTTTTTTTTCAAGTGCAAGTAGATGAAAATATAGCTGAAATATTGAGTGAGCCTGTGATGGATGGAGAGCTGATTTGTAATTTTGTCTGTGAGATGTTTGCTATGCAAACATATTGAGCTAGTCTGAATAAGAACTGTAAGGAAGACTAAGCACAAAAAAACCATCAGTGTGAGATAAACTGCTTCTCAGAAAATGCCTCATGTTTATTAAATGACCAATGGTCATCTTGTTCGCATTTTCTTAGAAACTCCTATAATGGACTACATACACGATGGAGAAAGCACCTGTGTTAGCGTGTCATATATACACAGAACTAAAGAAGAAACCCACAGTCTCAGTGATCTTTTACAAACAAATTACAAGCAATATGCAACAGAGTGATATATAATAGAGAAAAAGGTAATTACATTGGTCAGAATGACAAAGACTAGCACAGTATGTCAGTTAGCAGCTTTTCCTTAGAATAAAGGACTGGACTAGACGGCAACCTGAAGTCCCTTTCACTGCTATAAGATTGATTAAAGCCAGGAGATGCCTTCCTGATACTGAATGAGTTTCAATAGTTAGAGAGGCAATAAAGCCCTTAACAGCTTATGCACATGAGGACAGGATAGATAGTTTGGACACAGCGCTATACAAGGGGGTGTTTAAGACTTTTGATGGGAGGGCAAGACCTTAATGATTATTGCAAAAATAAACCATATTTTCATCCTAAGATATCTGGGGTTTACTGTATACTAGCAGCTAACAAATCCTGGTAAGAGGACCCATAAATGTTTGAACTCAGAGTGAGCAAGAGTGGGAGAACTACAGTTAAGCAAAATCACAAAGTTTAGCAGCTAGGTGAGAACACACAAGAGATTATGATACATCCAATAGTACTGGGATACAACTGAAAAAATTAAGATTAGACCACATAATATAGCTGGAAGTCTGTTCCAAATAGTATAGAAAAGGAGCTCCATGGCTGAGACAGGAGGATGACAGCTATATAAGGGGAGTGAATGGTGGGAAGATCTGGAAATGTGAGGGACAGCACGGGACAAAGAAAGGAAAAGAAGCTTGGACTTGATGTATTTGAAGATCAAGAAAAGTAATGGTTCATAAGATGGAAAGGTAGATGGGAATGCGGACAAAATACTAATGGTACATAAGATAATTTTAGAGGTTAGCTTTTATATTGGTTGGAGAAGAAATTAGGAATGCTACCAGACAGCTGTGAAGGAGACCTGTGCTACGCTTAAAGCAGAACACAAGCAGGGCATGCTTGCCAAGCTGGGGAAGAAAAAATACACTTCTGAAGTGCTTTAAAGCAATAATCAGCACAGTTGTGCACTGGTGAAGATGTACAGCAAATAGAGACTCAGAGATAAAGAGAACCTGAAAAAAAGAGAAGAGGAGACCTAAATACATTAACTGGGATTGCAATAAAAAACTTGCATACAGGCTTATTGAGTTATAGAATCACACTTCTTTGCTTTCTCTCTGTTTCAGTGACTCCAGTGGCACATTTTCACTTATCTGAATAAGAGCTGAAATTCCCAAGGCAATTTCAAACACCTCTTATTGCAATGATGGCATAAAATCAGAGTTTATGCCTTAAATTACCACTGTTTCAGGATATGATTTTAAGTTCTATTTGTCCTCTAAAGGAAAACAGTGACACCCCTGCCTCACCCAAATTAAGAAATTAAATTCAGGATTTGAATTTTAACTTGAAAAGGCACTTAAATCAAAGCTGATGTCCTAGTGTAAGAAAGGAACATTACTTCAGACTTTCTGCACTCTTCTGAACTTGAAAACACAGACACTTTACTCATCGTTATGGATTCTCTACCAAGTGACAGTTACTCAGGTATTAGGCATGGCAGTGTCAAGCATTAGGATGATGTGGTGCCTCTGCAAATGTTACACTGTGCCACAATGTGCAAATTAAAGGGAAGTGCTCATTTTTATATTGCTATACATTTTGAATGGGAGAAGAAAAAGACAGAAAAAAGGGAGGAAGAAAAACATAACAATGAATAAAAAAAAAAGTCAAGATATCATCCTTATATGCGTTTTCATTTAATTATACCTGTCTCAATTTTTTAAAAGAAAATCAAGAGGTAAAAGTACGGGGGGTGGGCCGGGGGGGGAAGACTATGAATGGGCTAAGCTCTAGGTAGTATGATATAATTAAAAAGAGGGGATTTTTTAAAACTTTGGTTGATTCCATGGAATTCAGCAAAAGGAATCTGAAGATGCAGTTTAATGAAACATTGTGAACCAATCAGGAAAAACATGTCCAAATGTTCTATTTCTACATGTCAAAGGAAATTTAGGTGAAATATACTTGCAATTAACATTACCTAAATGAAGGTGTGGGTGAGCCATTTTGACCTATAGTGGATTTTGATGAATATTTTAAAATCAATTTTCTAAAAGAACTGAACTTGCCTTGCCTTACAAAATACACACACACACACACACACCTACAAACACACACATAAATCCATATATATTTTGTGGTACTCTCCACATATTTCTTTGATCAGCTACCCTAAAATTACAATTTTGTTCAACCTCTCTGGAAAGAAAACAAAAAACCCCAGCTCCCACCCTAAACATACATAGTGCATCTCGTGTGAACACCTGATTGTTTTCTGTCAGAGATCACAGAGAGTCAGTAAATATATTCTACTATTTTGAATTATGAGGCCAACCTAAAGACCACTCCCCCACTGCTTGGAACATGTTCAGATCCAAGGCTTGGACCACTCTAGGCTTATCAGAAGGTTTTATGCAACAGCATCCATGCAAAGACCTAAGATTTTGGTTATGCCTTTTATCTTACTTACTCTGGCACTGGTCTTTTGAACCAAAGGTTTATTATTGCATATGTAGAAGCAGAAAGAGGTTAAGAAGGTACCAAAGACACAGAGCTCTATATTCTGTAGTGCTTTCTGGTCTAAACATTTATTTCCTGGTTTTCTCACAAAGTCTGAAAGTGAAACTGCTGAACCAGACAGTCCTTCCTGACTCTCTGTTCCTAAGTGCAGCTTTCTATTTAGTAATGACTTTATCCCCTTTACAAGCCTTACACTTGTAAAGAATTTTTAATGGCCACAGTATACCAAACCCCTCTCTTTTAAACTTTGTCCCATATATGGAACTAGGTATCCAATCATGCTCAGTCATTAACAAACTGTAAAGACATAATGACAAAAATTAGTTCAGCCGGACTGCATTTAGTGTTCCACACCCTTTACAGTCATGAAAAGTCCAAACTGTTGAATCACACGTCTTTATGTTAAATAGATAAACCAGGTTGGCTGAAATTCTGTGAAAAATATTCCTCCCTAATGCACGCCAGGTTTTGAGGTGGAGCACAGTATTACAGCTTGGTTATGAACCTCTATAAAAGAGGCATTTAAAATTAAAGTCCTTGCAGAATTAGTGCTAGCAGAGCTACTTGGATCTACTATATTATGGTTTTAAATTAAAATGATGTTACTAGAGATGCATCAACTGGACACACACTAACACACAGGTGCATTTGGGGCATTAGTCAGAAACACAGAAGTTGTAAATTGGTCATATTTATTGAGCTCTGACTTATGAGAAATAGGAATACTGCTGTTTCCTTGAAACTCCAATTGCAATTTATATAATCATTATTAAGAAGTTAATGTCATTTAATATAAATTGCTACTGCAGGGATACAGCACAATAACCTTTTTTTCATTAATATTTCTTATTGTGTGTTTTAAAAGTAACTCCTGTGAGAAATTCTGGTTCTTAAATTAAGTAAATCAATTAAGAGATTATAAAATATGACCTCCTAAAACTTTTGAAAAAGAATCATTCTATTAGAAGCTTTTAATATACCAAATAATTTTAAATTATTATTTCATTCTGATTTTTTTTTAATTGCTGGAGTACTAATCTACTGTAAAGTCTAAATATTAACTGGAATTGCATTTTTGATTCATTGAAATGGATACAGTGAGGTGGATTTTAAAGGATTCATGGATCCAATTTGTAACCCTCTGCAAATATGCTTCAGCTTTGCCACAGTTATGCAGTTTTCTTCTCCTTTGCAAATCTTAGGCCTTGTACCTTTTTAAGTCCCAACACCAACTGCACAACTCCAGAATCCTAGGCCAGGCCTAAGGGTACAATCCTCTATGCATTCATTATACTGAACCTTTGTTATTTGGTGAGTCTGTGACCAGATGAAAGAATCCTTGTAAAATGATTTTTAACAGTAAGAACAGCATACTTAGAGCTACAGGTTTTAAAACTATAAAGCAATCCATGTATCTCTATCTTACCTCAAGGCTTACTGTCTGCTGACCCTGACGTAGAAGCAGCAGGCATCTCAGTCTGTTTCTCTTCAACATTTACACTCTTTTCACTTTTGAGACTGTTTTTTTGAAAGGTTCTTTTACCTATGTTCAAGGACCTTTTCCTATCCTTACCTACTTTTAATAAATCTCAGATACTTTTGAAGGGTGATTTACCCTAGACCATTTTTTTCTGTCAGCTTCCTATTAAACTTAAGCAATTTATTCACACAGTACAACATCCCAGTCACTAGACTAACAGTATTCATAAATTACAGATCAGTTGCAAATCTGTTACAGATTACTTGATATACCTGGCTTTTAAACACTGCAATTAAGTAAAAAGTGTAATGTGTCAATGCCGCATTAGTACTGAGTTTTGTACAGTCAATTCTACCACTCAAACAATAAATGCTCAATTTTGAAATAAGAAAGACCAAGGACACAGAACATCAGCAAAACAGAGAAACTCAGGGTTTCTGGATGTTTAGTTCTCTTTGTCCCATTGCTTGCCTTATTTGGACACAGTCTTACCTAAACCACTACCTTTGAGGCTACAATAGGCTTTTCTCTTTATAAATTATTGAACTAATCACATTAGCTCTTTTTCTTTACATTGTTTCTGGAATTATATTCCATAAGGGAAAAAGCTTTGATAGAAGACATTGACTACAACCTCACCAAACCAGTCTTCACTAAATCATACTTTAATGCTGACAACATTTTACTATCTATCTGACAAGTTCAGGCCTACAAGTTTGAACACATGTTGAGAGAGCACGAAACTGAAATTCAGGGTAGGGAAAGGTTATATATGGTAGGCAATAGTATCAGAAATGTTGAAAGACAATTTAAATTTTTAAAGAAAAGTGGCCTTTACCGAATATTTGCTAGAAAGAAATCAGGTACTTCTTGACCAAGGATGTTTCCAAATTACAAAAAGGAGAAAGTGATGGTGGCAGTGGTTCATAGTGCTGACTAAAGCACTTAGGTAGTGTGGAAATATAAAAATTAAGATACAACTTATTCTCAGTTTAGTTATTTAGTGTAGCAAACTGAATACTGGTGACACTGGTACATAATCAGCATCAAAACCAACTATAGAAGATTCACATTTATGCCTAAGTTCACTATTCTCTTAGCTACAGGCACAACAAATGTTACTGTAACTGTGAGAATTATTTTTATCCTTCAATTAGCCGATCAACATCTTTCTTGTATTGGGGCACCCAAAACTGGTTACAGGACTCCAGAAGTGATGTGACAAGTACAGTGGAGAGGGGGATAATCACTCCTCTGGACCTCATAGACTTGCTCCTGTCAGTGCAGCCCTGGTTGTTCTTAGTCTTTGCTGCCAGGGCACACTGCTGGCTCTTGCCCAGCTTACCATCTACCAGCACCTCCCCAGGTCCTTCTCAGCAGAGCTGCTCCCCAGCCAGTAAGGCCCCAGCCTGTATCGTTGCAGGAGGCCCTTCCTTCCCAGGTACAAGATTTGGTATTTATCCTTGCTGAATTTCTGGAGGTTCCTGTTAGCCCATTGACCCAGCCTCCTACACCCTTTTGAATGGCAGAGATTATCAAGTGGTCCTCCCACTTTGATGGCACCTGCAAACTTGATGAGAGTGCACTCCATAACCTGCTCCAGCTCAGTATCCTGCAATCTGAGTTGAGCTGCCTTATTCCCTCTCCTGACCAAGACATAGAGACTTAGAAGATATAACAAAGATAAATATTTACAGTGAATAAATGTTTATTTGTTGCTTACAGCAGCTTTTGGAAGATGCTGCCTTGTTTTTCTCTTCTTTAAAAACAACAAAACCAACAAAATCTGAGAGTGACATTTCAATCAAGTACAAAAGCTCAGTTTCTTACTTTTCTTTTCCTAGTTTCTGCTGGCAGCATCAATAGTCCTACTGTCATTTTAAATACCAAAGAAGCCATCTGCTCTCCCAATACACACAAAGTATCTGCTTTTTAAAAATATAAATGAAACAACAGTGATAATAATTGCTCTGTACATTTATAGTAGTAATGAGCATAATCCATCAGATTTTAGGACACCTCTCTTACACAAGGCAGAAAAAAAATTATTATGGAGGGACTGTCCTTGCGTTACATTCCTGTTAATGTAAAATGACATCCTAGTAGATGTTATTCGTTCATTAAATTCAAATTTTCCAAAGTTTAAAATTATTCTGAAAGCTCATGGTACCCTGTCCTATTTAACCAAAGAAAATAGTTTTAAAATATACTAATATGCTGATATTTTAAAAAATATACTAAGAGGGGCGATAATTTGAGGGTCCTTTTAATAAACATATGGTGTTTGGCAGTCTTTAGTCATGTTTCTGAATATGGCTCTAACTGATCTATTGAGGGCATGATAAACTCACACATTTCCATCCACAGTTTAACGTTATTTAACCTATAATGATTCCAACTCAGTTCCAATGGCAGCAGCTACTGTTTGCATGACATGCAAGCAACCACATCATCCTGAAGCTTCAATCCACATTTGACCAGCCATCTTATCTCTCCTCAACTGTAATGACACTGTCTTTGCCAACCATGCACCATAATTTACATAAAACCAATGTCATTGCATGAAGCATAAGCAGTATTTTTCATTGACCTGATTTTTCTGTCCTTAAAAGCTGTAGCAAAATTATAATTAAATAAGAGTGTAAGAGGTGTCTCAGTCCTTGGTTATGTAAGTCTGAATACTATTCCAGTTTAACACATTCCTTGAGGCATAGATCTACTATATCTAGCCCTGTTGCTTCATTGTTTCAGACTAGCTATGCAAGTGACTAAACAGACAGACTGTCTCCAGAAGCACAAGCAGAGTGCATCTCTGTGTCACCGTCACAAACCATTGCTATGGTCAGATAGTTTTGAGCTGTGAGTCACATAAAATGAAGTATGATAAGTCACAGTCTGCCTAATAAACTGTGACTCGTCAGTCTTGGCTCGTGATTCTTACAGTTAGTATTCCTGAGCTAGTCCTACCAGACTTTAAAAACAAAAACAACCCTAAAAAACCAGACAAAACTTCTTGGAAAATTAGCAGAGGTGCACAAGATGTTCACTTCCAGAGAGGGAAAAATATCCATTACACAAAATGGATTCAGTGGAATTTCTTTCATTTTCCAAAGAGGTTTTAGAATCCTTAGTCTCTAGTTTTGCTTTAATTCAGCTGTGTCCTTGGTCTATTTTTAAGTGGTTGTGATTTTTCTGGAGTAGAGCTTGTTATGTCAATTTACTGGAACAAATGGTCCTTCTTTTTCCCTGTGAGATTTCTATACCTCAAAGAAATTTGTCCCCCGACTTATTTTGAACTCACTTATATTTTTCTACTATGTTGTCACTGATTTGTGTTTCAAGTTTCATGAAGAACTATTTGCTTTTTCTTGTAGAAACTTAGTTCTTTAGAGTCCTTTTGTAGCTTTGCTCTCCTCCTGGGTATTTTTAAGTTTTTACTTCTTCTCAAAGAAGAAGACTAGAAAAACTTTTGGTTTCCAGTTGATAAGCTTTGGTCTATCATCACACAAATTTTATATTCTTTTTACCTTCTAGCTGTGTACTAGTGGCATTCTGTTAAGTCAGTGTTTTACCTTATCACTTACATCTTCCTGAAATGCAATTATTTCAGAATTTGAAACCATGCTGTCTCTTCCGCTTTACTGAAACTGCTCATTAGATTCTTATTAGAACATGTTTTCAAAATTGTTTTGATTTTTTATACACCAAAATTTGTGATGATAAGTGTATTAATTGATGGTGCACAAAGACAAATGGCCATGCCCTTAACAAACTCAAATATATTTCAGCTTCATAGTCTGAATTTTGCAAAAGCAGAGACTGTGATTTTCAGTAATGGATAACAATAAAAAAAATTATTTGTTCTGCTTATCTAAGTATCTCAAAAAGGCATTTCAAATCAATTGAACAATGGGAAAAGTTTTCAGTTGCTCCCACTGGATCAGCTGCATATTTTTCCTGACATTTTGTTTTCCTTAGCAAAAACACAAGTTTCATGCAACTTGTGAGCGACTCATGAGTACACCTTTTTTTTCATACGTGACCCACCTGCTTTCTTTAGCTAAAATCAGGAAGAAGTTGTAATTCTGGCTTATGACAGTGAAAGGCCAATTGTGATTAATGAACAGGCAACCAATCAACCTTCAGATCCCAGCCAGAAGGCAAGGAACTGAGGGATGCAGACAAGCAGCTGTGAGAATGGGAACAGAAAAGGAGGGGATCCAGAGCTGCCTCACTCACCAACCAACAGAAAACCAAGGTTAGATCCTCATCCCAGGTGCAGCTTTACCATCCTGAAAACAGTATCCACCATGCCTCCTATTTCCAGCCACTTTCAGGTCCTGTAAACCTAGTTTAGACAGAAAGAGATTGAAGATGGCCACTGCTTTGATCCCATCATCATGATAGTTTAAAATTTATAGAAGGAAGGAGTCCTGAAAGCTAAAGTCCAGAGTCACATAGAAGCCAATAATATTTAAAGCTTGGAGGAAACAATGAATGACTTTCTAAAAATTACACTTTGCAAGTGTAACATGCCACACAGGTAAAGTCAGTGACAATACCATCACAGTCCAGAGGGGTGCAGGGGACATCACCAGGAGGGAGATCTTGCACATCCAGGTGAGCGGCTGTGTGGTGCTTAGGTGCTGGCTGGGGTTAAACCACGACAGTGATAAGTTACAGAAGACGATGAATGAACTGTTGGCCTAAAAACAAATTGGACACAGCTCAATTTTCAGTGATGCTGGTGCGCAAACTGGAGTAATGCTACATGTAGTAATATTACTACTGAACAATATAAATTAATACAAGGGCCAGGGTCTGGAAGATAAACAAGTAAAACACAGATCTGCCTACAGTCAGTGAGTCTATGGCCAAAGACAGAGCATGTCTAGATTCATCTAAGCTAATGTTAGACACGCCACTGAGGCACTTCAGTTAGATATACAGGTGCCCAGAACATTCTCTGTAGTTGCTGAGGAAATGAAAATGGTTTTAGAGGGCATTTGCAAACTTCTGAGATCTGACTTGCTGTTCAGAAAACCCATCTCTTTGCAATGGCAATAGAAACAGCCTTGGGCAAGTTAGCTCCTAATTTCATCATTATGATTATCTGCCTAAAATAGGGAGATCTAAAATCAGTCAAGAACTATATTTGTTAAATGTTTGTTAATGTAACTTGGAAAAAAAAGCAATTTATAACTGTGTTATGCGCAGTCTTCTAATACCAAGTGGTCTTTTGAGGAAAAAGGAATCAAAATAATTGAGGAAGGAAATAAAAATGTTTTCTAAGGGATGAAGTAATTCTTACCAACATGGCAAGAACGGTTTCTGCTATGGTGAAAGTGTAAAATAAATAAATTTATATCAAGTTGAGGAAACAACAGGATGCATACATTAATTCGTCTAAAATAGGAAAAGAAGGATAGATTTTCTGCTTATATGAAAAGCTCCCAAATTAGCCAATTATCTCAATAAAAAGAGCTTTTTCTAAGTCTTAAAAGGAGAACATTTTTAAGAAGTGGTTGAAAGTAAAAAAATTTTAAAAAAATCTATGTTTGATATATTAGTAAAGATTACAATTGTTAGAAAAACAGAGCATATTTTGTGCACATTTGTAACATCAGACTGCTTATTGGGCTGTGTTCAGTAATCCCAATAAAAACAGAAGAATATAACTTTGCTTTGATGCTGTGGAGAAAAACTTCTAAAACTTATCAAAAGGTAAATAACTCAGTCCTCAAATTCCTTTGGCCATTAGACTCACCTTATGGAACTGTAGAGCTGGTAAATTTTATTCCCTGTAATGGTTCCCCTCAAAACGGTGTGAGAACAACTGGCAAAGACAGTGCCAAGATCTATAGAGAAGTGATTTTGCTCCATGGAGAAACAGTAGGACAGAATACATGCAATGGGACATTAACAGAATTGCGCAGAATGATTGCAGCTGGAAGACATCCCTGGAGGTCATCTGGTCCAATGCCTCTGCTCAAGCAGGGCCACCTAGAGCCGGTTGCCCAGGACCAGCTTTTGAATATCTCCAAAGAGACTCCAAAACCTCCCTGGGCAACCTGTGCCAGTGCTCGGTCACCCACACAGTAAAAAGTGTTTCCTGATGTTCAGATGGAAGCTCCTGTGTTTCGGTTTGTACCTGTTGACTCTTGTCATATCACTGGGCACCACTGAAAAGAGCCTGGCTCCATCTCTTTTACATCCTCTCTTCAGGTATTTATATAAATTAATACGATCCCCCCTTGAGCCTTTGACAATGGAATATAATTTCTTGAACATTAATTGTAAGAGTTGTATTTTAAACACAACATAGTGACAGAACACCAGTAATCTCCCTAACCAGTGTGTGGGGAAAAATTCCTTGTGCATCAAATAGTCTATCCATCAAACCCATATCTCTCCAATTTAGCAGAAGTATGTTGTGGAGGACCTTATCAAAGACCTTACAGAAGTCCAGGTAGATGACATCCGTAGCTCTTCCCTTGTCCACTGATGCAGTCACTTCATCATAGAAGGCCACTTGATTAGTCAGGCATGATTTGCCCTTGGTGAAGCCATGTTGATTGTCTCTAATAACCTCCCTGTCTTCCATATGTTTCAACATGTCTTTCGGGAGGATCTGTTCCATGATCTTACCAGGCACTGAAGTGAGGCTGACTGGTCGGTAGTTCCCAGGGTTGTCCTTTTCAAAAATGCGTGCAATGTTTCCTTTTTCAGTCACTAATGACTTTACCTGACTGCTATGACTTTTCAAATACGGTGGAGTTTATATTATGTTTTATATTATGGAGTTTATATTATGTTTATATTATATTATTTGGAGTTTCAAATATTATACAGTTTATAAAAGATCACTTTGCTCTCACATATGACGGTACGTATGTAAATACTTGAAAAAGATGATACAAGTTACTTATGTTGAAAAACAAATAGAAACCTCAGTAAAATGTGAAGGAACCCCACTTACAGATTTATGTTTCATCTGTTTCTTTGTAATATTAATTTGTAGCTTTACCTGGATGCTATATTCTGTGGCAGTGTAGCCATTTTCTATTCGTAGAAGACTAAACTCTTGTACTATCTAGGTGCAGAAGAAATTCAACAAAAAGTTGCTACAGTGAAGTATAATTGTGGAATGGGTAATCTTTGTTGGTAGCTTCGGAAGTGCTCTAAAAGTTTATTTATTCCATATGATTGGGAGTCTTGAGTGACAAGGCTTCTGTTTTTGTGCTTTGTCAATGCTTGACTGAACTTAAAAGTTTCAGGATGTTCAGTGCAACATTCAAAACTAGCTTTGATGCAGTTTTCGATCAGAAGCTTTGATGCTTGACTGTCAGCAGAAGATTCTTTCAAAGTTAGTCATCATAGTAAAACTTCACTAGAAAACCTTATATAAAAAATATATTTTTAAAACCTTTTGTATATATGTATAAACCTTATATATATATATAAACTTTTATATATGTATGTGTATACATTGCAGTGAATGAATGACGTTTCTTGATACCAAGAAACTATATATACAAAAATAAATATGAATATGAACATACATATATACAGACATACATGTATGCATGTGTGAATCAGAATTTAGGGCCTGACAGGTCATATGGATAATCTTTCACATACTGACTGCCAAGTAATATGAAAATGTTCATCAGCATTAATGAATGTGATACGTTTTCATATATGTACAACATAGGTCTGAAATTATGCATAAAATAAAAATCTTTGGTCTTAACCCTACTCTCCATTGAGAGAAAATGGTACATGCAACATTCATTGGGCATAGAAATTTTTAATTAACACAATAGTGGCAAAATAAACAGATAAATGAGACTCTAATCACCATTTGGTTGTAGTATTTTTTGATTATTTCACTTTTGAAACTACCATTCCAGATAATGCAATGTCTATGTCATTGAGATTATTCTGGAATTCTTCTCTCCAATATAGTGATGCTTGAATGACAGGACCAGGTAGCATTCCTGCCAAGATTAAAAGCCTATTTCTAGAATATAGAGTTGGAAATTGTAGTCATACCCCAAAATATAGACCAATAAACAGTATGAATTTCCTGAATGAACTGCTACAGTTAATTGCTAGCATTGTCTCTAAGTATCTTTTCATTTCCTAGCAAACATCTTTTTAGCAATCCTATGCCCATTAAATTCAATTATAGTTTATTGAGCTCCAGTTAGTTTATGTCTGAACATTTTTAAAGTGGATCTTGGATGGGGCAGATGAAAGTACACATACAGCAGATGGTTTGGGGCAGAACCCATTAAAAAAAAAAAAAAAAGTATGTTTCAGACAGCTCTAATTACTGTAACAGCATAGAATATGGAACAAAGTACAGTATTGCAAAGGAAATTTTTCTGGCAAAAACCATGGTATCAACCCTTATTTAATCCTGGTCAAGGTCTTATAAAAAGAATTGTTCAGATCAAAGGAACAGCAGAAAAAGAGGCAATGAAGAAATCATATTTTGGAATTAATACAGTATTTAGGCTTCAATTATCAAGTATGAAAAAAATGCATTTAATGAATCTGCTAGTCCTTTTACTAAAACCACAAATGAACATTCAGTACAGATAGTGTACTGCAAATGCAATAAAAGAAATCAAATCCCAACCATTGCAGTTATTACAAAACCAGAGAATTTAAAAGGTGTTTCACAGTACCTATTTAAATAGTCACTAATGTTTGTAAATGCATGCCTCCACTACCCCATGTACCATCAGAGTAACTCCATATCCAGCTATCATATCCCTCTTTTTCCCAAGTGCTCCTAAAAAACTTAATCAATAGACTCAATTTGATTTGTGAAATAGTATCCATTCATTTTTAAATATCTCTTTGTTTTCTGGGTTTAGTAAATTAATCATGTCATTCTATTTTGTGAGGGAGGATTGTTGAGCTGTTCTTTATGGTCAGCTAAAGTTTTCCAGCGGTTTTGTTGTTCAGCTAAGTCCTTATGGACAAATTGGTTTGTTCTTACTTCACCACCTGCAAGGTGAATCTTCACTACACTCCATTCAGATCTCTCAGGATCATGTTAGGGTAAACCTGCTCCTGATAACATCCTTGAATGGTTCTTCCTTTATTACTGTTCCTCACAATGTTTTTGTTTGGTGTCCACCAAAGGACTAAGTTCGCACCCACATCTTCTGTCTCACTTACCAGAAAGCATTGAAAAGTCTCGCTGCTGACGTTTTCCTGAAAGGATGATTATGTCTCTCTTCCCGTTCACAAAGACTATCTCTATAATACTTGTGTCCTCCCTGTGACCCCTCCTGGATCTTGGTCATTCCAGTTAACTTCTTTGTCTGGTCTCTTCCAAGGCATCTATCTATTCACAATGCTTACCAACACTTAATTACATTTTATAACTTGTTTTCTCATCAAAAATTTCAAAGGCAGTTTTAAAACATGAACCGCTACTGCAATGCATTTGTAATTGTGTCCCATTGATAAGACCAAATGCTTGTGCTAAAGCCTGAGTTTTCAAGGTATTTCTTTAACCTAAGTCTTCTAAAATGAGAGACTTTCTCTGCTAATTGCTGGTTAGTATTTATTTGCTCTTCATCTGAGATAAGATGGAAGAATTTCTAATCCAGCAAACTAAGGTTTAACTTCTGTGTAATTCACCTCTTGCTATTACTGAAAAATGCATTGGTTTCATGTTGTGTCAGAATGGCAGTGGGAATTGTTCTTCTGACAATTTCTAAGAAAAACCTGGCAGATGATTCTCCACTTGACCCAGAAAAACAAAAACACATTAAAAAATCCTTGAACATGTCTATTTCTTTTAGGTAGTTACATAGCTGGATTTGCTTTTTACCTTTCAATGAACAGTTTAGCAAAAGAACAAATTGTATTTGGGTTTGAAGAAAAAATATGGTTGGGAAACACACTGCCACAACCCATCTTTGAGGGATATCACCTTGCGTCTCCAAACACTTCTAATACTTTTGTGTATACGAGGCTTGTATGTAATTTCAGATACTGATTCTGTGTTATTATCTGACCTAGTAGATGACAGGAAGTAGATCATCTGTATCCTGGATTAAAGACTAGAGTTTATGAAGGACCAAGCCTTCTATGTTGGTCTAGGACACACATAATAAAACCTGTTATTATTTTGAGCTATTAGAATGTCCAAGTTATTTACATAGTGTTTAACGCAAACCTTATAACAATTTATCTTTTTATAATATATTTATTGATATTTATAGAAGATTATTTTTAAACAATATTAACATGTTTATAAAATTCTTAAGGACAGCTAAAATAATTTTACTATGGATATTATTCAAGTGTTAATTTTATTAGTTTTCCTGGAAAATTGGTATATCCTTTTTGCCTGAATATTATCTCCTTAAAATAATTTACAAATCTATCAATGAGCATTAACAGTATTTTAATTTTCACATACTGTACCAGAATTGAATTTTGCCTTGGGGAAATTTGTTTAATAATTTGCTGAAGTGGACTATAGTAAGATTTATGCAAAGCATACATGAGTCTCAGTAAATGGCAACAAAGATTGCTTCAAAAAAATTCTATATGCATCAAAAGGCAACAATTTTTCCTGCTATTTGTGGAGAAGATTTTTCCCTACCAAAATTTAAGCTTTTTATGAATGAACAGTGTGGGAGTCTGCCAAGTATGAAACAACTTTAGCTCCCCCAGCTTTCAATAGAAGCAGCAAACTGACCTTTCTAACTCAAATAATAGATGTTGGAAGACATCAGAATTAGGACCATAGGATTGGAAGGAATTGACATGACTACTTGGTCTAGTTCTTGATAACGATGAAGAAGTTTAGTTATAGGACAATTCCCAGCAACTTTTAACAAGCTTAAGACATAATATAAGTCCAAAAATCACAATTAATAATGCCACTGAAAGAGATTGCGTAAGATAATGGATATCCGTTCTTTTAAATCCCTGAAACACATCCTGCCAAGACTGCCATTTCTGTAACATTCAGAGGAAGGTCCAAATGCAGTGGTTCAGGGAAAAGCAAAGAAACAGAAATTCTAGAAGCAGCAAGGAAGCAAAACATATTTATGACCCACAAGCAACAGCAGAAGCCCTATCACATGCTTGCACAATATTTATTTCTAATCCATGACATTAATTTAATTTAGCATTATAAAGAAACAAGAAATCCAGAAACTTCAATAACAGCAAAACCAGAGGAAAGCTTTATTAGCTTAAGAGAAAGAACAATGGAGTTTTGTAATGAATCTAGAACCAGTATTAGTTTGCAGGAAAACACAGATGAGATTTTTCAAGACAATTGAAACTGTAGATGTGGCCAAACACAACTTATGTCTCTAGAGTGAGCAGTTTCCTAATTAGATTGGGTGGAAGTCTAAGTGTTTTATGTTGTTCCTGAGAACGCTATTGTCTCCATTGGCCAGATATACTTTTCTTACTCAAAATCATGTTTATAAAGCAGCTGTGAAGTGTAGGTTCCTCCAATTAGAGGAACCAATCAGAATACAGAAAAAAAGGGGAAGCTGCCTTCTACAGACACACAGGCCTAAAAGATTCACAGAAAACTCCATTCCCTGAGAAAATAGTTAGTCGTGTTTTTTTTTTTTTTTTTTTTTTTAAATGTGAATGGTTCTATCTGGTTTGGGACAGTTGGCAGCTCTGAAATAACAATGCAAACAAGCAGTAATATTAAAATCGAGCTGGGTACATAAAAAGGAACAGAAATAAATTGCCTCGAATGCATTGAACCGAAATGAAAAAAACTTGTTGAGACCCAATTCCATGTCTATTCTGGAAACACTTAACTATATCCTTAACTTGAATTACATATTTAAGTCCCATTGTGTATAACTGGAATTTTTTTGGAGTTAAGGATATGCCTGAGTGTTTTGCTCAATTGAGGCCTAAAGAAGCAGAAAACTTTATTTTCTGTGTAACTCCATATAACTAAAGGGAGATGACACCTGCTGGGTGGAATTAATAACAATAAATCCAATCCCACTTTTCCTTTGATGTCCTTCAATGTCCTTGTGTCCACAGTTTATTGTTCTGGGCACAGATGTCCTCTCAGGAAGACTATTATATGTTTTAACAAACTCATCTTACAGTATTACAGTCCTGTCTGTTCCACTTTCTGTCCCCGATCACTCCTTCCAGACGGTCATTCTTTCATGCTGCCAATAGTTCTGATCTGCTCAAGTCTACCACTGTTCCAGTAAATCAATGTCTTTGCCAATTTCTCAAGGCTGTGTGGCAATGAGAAGTAGCTTTTTGTTCTCATTCAATAACTGTTCTTCCTCCAGTCATCCTTCCTATCTACCACTGAATGGAGAGGCTCTGGAGCCAGTGTGTGTCAAGACTTAGCAGGGCTGTGCCAAAAAAAGCATCACTCAGGAGACAGGCTAGTTCTTCAATTCAACAGTCATACCAGAAAGAGCATAATGAAAGCAACATCCTAGAATCAATAAAGAAGAACTGAAGCAACAGAGATGTATGATGAGAAGAGTTGTTAGATGAGCCAAGAAGCAGCCTGGGATTAGTAGAAAAAGGAAACTGTCATAGAGAGCATTAAAAGGACGTTTCTAGCCACCTGAGGTTGAAGGACACAACAAATGGAGAAAGCAGTTATGGTTAAAAGAGAAGGAGTTTGAGAGGAAAAGTAAATGAAGACAGGAATCCAGGAAGGAAACTGCATTTTCAAAAGGTGTTAGGTTTGTTGAGTTTTTTTTTTCTTTGAAGGATCATTGACGTATTTTATATGTGTATAGGTGAATTTTAGATTATTTTTCTATGACCTTTACTTTGATCCTGCTCAGAAATCATAAAAAAATATATAATCTAAAATCCATCAGGCTGTGTATGTGAACCCTTTGTAGCAAGAAGCAGAGGAAAAGGTAACTGCCTTTGAATAGGCAGTGGCATACAAGCCTTGTTAAAGTGTTCGAACTTGTACCTCAAGAACCTCAGGGAACCTCTTCTCGTGGATGAGAAGGTTCCCTGTTCTTTAGGGAAATTTAACTGCCCTCTCAGCAAAGATTAACATTTCCCAGGTTGAGCGAGTTGCTACTGTGTGGCATGTTTTACCTTCTGTAACATGTGCAGCTGTTGGTCTGAAATATCTTTTCAAAGGAAGGAAAGCAGTATGTTGGCACTGAAGAGGTTATTTTCCTGTAGAAGACAGATGAAAAGAGATAGTCAAACATTCTTAATCTAAACCTATAAAGTTAAATTCCAATTTCTTCCTTTTGCCACTTCTACATGTAACAAATTTGGAAATAAATTTTTATATAAATGCAGGGTAATTGCAAGACTATGCTGTCAGCATGCATCATTTCTATCTGCTGTTCATAGTGCAACTAAATGCTAGCAGACTACATATTTCTGTAGAGTTGCTGCAAATCCTAATCATATATTGGGCTTTAAAGAAAAATCATGTGGTCTGAAGGGTTTCAAAAGATAGTTCAAGCATGAAAGTTGTATTCTTCAATCTAAACTATTTTAGGACCTGATTTTTTAAACTTTTTTAAAAAAAAACTGTTAAGTAGAACTTGAGTCAGAGAACAAATAACATTAGTCATATTTACTGTGGATGGTAATTAATAGTGGTTGTGCTGCATAATAGCCAGTAAATAAATTCTATGCTCTATACGCCACTTAGGGATTTAATTTATCACGTTCCAAAGTAAAAAAAAAAGACCAAGAGAAACGTACAAACCTAGAATAACTTGCACAGCATTTGTCTGAAGTATCATAGACATGACTTCTGGCTTTATGTTTTCATTTGAACACATTAATTGCACATAATTTGCATTTTTAATTCTTGTATGAATGTTGCAGAACAAGCACAAATGTTTACAAAACCCTCAGATTTTTCTGTGGCGCTGTTGGAGAAACCTTAGCAATGGACTGTACCAATGCCTACAAGCAACTCAGGGGTGCTACCTGCTGGATCCTGCTAGTGCTTTTGAGGACAATCATGAATAATCATGGAAGAGCCCAACTACTAGAACAGTTAGCTGCTTCTTAGCTTCAGATAGTGTATGTTGACACTGTCATGTGAGCATTAGAAAGCAGAAAAAATTCCTAAGTGTAAATTCTTGTTTTTCAGCACCACACAGTTACTAATTGTGTTGAAGCTACTCCGCCACACAGAATATTAAAGACCTATAATTACTAATAATAATGTCATGCCTTCCATGATGAGAGTTCATTCAAGATTCTGAAGTTTTCGTGGTTCAATTGTTATATATTGAAGACAGAATGATATGGGTCTTTAATTACTTCATTCCTTGTGGAAAGCCCATATAATGGAATCTGAAATAGTTGAAAAACTTCTTATGCATGTTCTCTTAAAATTCAATACAATTGCTAAGGGTTTTTTAGCTTATTAAATGTCTTTTAGCATTTTTTTATCCTACAGTCTAATAAGAATACTATAAACAGCACCGATGTTCCATTTGCTAGATTGGCTTAATTCACCTGAAGGTAAACAATTACATTCAGTTAAAACTCACATTCTTTTAAGAATTCAGAATATATTAACATGGAATAAGGCATTTCAGATATTAAATGACAACTTTGATCAATCTTGATGGCAGATTACTCTTAGTACCTTCCTGTTTGGAATCTGATCTATTGCTTTTTAATTCACAGGCTTCTGAGAAGAAGCCAGCATATTTACATAGTAAATCCATTGCAGTCTTGGAGCTGCCAATATTGTAAGTATCCAAAGATTAATTAAGGTATGGTAGGGATTAGAAGCCTACATTGGAGATAAACACACTTTGCTAGAGATACAATTATAAAAGAAAGAGTTCCCACTCCCCTACAGATTTCTAATCTTCTTGTATTATGAGATACCACGGATCAACATTTAGAAAACTAAAGTGGCTTTGTATGGGAAAACTGCAGTAATGTATAGCTTACTGAAAATATCTCCCAATAGAAAATCCACTCTGGTAGGTTTGTTTCTCCATCTCCCCCTCCTCCCTGTTTTTTGGTTTTGGGTGGGGTTTTTTTGTTTTTGTTTTTGTTTTTGTTTTTGTGTTTGTTTGTTGGTTGGGTTTTTTTGTTTTTTTGGTTTGTTTTGGTTTCGTTTTTTTTTTTAAGGGATGTGGCATATTTCTCTGATTGTTTCTATTGGAGAAGAACAGGTAAGTGAAATGTTAGTAGTTGATATTACGTAGAACAAATGGTAGAAAAAGTAGATCTCTCAGCCTCGGAAAGTAATCCCACTTTTCCTAGCCATTGATGTCATAGTTACTTTACTGACCCCAGGATCAGACCTGGCGCCTGCTGAAATCTGTCAACGAGGTACCCTCCCCCTTACCTAACCTTTTCTTTGAGAAACAGTGCTAAAAATGCTGCCTTGTAACCAAAAGGAACTTAATCTAACTTGTATTTCCTGAAGTAAGTCCAAGAAACAGCTTGACTGTGATAACACCCTTCGTCACTTTCTTCTTATTATGGAGCGTGAGTGTGTGACATTTAGATCCCCTTTGCTTTAGTAATATATTCTGAAGATGTTAATTAGTCAAGCTAAATTAATTATCCAAATACATAATATTTGCTACATCCAGAAATTTTATGCCTATCAGAGTCCTCCAAAACCAGCTAACAGTAGCAAAAAAATCTGAAATACTTTTTTAATGGTGTACAATATCCTTTAAGGGGAGCCCATAATCTTTAAATACTAGATTCAGAGGACCAACTCCAGCCTTTGGGTAACATTTGCAGCAGGTTCAATAGTAACAAGGAAGACTTGACCATTTGTATCCAATGCTATGAAAGCCAACATCTCTCTGGGTTCAGTATCTCATTATTATTGCATAAGCATTAAGGAACAATAATAAACCAATTTACTTTAACTGTGTTTACCTGAACTAACATTAAGGCTGTCAAAAGGGAGAAACTCCCCAAAATGGGGAGATCCTGAAAAAATAAAATTGCAGAAGACAAACTAGTGGGTAATATTTTCTCTGATAGTCAGAAAAATAATAGCAATTATGACCCTGACAAAAGATTTCGGATCAGAATCATGATCTCACTGATTGGTATCTAACCGAGCTGCAGCTTAACAGCATGTACTGTTCAACTTTTTTCTTGAAGCTGTTCTGCCACCTGAAACTCTGCCTCTGTGCCTATATATGTAGAACCATTTCATTACTGATAGAACAAAACACTGTCATCCTGAAATTAAACAATCATCCAGCTGAATCTTGAGGAAAGTAACTTGGCAAAGGCTCTCAAAGCATGCCTACCAGTTCAGGATACCTTGAAAAGAAATTCCTAAAAAGTGATAGAAACTCCTATTTACTCTGAAAACAGCCTGGCAGTATGGTCTATGTCCCTTCTTCCGTAGTCCTATGCTTTGTAGAATCATGTATGTTGTGGGACACCCATATCCAATTGCTTTCACAAGGAAGATCAAATCCTAAATCACACATATATTGCCTTAGCACAAAGCAATAGGCTGTTTCTGGAAAGGAAGAAAAAAATAATCTCAATCCCTTTTATTACACATAAAAGAATTCAGAATTCATTGTCAGAGAAGAGACTGAGAAGAAGCATAATTGAATGTCTAGAGCATTTGGAAGATAAAGTCAACCAACCTACAAAGTACTTCTTCTGAAATGCACAAACAGATTCTAGAAACCCAGTCCTGTTTCCTGCCAGATAAGTTAGCCAAGCATTAACAATAACCTCACAAGAATGATTTCCTACCTGAGTTTCAGAATTTTGATTGTTTGCTTGGTGAGGAAAGGCCATGAAGTCAATCCTGACTCTACAAAATGTCTGAACTTTGGAGAAGACAGACCCGGTTGTATTCTCAGTATTTTCTATGGGCCACCATTAGACAACCTACTTAGCTTTTTTCTTCTACCTTATGAAGACTGTCTGGTTTGATCCCAATCTTAGGCAGTTACCTCTCTATTCACGCATTGCGTAGGAGGCTCAAAGTGCTTCATTTTTGAGATTTTATCTGAAATAGCATCATGAATCCAGTCACAAAGATTCCACCAACGTTGTTTTGTCTTCCTTTCCTTATTTCTAAGCAAATTTCAAAATAATGAGATAAAGGTCATCCAGATGCCCAGTGAGATATCACAGGCTACATGGAAAGTCAGTATAAAAAGACTTTCCTATGAGTTCATTGCTTGTATTTACCCACTTGCAACCCATAAGTCAAAAAATACATAACCCATTTATTCTATCCTTCCCGAACAGATTTAGCAGTATTTTACTCTGCTCAGTAGCCCATGTAGCCCTGCAGCATTCAAACTGACCCAATTCAGACTATCACTAGTTATAATGAGGAGCAATGCCTCTGCTGTACTTCAGCTGTAGACAGAAAACAAACAGCTCCATAAATACAACTGTAAAAACATCTGACAAAAACAGTTTCATTTTTGTATTAGTGCCTTTAATATGTCACAGCCAAAAGAACAGGAACATGAACACATGGAGGCCAAATCCCTACTCTGCCTTAAGAAGCAGAAAGTAATAATGAAAGTTCACTTAGTAATCTCATAGTCAGCAGCTTTACAATGTGATCATGACAACAGAGGCATTAGAAAAGTCATGACATCCCTCCTTCCCTTTCCTCAAATCTATTCTCCTAATGCATCCTGTAGAGATAAAGGGTACTTGTCAGAATTCTTCTTTAGTGTCAGAGACTGCTGATACCACAAGACAAGCCTCTGCACAGCAAGAGAAATATTCTTAGTTCACTTTTATAAATCCGATATAATAGTGATTTTAGAAATAAACAATGCTTAACAAGCCGGTATTCTGCCTAAGTCAAGCTCATTCCTGGTGTTATACCATGACCTATTACCATCCTATGTGTAATGTACTGACCTTCCTTCATGTATTATACAAAGGAAAGTGCCTGTCTCCTGACCACGTTTCTCTACATTTCCCTGATATGTTTATTTCCTAAACTTCTCCTTCCTCTATTTTACTTCACTTTTTGTAAGGCTTTTTGTCCTTTTATAAGCCAGCTTCCATCCTATACTGTTTTAAACAACCTCTAAACCTAAAATACATACAAGGATCCAAGAATTCTTGCCTGATATTTTGACATTAGGGACCTGGCCACTGTTGACTGTAAGTAATTTAGTTTATATATGGATACTCTCTAGATATATCATCCCGCTATTCCAAATCTTTGCAGGCATGAAATCTAAATATGCCTGAAAGTCTCTGTCAAACTATCTCCCTACCCTTCATCCACTTGTTCTAATGCTCAGTAAATGTCTTCCTTTATCACAGAAAATAAGTTCAATGCCATTGAATGACCTTGCCACAGGCAGAATATCCTTGACTACTTTCACGTTAAAAACAGCCTTGTAAGATCAGCCCACCCCACATACACACAGAAGCCTTCTTCCTAGCTAGCTGGACACCTGTTTATAGTTGCTATCCAGTGCAAACTGAATCACCCCCCAAAATCACTGCTAGCAAAAGTGCATTGTAAAGATGTGATACAAATCAAGCACCTTATTTTGGTCACGTCACAAATTACTTGGAAGGGGAAAGGGAATAATTTTAAGCGTATATATTTCCTATAAGCAAGCCAGCAAATTCTATAAGAAAACCAGCAAAAAGCAAAACCTGCATATATCACACATTCTTTTTCAAGCTATAAAGCAGATAAAGCTTGTCAGTTTACATTTAAAATTCTTTCAATCTATCTGGTGAATCCATACTTCATCTTGAACATTCATACAGGACATAAACAGACTAACCCTGCCCCTGCACAACCACTTTTTTATCTTTTAATCCTGTTTATCCCAGGTAAGCAGTCTTTCTCATGATACTTTCACCAATAATGGCAACACTAGTTCCTACCTAATAGTTTCTAATGTTGTTGGAATAGCCAGGAGTCTTAGTCATGGATTCTTCAAGTCTCAAAAAATCCCTGTTAGATTACATAATTTCATGTGATTACATAGAGAAATCCTCACTCTGGGACTGCTTTCACCAGCAAAGTTGCACCACCAAGCCAGTACCACCACTATGTAATAGAGACACCCTCACTGGAATCTGCTACTATAACTACAAGCCACCACCTGTGCAGTCACGCTGCCTGTGACCTTCTTTCTTGGCAGATACTGGAGATCTCTGCAACTGAAGAATACGCTTAACTGACAAATGTAAGCTTTCAGCACTGCATATAGTTGAGCATCTTGATCAGTTGCTATCCTCAGTTCTGTCAAGTTATTGTTCGAGACCAGTAAACCAAATGTAAATAAAGTTATTTGTGACTCAAGTGGATCCTCACTTTGTTATTTCTTGGGAAAAAAACGATTTGCTTAATGCATTAGAACTGCCACATCCTTCTCTAATTGGGGTTTCAATTTAATGTTGTATTAAATAAACTATATGATATTGTACCTTTGGTGTTGCTGCCATGAAGAGTTTTATGATTGTCTCCAAATGAGTCAGACTCCCTTTAAACTTTTGTCCTATACACATATCACTCACTTCTCTATATATTACTCACATATTCTATTAATTTTTATTCAGTCTATGCATAGTTTATTACCAGATATGACTCAAGTGCATCAACTACTCTCTGGAGTTTTGCAGTAACATAATCTTACATCCTGTCTTTTTCTCTCTATACCACTACATGCTCTCACTTTTTAGTGAAGTTCCTGATTTCACTTAGATGAAGGAAGAAACTTTTTTGGCATCCCATTTAAATGGTGAAGTCACAGTTCAGAAGAGGCGCAAAAAATAGCAAATGTTGCAGTAATCCTCATGGCTAAATCTGCATGTAAATGAGGCATTGGCAGAAACTGAACTAAAATTCAAGGGAGTGCTATTTGTTCTAACTAACTTCCATACTTAGGAACTGGCAAAGGATATAACAGGTTACTGCTTTTAAGCCAGACCATTAAAGAGAGCCTAAGAGCCTCTTGCATCATTTCTGCATTTGACCTTAGTCTCCTGTTTTATAAGATCACTGCCAAACTTCAAGCAATATGAGCAGAAACATTTGTTCACAGCAGGAAGATGAATTTAGGTTTCTTTAGTTAAACAAAACATGATGAAAGAGCAAGGACTGAAAACTCATTGCTGTGAGACCCATTTACCATCCATCAGTGATAGTTCTTTACAAACATTTACATTGGGGGGGGAAAAAAGACATATAAAAATGCATGGAAATAAACAAATTATTGGCAAGGAACTAAACAGTACTGCCTCTGGGGATTTAAATGAGAGGTGATAAGGACATCAGCTGTGCCTGTTCTGAATTTTCCAAACATGGTTATGTTTATTTTGTTTTAGTATTCCTAAAGCCTTTTAAGCACATAACACAGTGAGCTCCAATGAGTTGGAACCTACTGTTTCATCATGTTGTACTTCTTTTTTTCTTGTCTCCTACCACAGGGCCAGTATTTTCTGGCTTTGACAAAATATATAGTGTCCACTAATGTTCTATGACAAAGGTAACATTTCTGTTGCTTTGCTAATATGCCAAAAAGCCACTAGTGAAAAAGAAAGTAATGTATGTACAGGTGCAGCAATAGAGAAAAAAAAATTAACTCAAGCAGTGTGCAGGTGAATTCTGAACGTTAATGAATGGATTTTTTTTTTTTTTTGTGTCAATACTTCCATACAACCACTGCTGTTATGCAAACTGGCAACTATAGGATAAAGAAAAGGCATTCCTGGCTTTGATTATGCAAGTCTTCCTGTGGGTCCACATGGAAGAAAAACATTGTTTTGTCTCCACACAAGTATTTTAAAAGTCTAAAAGACTTTTAAAAAGAAGGTTCTTTTTAAAAAAGTTAAAAAACAATGATCACATATTCCAGATATGTCCTGTGCAGTTCTCAACAACCTGTAGCTTGCTTCTGCAAGCTATAAATGGAGACAAAGCAGAAAAGAAGACTCATCTGATGTGTGTATGATGCTATTCGCTTCTCCTTTTGGGTTTAGGCAAGCCTAATTTGGATTTACTAACTCTCCCTTACCCCACAATAGGGTTCATATTATTTTCCTAGCTTGCTGCTTTCTTCCATCTGTATGGTAGGAAATGATGTATTACCGCTTCCTACAATGAGGCTTCGGTATGAGAAGGAACATGGTCCTTATAAAGCATGACTGAGATGGGATTGCAGCAAACAAATACTAGGCACAAAATGCAAAGAAGCAGCCTCAGGAGGTACTGAGTGTTTGGCTTCTTATAAACTATCATCAAAGTTTAAATACAGTATTTATTATAAGAATGTTTGAGGATCTGATCTTTAAGTGTAAAAACAGTACCATTCAGAGACTTTAAAAAAATTTCCCAAGCTCAGCTTAATTTTATGTTATAATGATGGGATTTATCTCACCTAATATATCTGTACTCTAAGCTTATTATATTAGCCTTCCTTTAGTTAATGAGGAAAATAGGCACATTTAAGGCATAAAGTATCTGGCCTGTATTAGTCAAACCAATTGTGCTTTAGAGTGTCTGTAGAAGTCTCCAGTATAAACAGAATCTCAAAACCTAAATCAAATATAGACAATCTACATTTTGTCCGATGAAACCATCAAATGAGATTAAGTTAAACACAGTACCAGAGGAAGCAGATGTTGAAAAACAACCACCTGGAAAGGATCCTACGCAGCCTCAGATTCCCTGGTTTACTAGTCTCAGTTATCAGTATTTCAGCCTTAGTCCTACCATGTAATTCCAGCTACCTACACTCATGGTGTGGAGCCAGTTCGAGGGGAAGAGGAATGGGGGAAGGGGAAGGGAAGTTCCATGAGTAATCTGAAAGTTGCTCTCCTAAATTTCAGGGTCAGTCCTCTGCTACTTGTTTTCTTCATTCACCTCAGGATCTTTAACTCCACCATTTCATGGTCACTACAGCCAATGCAACCATTATTTATTCTATCCCTGACCAGTTTTTCCCTGTCTGTGAATAGCAGATCCATCTGTGCATCATCCCTTAGCCTATCCAGTACCTGTGTCAAGAAGTTATCCCTGACATCCTCCAGAAATCTTCTGTGTTCCTTATGTCTTACTGTGTTCCCCTTCCAGAAGACACCAGGGAGAGCACAGCCCCCCCCACCCCGTAAGAGCCAGAGACTTCTGAGTTGTTTAAAGAAGACTTCATCTGATTTTTCATCCTGATCAAGTGGTTTGAAACAAACTTCCATCACAATGTCAACCTTCACATCTTGACCCAAAAGTGAAGTAGATTTTGTTAGTGAGAGGTAGAGCACTAATAATTCCAAACTAATGAGTTCAGCTTTGGGAAAAGGTTTACTGTGATTTATTAGATGGTATACAAGACTGCATAGCAGGAAATCTGGACTCTGTGCCCAGTTCAGCAATTCACTTGGTGTTTGACCTTGAAAAGTTATTTTGTGTACATGTCTTTAACTTCATAATAAGAAAAAAAGTCTCCCCTCTTTGCTCTCAATTTAAAATAGCACTCAGTAAATCTGACTTATTCTATTTGTTCGAATATTATATTGGAGCAGCAGCCTTATTGAAAATTTAAAGGAGCTATGTTCAGTAAACATTTTAAAAGCTTTCTTTGTTACAGTACATTTTGTTCCTTCTGAGCTTAAGTGAGTACAAAATGTTTGCAAACTTGTGTTCCTGAAATCTCTCTAGTAAATATGCTTGCATCTTTCCAGACCATAAAACTCCTTCTGGCTGCTAAATTAGCAGGATCCTAGAAGAGTACAAGAAAAATATTTTCTTTTAAACACTTTCCTGGAGACAATCAAATATAGGTTTTATTCCCCTGTAGGTGACAAATGTAACAAATGTCAGTCTATTAAAGGGTGGAATAATACTTATGGAAAATAGATGTTTCTTTGTGCTATTTTCTCATTATATCTGCATTAGAAAATGAATATAGGTATTTTCTATATATAATCTTGTATATACATATAGACATTTGGATCTTCATCATAAGTCCATGTAAACAACAAAGGCTATGTAATGCATCAATTAAACAAGCCGCAGTCTCAATTCAACAGTCTAGCAACAAGCAACAACAAAATTCTACTTACTACATGAATAAAGGTGAAATATAAAGAATAGACAGTTTATGGCAAACAGTTACAAGAAGTTACAATGACTAAAATACAAAAGAAAATAATAAACTATTCTACATACGGTATTATTGAAAAAAAGTATTTGAAATAGTTCTTGATAACCAAATGCCAGGGTATCAAGAAATTGTCACCTCATTTTGCTCTATTTCTCCTGTGTGCTTTGCACTTTTGTATAACCACTAGGTTTTTCTTGCTTCTAATGGGTTTAAAGTGCATGCCTGATCAGAAACCAAATACTATAATCTCTGAATATTACCTTTCTTTCTCAGTCCAAATTTCTGTCTGGATGGCAGAACTTAGTCCAATAACTCTTGAACCTTGCATCACGTTTACTTCGTGTATAGAACATACGGAAGAGGTCTATAAAAGTTAGATGTTTAAGTAAAGTAGCATGTCATTTGCAGAAGATTGTGAAAATATTTTGAAGGATTCCTCTTTCAGTTATCCAATAGTTACAGTCCCTGTTGTGGAGACATTATTAGTTTACGCTCAAAGATAGTCTCTCCTGAAACACTATCAGTTTTATAAAGTCTTAACTTTCTCCACAAAGTACATTAAGACAAAATTCAGTTTGGATCAAAATACCAGCAATATTCCTAACTAAGCTTTCTGGAAAATCTTCAGGAAAAACTTAAACCAATTTTCTAAATTATATTTCAGTTTTGAAAGCCTCCTTCTGGAGAGCTTTTAGAAACACTAGTGTTTCACAAAAAAAACCACCAAAAAAACCCGCAAAAAAAACCCCAAGGCACATCTACTCATTTAACAATAAAAATTTTGTTTAGAACTGCAAAAAAGCAAAGCTATTCCTCATTCTCTTCTAAATTCATCAACCAACCAGTAAATTTAGAATTTGCAGGATTGTCAAATGATATGTCTCAAGACCTTGAAAATAGCATACATAAATTCTATGTTATATAAGGGTCACTGTAGTATGCCTATAGTATATTTGTGACAGATGAGGGATGGGTTCCTCAACAAACAAGTAAGGAAGTTGTGGATGGAGTAGGCAAGCCAAGGGCCTGGGGTGATGGGAACAGAAAGGACAGAGCAATCAACAAAATAGAGCTGAAACGGAATCACCTCAAGTGTAGGCATGTAGAGACGGAAACGCAGGTGAAACAGCCTTAAGGAGAACGCTCTCAAGCCTGTACTGGGGAATCAGCATGCTTGGGTGCCTCTCTGAAGGGCCTCTTCAGTAATGCACATAACATGGAGTTAGAAGAAAAACAGGAGTTAGAAGTCTGTGCAGTTGCTGGGCTATGACCTCATTGGGATTAGGGAGTCATGGTGTGATAATTCACACAACTGGGGTGCTGCAATGCATGGTTGGATGGATACAGGATTTTTAGGAAGGACAGGCCAGGAAGGTGAGGAGGGACTGCTGCACTTCCTGTGAGAGAGCAACTGAAGTACATGGAGCTCTACCTTGGGATGTGTCAGGAGCCAGTTGAGAGCTTAAGAGTTCTGTTGTAATGGGTATTTGCTATAAAAGTCCTGATCGGGAAGACAAAGTAGATGAGGTCTGTTCAAACAACTGGAAGAAGCCTCACAGTAAGAACCCTGGTCCTCATGGGAAATTTAACCTGTTTGGAAGGATCCTAAGGGACACGGCCCTGGAGGTAAGGTGGCTGCAAGAGATATGGTCCTCCAACTTCAAGAAAGGTTCATCCCAACAAGTAGGAAATCAAGCAAAGGCATCAGAAGGCCTGCATGGGTAGCAGGGATGTCCTACTTGAACTCAGACATAAAAGGAAGTATGCAAAGGTTGAAAGCAGGTGCAGGCAACCCAGAAGGAGAATGGAATTGCTGTCCCATGGTGCAGGGATGAGATTAGAAAAACCGAGATCGACCTGGAGCAGAATCTGGCAAGGGATATGAGGGGCAATAGGAAAGGATTCTTCAAGTACATAAATAGCAAAAGGGAGTCAAGGCAAAACATGGGTCTGCTGCTGAATGGAGCAAGGGAAGTGCTGACAAATAAAACAGAAAAGGCGAAGGTACTCAATGCCTTCTTTGCCTCAGTCTTCAGTGGCAAGACCAGCCTTCAAGAATCCCAGACCCCTGAAACCAGCGGGAAAAGTCTGGTACAAGGAAGACCTACACTTGGTGAAGGACAACTGGTCAGGGAACGCTTAAACAAACTGGATGTACATAAATATGCTCATGGGGTCTGAGAGCTTGCATCCATAAGTGCTGAGAGAGCTGGCTGATGACATTGTGGGATCACTCTTGATTGTCTTTGGACAGTTATGGTGACTGGGAGAGGTTCTGGAAGACTGGAAGAGAGCACATGTCACTCCTGTCTTCAAGAAGGAAGAACTGGAGAACTACAGACTGGTCAACCTCACCTCAGTACCTGGGAAGGTGATGGAGATAATCCTCCTGAAGAGCATTTCCAAACACATGAAGAACAAGGTGATCAGGAGTAGTCTGCATAGAATTATGAAGGGGAAATCATGCTTGACCAACCCATTAGCCTTCTACAATAAGTTTACTAACTTGGTGAATGAGTAGTGGATGTTATTTACTTTGACTTGAGTAAGGCTTTTAACAGTCTCCCATAACATTCTCTTAGACAAGCTGATGAAGTACAGGTTACATGAGTGCACAGTGGTG
The DNA here is from genome assembly GCF_965183815.1 of Platalea leucorodia. Lineage (NCBI taxonomy): Eukaryota > Metazoa > Chordata > Aves > Pelecaniformes > Threskiornithidae > Platalea > Platalea leucorodia. The sequence goes on along the minus strand of NC_138828.1, from coordinate 62,254,735 downwards.
TGGTTGAAAATTGGCTGAATGGCTGAGCCCAGAGGCTTTTAACCAGTGGCACAAAGTCCAGTTGGAAGCAGACCACTAGCAGTGTACCCCAGGGGTTGATATTGGGGCCAATACTGTTCAACCTCTTCATTAATGACCTGGACTATGGGACACTGTACCCTCACCAAGTTTGCAGATGATATGAAATGGGGAGGAATTAGATTATTGTGGTGGGTTAGCCTTGGCCAGTGGCCAAACACCCTCCTCCCCCTTTATTGCTCACTTCCCCCTGCCCCCAGCAGCACAGAGGGAGAAAACAGAAGGAAGAGGAATGAAAGTTCATGGTTCAAGATAAAGATAAAGAGAGATTACTTCTCATTACCATCACTGGCAAAACAGACCCAACTTTGGGAAGATTAACTTGATTTATTGCAAATTAAAACAGATATTTAATTACTGATTCAGGCAGTGGAAAACAAAAAGGCAAACATTAAAACAGCACCTTTCCTCCCTCCTTTCTTAGGCCCAACTTCATCCTGGATTTCTTCCCCATCCCAAGTAGCACAGGGAGGATGGAGGTGGGGGCACGAGAATCAGTACATATTGGTTTCTAACTGCCAACCACCTGTAAAGCAGCTTTGCTGAGAAGGATCTGGTGATCCTGGTGGGCAACAAACTGTCCATGAGCCAGCAGTGTGCCCTCTCATTAAAGCAGGCCAACTGCCTCCTGGGCTGCATTAGACAGAACATTGCCAGCAAGTCGAGGGAGGTGATCCTTCCCCTCTACTCAGCACTGGTGAGGCCACACCTGGAGGCTGTGTCCAGTTCTGGGCTCCCCAGTACAAGAGAGACATGGACATACTGGAGAGAGTCCAATGAAGGGTCACTAAGGTGGTTAAGGGACTGAAGCATCTCTCCTATGAAGAAAGGCTGAGAGAGTTGGAACTGCTCAGCCTAGAGAAGAGAAGGCTCAGTGGGTACAAAAATGATGTGTGGAAAAATCTGACGGGAGGGAATGAGGAAGACTGAGCCAGACTCTTCTCAGTGGTGCCCACTAACAGCACAAATTAAAAAATATGAAAATCAATCTGAAAACAAGAAAACACTTTTTTACTGAGAGAGCAGTCAAACACTGGAACAGGTTGCCCAGAGAAGTTGTGAAGTCTCCATCTGTGAAGATATTCAAAAGCCATCTCAACATGTTTCTGGGCAACCTGCTCTAGCTTGAGTAGGGGGTTTAGACTAAATGATCTCAAGAGGTCGCTTCCAACCTCAACTATTCAGGGATTTTGTGAATAGCCCTTTTACAAGGCAATACTTTTAAGGCAGTAGGTGTTATACCTGAGCCATTTGTAGTGTAAAGATAATAAATAACACATTTTTTGTGCTACTGCAAAAGGATCCTTTTGTGCTCTTCTGTGCATCTCCCATGAACACTTTGAAATTGTATTTAAATACCAAAGCTCCTGTTAAATGTGTCCATCGTATGACAGCAGAAATACCCAATATTGCATTTTCAGACCTGCCAAATCCAAATAATTGCTACTACTGATGTATATTTTGAAGCCCAAGTTGCCAAAATAAGGATCCATAAGGACAAAGTCATTCTGGAGTTTTATCTTCACAATAAAATATTCAATTTTAGAGGCCAGTTTATTCTCTTCAGCATAAACAAAACCACTATTTACAACCTTCCATTAGACTACTCACATGGTGTGAAGAGTCCTGAGCATAATAAGGCCGTCATCCTCTAAAACATTCTAAAACAGTGGCAGAATTAACATTATAAATGATGAGCTGTAGGTTCTCCTCCTTTTATAGATATACTGTACACCTATTGAGCTACACTTATAAAGAGTAGTGTTTCAGAGGTAGCATGTTTAACCTTCATCTCATTCATGTAATATTGGCCATTGTCAAAGATGCTATTTGTAAACTAGCTACCCTATTGGTCTTTTCTGCTGTGGTTATAGTGTCTTTATGTTCTTATATGTCAGAAAAAGAAAAATGGTAATAACATGGCAGCACTGGTAAACTCTTCCCTAGGTCTATAGTGATTTAATTCTACATGGACAGTTGTATTCATCTCGATAAATTATACAAAAATGCAACTTTAGCTTCCTAGGATATTGAGAATTTGTATTTTCAGATTCCTTAACAGCATTATATTTTCGTTTCTTGATGATCTGCATTTCATTAACCATTTTTTTTTTAATGCTGAATTGTTGACTCTTGGTTTGTACTCAGCCATATGCCTTAGTTAATTAAGTTCGTTTGTTCATGCTACAAGGACTTTGCACTGTTCTGAAGCAAGAATGGGTAAAATCAGGGGACACTCACTCAGCTGGTAAGCTGTCAGTCCATCATAACTTGAATATTGATTTTGGAGGGTTGGTGACATTCTCTAGATGTACGTGTCAAGTTTGTTGACAGAGAGCTCTATATTTAATTGAATGTGATGTCTGTATGTGAAGTGATGAAGTATGTCAGTGATGTATATGCTCTTCCTCCCCTCCCCTCCAGCCCCTTCCAATATATTCAATGGAGTGTTATGAAATTCCACACTGTTCTGACAAAGCTTTCTTTAACTTCATAAATTGAAAAGCTGGGTCTGCTCTCACATAATTTCCTCACAGGTACATCTTCACTGGATTGTGAGACAAAAAACAAGTCCTGCCCTTTTAAACACTCATTCAGTTCTGAATGTTTGTGTGAAGGATAAAGGTGAATGAATATGTAGCAATTCATATTATAGCTTTAGGCTGTCTTAATAAAAGCTTTGCGTGTTCTACAGACCACTAACATTCACCCACTGGCAAATTCATAGTCTTATGCCATTCTTACTCTAATCATCAATATTACGCTAACAAAACAAAACAAATTGGTTGAATCTCAGGTGACAGATAATCATCTTACTATCCATGCCATGCCTTGCATATTTAAAGTATGAAAAAGAAATGAGAAGTTAGGGGATTTCTTACCTTCAGTTATCATCATATTTGATCCTGCAGAGCAACTCAACTCAGAGGGGGTCTTCCTATAGTACTTTTTTCTATCAATTATCTTGACCCATGTTCATTTAAGTGGACTGTTGTTCTCAACCATGAAAAGCAAAAAGAAAACAGTATCTCATAAAGCTGCTGGGATATTCCTGCCTTGTAACTAGTCCTCCTTGCCTTGAATAACAACCAAATGCATATGTTTATAAAACCTGGTTGTCAGCTTTCACTTTGTGTTCCTGTTTATCACAGTTACCTCTCACGGATTTCAGAGATTAGACTTTTTGCAAAAGGAGATTTATGTTAAATTTTTTAAAAGCACAAATGTACATTTGCAGACATATGCAAGGGGAAATAGTGATGCTGTAATATCCCATTAAATAAGAGATTATATGTATCTGGAAAATACATATCTATCTGTAAACTCAGAGTAGGCTCAGCAGGCAGATGCAAGGCATTCGTTAGGACAGCAATTCATACACTTTCACCAGCCAGGAAAATATATTCTTGTTCCAACAGAGAGATTGCAGAACCAAGGACAAAGGGAACTGACTGACTAACTGAGAGTAATGAATGTAAGGAAAGGAAAAATATTCCCACCAGGCAGAGCAAGGCAATGATTGCGGTCTGCTTCCAACAGAAGAGGTATCAGCACAAGCCAGAAGCACTGATGAACAGCTCAGTGAGTGGAGTTAGGAAACGGAAGAGAATAAGATACCATCTCTAAATTAACAATGAAATTGTACAAGGTAAAGGAGGCACCAGTCTATCAACATTTTAACAGTTCATATAGCTGTAACAGCAAATCAACATGTCCATCAGAGTCTTTTTTATTTTGTTGATATCTCCAAATGGGGAAGGAATTTTCCCCAAAACAGTAAGAAGTCATAATGTGGCTGTACCTAGCCAAAATATAGTACAAAAAGAAAAACAATAGTTCTTTAATTCTTTAATATGAATCTGATTTCTGAAACTACATGTTTGAACCACTTCAAACATAAATATCATCCTCTTGCTCAAAATCTCCATTAGATTTTAGGTTTTTCAGCAAATGAAGTTTGAGTCAAACCTTTTGTGTTAATGTGTTTTCCTTTCTCTGTCTCTGTCTACACTAAAACATCATTATCTACACTAACATGAGAATTTTTAATGCACCAAGAATTCTTCATCTGATGTGAGCTTGGAAAACGAAAACTTACCTTATTATACCCTTGCTGGCTGAAATTCTGTGGGATCACATCTGACAGGCAATAACACTGGCTCAAAATTTCTGTGATGGAGGCTGCACCAACTCTCTGAAGAAAAAAAAACTCTTTAAAAAAATAGATGGTGATTGTACTAAGTTTTGTGTTAGGAATCCAAATAGGCTTTCAAAAATCTTTCTGCTTTAAACACAGTTTGACATTTAAAAATTGAAGTCCTTTACAAAGTCACATATTTTCTGACGTGTTTAAGTACTTTATGTGTTCAGTAAATGTCATAATGCCATTAATTCTCTTTGCAGAGACATGCAATTTTATCCTGTTATCAAAGGGGATTGCACTGTAGTCAACCAGTGGAGTGTTTTTCTGAACAATGGAAGTCTGGAGCGGATTTGTCTGTAAAAAATTCAAAACTAATTGCTTGGAATTTGGGGTTCAGTGAGTGTTTGCACCTCAAGTATCTGAGCAAAGTAAAAACAAATTTTCAGGTTATTCAAATCCAGTTTTCTTTTTACCCAATTGGTCATTTTGAAAAGTATACTCTGTAAGTGACAAGTATCCCCCCCTTTTCTTTATAATTTTAATGTGAACTTTTTTTGGCATCCTAGTACTTTTATCACATGACTAAACCAAGGAGGTTGCTAAGCAACCTTCTGCAGCCAGGGGAAAGCACAGGCAGTCTTAACAGAAGATTTATGTTGGTGACTGTAATACTAAGAAAAAATTAACAGAATATCTAAAATCCTCCATTGTTTTTTAAAACCCTTTTAGCCAAACATCAGTAATTTACTAAATCAAGAGTCATTTGAGAAAATGCTGCAGCCACACCACTTTTTCACATAAACCTTCTGGGAAAATAAATGGGTAAATAATACTTTTATATCGTGCTATTGCAGCCTTAAAGTATTTCTGTTCTGAGTTGTTATGGTATTTACAGAAGCTTTTGAAGATGATGGTCCTCCTCAGTTAAATAAGGGAGTGTTTAGATGCTCCTTCTTGCAGTGATAACAGAAAAAATACGAACGTGCCAGGGGTCAGCCAGTGCTGACCTGGAGACAGCCGGCACCACGCACACAGCCCTGCTGCACTACCCACAGCCTTGGCCCCGCATGGCGCTGTCAGAGCTGCCTGGACAAGGAGGGGGTGTCTCCAGGCAGCACAGCTCTGACCAGCTCCCAGAGAACAGGGTAACCTGGCACAAGTCCGCTTCTGCTGACAGCTTTCCTGCACACACACAATTTTTTGCTGCAGCACTAGCATCCAAGCAATGGGATTTGTGACAGGGCAAGGTTAGTCTAAATCCCCATTTAAACAGCTGTCCAGGTCTGTTCTCAAGTCCAAATTAACCCATCATAAACACTGTTAATGCACTACCACCCATTCAGATGTGTGTGTCACCCATGCTCTGGAGCACGCTGGAGTGGGATTGCTGGCTCATGGGGGCTGAATGCATTAAACAAATATATGTGCCAGTATCCCATCCACCCCCTGACCTGGAGGCAGGCTTTACCCGGGTACCGTCCTGGGCTTTGAATTAGAGCAACCTTCAAGCAGTACATATGGAAAACACAGCTCATGAGATCTAGATCCTTTCATATGCTCTTCATATTGTAGCGTGCACCAGCAGGCCACTGTGGGGACAACCAGCCTAGATCCTATGCAGACTTGGGTGGTGGGTTTCCTAGCACTCTAATCACACCTTAGAAGTTAGTTAGTAATAATAAGACCCCGGGTGGGTAATTAGCTGGATTGCAATTTTACAGTAGTGCGAAAGGTGAAAAACAGCAGAAACACAAAGAAACTGGCATACAGTGAATAGTAGAGACAAACAAACCAAGCTTGTGAAACAGTGGCCTAACTAGATAAAAGACATTTGAAATTTTAAACAAAAACATTTCTACTGTTGTTTGATTTCTACTGTGTACAGAAAACCACAAATGTGTACTCTTTCATTGTATATGTACAGGTTTGCATCATGAATTTATCCTTTTAAATGAAACAACTAACACCACAAATTTTGGTAATTGGCTCAAAAATAAAATTACATCATGTAAATATTAGCTCCCTAGCTAATCTTTAAGATCCATTATTTATACATTTCCATTATTTCATTGAATTTTCATTACTTCTTGTTTTGCTGATCATTTGCTTTCCATAGGAAACATGCTTTTATTTTCCATTAGAATTTTTAAAATACCTAAATAGCTGCAGAGTTCTCATGTAAATCAAATCTTTATGTAACTCATGACTATTTTAAATAGGCCAGATTCTCCCATGAAGTACCTCTGCTTTGTGAAAACGAAAGAGGAATCTTCTACTTTCAATCTCTGTAGTAGATGAACGCCTCACAAAAGTTAATTAGTGTCTTCAGAATACCATTGTTTAATAGAGGAATGCTCCTGGAAACTAAAACACAATGTGTGACTTTCTCAAGGTTATCTGCAGAGTCAGTGACAAGAACTGCTACCTCTACGTCTCCTCTGTTACCGCTGTCTCCAAGAACTGCCACTTGTCCTCCTATATACTTCAGTGTTTCAGCCAGAACATGTTCTGTTACAGCTCTACCTGAGGTACCCCAAGAACCAGCAGTTCTTTTTATAAAGAAGCATTATTCCCTTTATACACATTGGGGAAATTATCGAGGTGAATTTATTTGCCCAAGTTCACAAAGGAGCTCAGTGACAGAAGAGGAAAAATAACTTTTTTCACTTGTTTCTCCCCTTCTGGGTCCAAATCCAATACCCCATTCTCTCAGCCACAAGGCATAACTTGTTGTAATGGTATCAGCTCTTTTCAAGGAAAAAATCACGTGAAGGCATACACAGAGGCTTGTTTATAATCATCAGGGACTAGGAGGCAGAACGCTAAACCAGGTCTGTACACAGAAACCTGAAAGATAAGAGAGAACACAGACAAACTTCATATCTGTTCTCAAGGCCACTTGGCTTTTTAGAGGTTTAATTTTGCAGATTACCAAGAGGGTGTCTTGCAAGCTGGGGTCACTTCAACTTAGCTCCCAGCAGTGTGGTAAATCAGATCCTGTCCACGTAACTGCAGTATAAGCTCTCGTTTGGAAGAAAAATCTACCCTTAGGAATCTATCATGGTGAAAAAAACACTGCAAAAGGAAATGCACACCATGGTGCCTGTGAGAGCTGACAGTTCAGCCGGCAACAAAAGTAGATCTAGGAGTGAAGTACGCAAGTCCTCCATTCATCTCCCTGAGTGATAATTCTAAAACCTATTTTGCCACTAGTGAATGTTAGCTCACTGCAGAGCAGAGAATGAAAGAAAAAAGGATAACACTATAATAATCAGCAATTTGTTTCTCCCCATAAGAGGCAGAAACTGAACTTCAAGCAGACTTTTTAAAGATGCTTCCATTCTGCTGAGTGAAATCCTGACTTCACTGAAATCAAGAGTATTTTTACCACTAAATTCAGTGGGGCTAAGATTTCATCCATGATTTACCCAGTTTAATCTGTACAACAAGCACTAGGATGTGTATTTTCAAGAGCTCAGTTCTCAATGCTGGTTCTCTTTAAAATATGGCACTTTATTGCAATGCTTAAGGAGAAATTAAGCCCTTTAGAAAACCTAGCAAAAATAGTCCGCATAGTTCAATTTGATAAAAGCCTTTTGGCATTTGGATTTCTAATATGTTAGATTAGATTGCAAACTACTGGGATACAAAGCTAAAAATATTAGGGTAAATTCAGTGACAAGTATCTTGTACCCAGGCTTTTGATACCTAAATATCTGTAAACAGTAATTAAATATTAGAGTTTCTTACTTAACAGAGTTGTATATCTACAGGCCAGTGTCAGGATGCTGAATTCCCTGCTGGTCTGTAGAATTATCTGAAGGAAAGCTGATCTTTGCTGATCATCAAGTGAAGTGAATAAGCATTAGGATTTCTGGCATGCGAGGCAGGGGCTACAATTAAAAAAAGCAGCAGCATCAACAAATAATCATAAGTAATGTTCATAAACCTTTTAGGAAAGTTCTGCTATGCAAAGAATAACTGGTATTAGAAACAGACCCCTTATCTCTGGAAAACACATTTGTTAGGCTTATAAACAAGATATAAATTATGTATACCCTTGCTGCTGTGACAAAATACAACAAATACATTAAAAACCCATTTCATTAAATTTTAAATAAATTGCAGTTTTAACTCATGAGGAGATTGTTTATTTCAAGAGTTTATTTTTTTCTAACTTTGTTTTATCCTTATATGGCAAAAGTTGTTGCCAACTCCTTCAGAAAAAAATATTACCATTAATGCTGTGAAAAAGTAATGACTCACACAGCCACCAGAAAAAAATAATTTTTTTTTTCAGTGCACAAGATTAATGGCCCTGTCCCCTGGCCATTCTGTGGTGTTAAAGCAGCAAATTACAATGGCAGTCACCAAAAATTTTGCGCACAAATTTGGAAGGAAAAAAGTACTTCTCAATAGTCCTCAAAGACATTTCAGTCTTCATGATTTCATGAGGTGGTTGAAAGTTTTTTTTCCCCCAAAACACTTGAGCTTTCTTCATTGCAGCTGCAGCCTCTGCTAGCACAAACAACTGTTTCTTTCTCTATCAATTCTAGTTTCTATGACAGTGATATTCAGGTAGCATAATGGTTTATGCTTGTTTTTTTTTCTTTTAGTTGATCTTTCTGTGCTTTCCCTTTTCTCCTCATGTTCATCATTTCTTTTCATACTCCACATTCTGTACCACTCCCCTCACATCAGACAAGATTCTCCTATCTGCCCATACATCATAGCCTCTGTTTTTAGGTAACAAAGACTTAAGAGAAGCATAACAAAAAGCTGTAGTGGCAGAATGTGCTCTTTAATGACACAGTTTTTGCAAGAAACCTCAGACAGTATAGCTACCTATCGATAATATTACTATTAATATATCCTACCTACAAAATCTGTTTAATTTAGGAGGAAAGCAGGCAATAAGTGGGTTTTGCATGTTGCATCAGTTAGCAAATCATTCTACCTATAAATTAGGTGCACTTGTGAAAGGTCAGAGGTTTTTGGTTTGGTTTGGGTTTTTTGTTTTTTTTGGTTTTTTTTTGGTTTGTTTTTTTTTTTTTTTTTTCCCCAGCAAACTGGTGTAGCAGCCGAGTGGATTTTCAGTTTGTAGAAAAGTATGGTTGGCAGTATCAGCAAACTGAGGCCCTTTTAATCTTTTGTTCTGACAGATACTCAGAAAGAAATTCTATAGCAGCTGAAGCAAAGTAAAGTAACTGGTTTTGTTAGAAAAAGCATAGCTGATCTAAACTACGCTTTCAAATATACAGGAGCTTTATCCATTTAATCTTATTCACTCCACAGCAGAACCTTTTAAAGGAGGAAAAAAATGCAGGACCATTCAGTGGAGTCAAACGCTTTCTCTACATCAAAGTACAATAATGTTTAATGCTTCTCATTGTTTCAATGGTCATGTGTACAATTGAGGAGGGCTAAATACAACATTTGAAGCTGGCCCTTTGTCATAAAGCTGGATCGATCAGGTGGAATGAAATTCCCTTCAAAAGGGATTTTCAAAACCACTAAGCATTGGCCTACACTGCTTTAACTGAAACTAATAGACACTGCAGACAGAGCAAAGGTGTATGGTCTCTCAGATAGTTTAGGCTGATAGCCTGAGGAGAAGTCCATGGGAGAATGAAGCACTTGGATTTCAGAAAAGTAGGGGGTTTATTCTCAAGAGAAATATTGAAATAAAGTCCCAGTGATTAAATTCTAAATACTTATCTGACAGAAGCATATCTAAGCATTGCTGATATACTTTAAAAGGAAAACATCTTCACCTGATCAGTGGGCGTTACTACGTATGAATAAATAAGTTATGGGTAAAATAAGGTGTTCCTACATTAATTGCAGAAACTACAGGGTAGTATCTGACAGCCATTTTCAAAGGTGAGAGAATTGCCATATTCCAGAATCCAGAAAAAAAGTGGCTCATTTTTATTTCCCCAGTTAGACTTTAATTTCCAGTTGAGGTAATTTGATACTTCATGCATTTGCTTGGGTTTGTTAAGAAAGATGGACTGCAATACATCAATAGTTGAGTTTTGGACAGTTCAGTTCAACAGACAATTTACACTGTTATTCTGAATAGCTACTTCGAAAGTTTTACTGCGTAAGGTCAGGGAAGGTTTTCTGATGCTTTTCTTGAAAGTAAAATTAGATTTTAGATTGAAGGAAATTATGAGTTTGGAGATTTTGAAGAAGGGGAGATTTCAGCACAACCTACCTTGTGGAATAATAATTCCAACTTTCAGTTTGACCAGTGGTCTAAGAATTCTCATGCTTTGAGCCTTCATTCATTTTGCCTAGAGGTAAAGAAAAATCTTTATATACGAATGAGAGAGAATCTGGAATTAGTAGCCATGTTGACTCCCTAATAAACTGAAATCCTATAGAAGATTGGATGTTCCTTTTAATGTGAAACTCACATATTAAAAATGTAATTCTTCTCCTGGACAGGAAAAAGATCTTACAGAACAACTCTAAATTTACAGAGCAGTTGAAATTTCTACCTGTAACAGTGTCCAGACTGACCTCCCATTCCTCCTATGTCCTTCAGGCATTACATCTTACAGGTGTAACTAGCATATCTATTTTTAAGTGACTCGTGCAGTTCTCCGACACTCAAATGCAATACACTGGTTTTCACCGGAGTAATCTTGACTTAGAGTCACAACATGGAACACTGGATATTGCTTAAATTATTTATTTAGGACAAAAGCATAAGGAGGAAAGCAGACTTTATACCAACAGAACAAAAAGAAACAGTCAACCAAGTACACAACCAAATTCATAAAACAAGCCTAATATGTCTAAAGTGGATGGATATCCTGCAAGATTTCATGTAATTTTCCTTGATTTAGAAACTATTTCAGCATCGGGGGGGGGGGGGGGGGGGGGGGAGAGAGAGAGAGAGCGCTCTTCAGAAACTGCCTTTTTGCTCTTCCAGCTTCCTCAAGGATCACAGCACTTTTTAAACTTTTCCTGACATACCAACACTCATTTTTTAGCAAAGATTTTAATATCATTGGAGACAACAAAACAATCAAAAATCAGTGAGGCTTTCCGTTGCAGGGCCTATGGGTTCCTCATCTGCAACCGCCATTATCTCTGCACTACGGAAATTTAGTGGCATAGGTTTTTAACCAACATCTTGATTTATAAACTTGGATCAATATATTTGCAATGCATTCATTATGTTTAAAAAAAATGTGGAATTTGCAAAATTCTAAGGCTACAACACAGTTAAATAGCAATTTTTATATAATTCACAAGGCCCAATAAAGGATTCATACAAATTTTAGGTTGCTATATATCAATTGTAGTACTAATACTGTCATGTTCTAAGAAGACACATGCAGAAAAATTGTTGAGGTGGTTTATTACTAACAGCAAAGTAGATAAGAGCAGAATGTTTACTTTTATTTGGGGTGGATTTTAAAGAGAATAATAAGCAAGCAGCAGTGCTGCAATTGTCCAGCTATTTTTTTTGTGTGCACTTCTTCCCACTCAGAAAATCTGTGTCTGTGCATAATAAACAACAAAAGCACAGAGAACAGCACAGTCTTATCAAACTTATTTTCCACCCAGAGAAAGAAAATATTGAAAATTTTCTAACCTAGTTAGTAATTTGACAATTGTTACAGATTTAACATGCAGAAATACAGTAATTTTTCTTCTATTAACAGAGAGAAAAAAATGTTTCCAGTGTGTGTTTCCATGTGAGTTATTTTTTCACATTCTATAAAACCTCCTTTCCTTCACATGAAGTTAGGTATAGATCTTATTTTTCATTAACAGATAGCTTCTGAGACTGCTCACATTGAAACTCTAGCATTTACTCATCCCAAAGCCTTCCCTCTCCCCCCCCCCGATATTGATCTAGTTGCAGTGGTAAAATACTAAAATCTTGCATCATTTTAAATCTAATTTCTTCCACCATCCAAATAATCTGTAAGTATTCAGACAGAACATATTTCCAGTTTGAAAGTTTATATCTTTTTTTTTTTTGTCTGTTTAATATATTTTTCCCGTGTTTTAGACCCTATCCTGCCATACAAATAGAGAGGGAACTGGTAGACAATAGAAAAGCATTATTTATTATTTTGCCATTGAAAAGAAGATAACCAAAAGGTATATTTGAACAGGAGAGTCTGCTTGCAATTTTGGTAAATTTTTAGCGTTAAGATTTTTTTTTTTTCCTATTTCCAACAGCCTAATCAATTTAATATCTTTCCTAAGACCTTGTCTGTGTGCGTGAAGCATAAATCAAGAAACCATGAAGTAATTAAAATCTCAAAATCTCATTGCCAAAGTCTAATTCATACAGCCCAAACCCCAGTAAATTAAGTTCATATGAAATAAAAATCATATTTCTAGCTATCTGCTGTTGTGGTTTTGATATTTGAAGTTTCCAAGGAGAATAAAACAACTTTTTGCTCATTTTACAGGCTGTTTCATTTCTTAGACATAAGGAACATAGAATCATAGAATGGTTTGCGTTGGAAGGGACCTTTAAAGGTCATCTGGTTCCAACCCCCCTGCCATGGGCAGGGACACCTTCCACTAGATCAGGTTGCTCGAAGTCCCATCCAACCTGGCCTTGAACACTTCCAGGGAGGGGGCATCCACAGCTTCTCTGGGCAACCTGTTCCAGTGTCTCACCACTCTTATCTTAAAAAATTTCTTCCTTGTGTCCAATTTAAATCTACCCTCTTTTAGTTTAAAACAGTTACCTCTTTTCCTAACACTACAGGCCCTGGTAAAAAGTCCTGTTCCATCTTTCCTGTAAGTTCCCTTAATATATTGAAAGGCTGTAATAAGGTCTCCCTGGAGCCTTCTCTCCTCCAGACTAAATAACCCCAACTCTCTCAGCCTTTCTTCATAGGAGAGGGGTTCCAGCCCCTTGATCATCTTTGTGGCCCTCCTCTGGACTCACTCCAACAGGTCCATGTCTTTCTTATGCTGGGGCCCCAGAGCTGAACACAGTACTCAAGGTGGGAGTCTCACAAGAGCTAAGTAGAGTGGGAGAATCACCTCCCTCAACCTGCTGGCCACACTTTATTTTGATGCGGCCCATGATATGATTGGCTTTCTGGGCTGCGAGTGCATATTGCCAGCTCATATTCCATTTTTCATCCACCAATACCACCCAGTCCTTCTCTGCAGGGCTGCTCTGAATCTACTCATTGCCCAGCCTGTATCCAGGTTTGAGATTGCTGTGACCCAGGTGCAAGACCTTGCATGAGTTGAACTTCATGAGGTTCGCATGGACCCATCTCTCTAGCCTGTCAACGTCCCTCTGGATGGCATCCCTTCCCCCTAGAGTATCAACCACACCACTCAGCTTGGTGTTGTCCACAAACTTGCTGAGGGTGCACTCAATCCCACCATCCATGTCCCTGACAAATATGTTAAATAATACCATTCCCGATACGAACCCCTGAGGGACACCACTCATCACTGGTCTCCACCCGGACATTGAGCCATTGACTGCAACTCTTTGAGAGTGACCATCCAGCCAATTCCTTATTTACCAAACGATCCATCTGTCAAATCCATGTCTCTCCATTTTAGAAACACGTTGTGCCCGACAGTATCAAATGTTTTGCATAAGTCCATTATCCACCAATGCTGTAAGCCCATCGTAGAAGGCCACCAAATTTGCCAGGCATAATTTGTCTTTAGTGAAGCCATGTTGTCTGTCACCAACCACCTCTCTGTTTTCCATGTGCCTTAGCGTAGTTTCCAGGATTATCTGTTCCATGATGCCAGGCACAAAGGTGAGACTGACCAGCCTGTACTTCCCCGAGTCTTCCTTTTTTCCCCATTTTAAAAATGGGGGTTATGATGTTTCCCTTTTTCCAGTCAGTGGGAACTTCACCAGTCTGCCACGACTTTTCAAATATGATGGATAGCGGCTTAGCAACTTCATCTGCCATAAAAACAACAATGGCAGGTTGTCGTTTGGAGTTCATGCCCTGGATAAATCAATCTACTCCTTTGGTTTCTGTCCTGTCAGTATGCAGGAATTACCATTGCAGCCCTTATTAACTTCTTGCCCTGACAGATGTCAAGACAAGTTATTTAGAAAATATAAAAAACTATGGTACACAATCTAATATACAATCATACCATGCAAGGAGATTTTTCTCTGATGTCATTTTTTAAGACAGAGGACTATTATTTTATACTTTATCCTAAATCTCATGTATCATCTGTAATTTTAACAACCAGTGACAACGTTTCTGTTATCCTCACAGTTATAAATGTATATAAATTACTGCAAGCTAAGAGCAAGCCAATGTTGCTCAATAATTTGGTCAATAAAATAATTTGATATTAAAGTTCAGATCTGATTTTTTTATTTTTTTAATGACTTTCAGAAAGTAAGTTAACCTCTCTCTGGTAATTTTTCCCAAATCTATGGTGGGTTAAATCTACTTTTTGTCTTCAGCCAAAGAATATTGCATAACTGAGTACAAATTATGAATTACTATATTCCGCAGGAAAATAATTTTATGTGTTATATTTTCTGCTTTGTTGATATTGTACACATATAAATAAAAGATAAAACTACACCTTAACAGCTTTATGTTATCCATTACTCCACAGAGTTTATTCTTATCTGAAAAGACACACCAGTGTGTATATTACTGTCACCACTGAAGTACCTTGTTAATTTTGCAGCTGGAGATATTGAAACATACCAAAGATGAGAACTGTTCCAGTTCTCTCAAGAAAGCTATGCCAGAGGACTTGGAATTCCCCTAAAAGTAACTTCACTGTAAAATAACTTTTCCTTCTTCAGATATTCTTTCACATTTCTATTTGGTATTTCTATTTCCTTTTCCAAAACAAAACAACAAACCAAATTTAGAAACTGAGGTAGTAATAAGCAAAATAGTGATACTGTATTGTTTTCTCAGACCTATAACTTCAGAAACATCTATCCCATATTGCTTCAGGTTTCAGCAGCAGCACTACACTTCTGTTAGATCATAACTAACTCAGAAAGCATCACTTTTTCCTGGAGATGTGAGCTCCTTTTTTTTTTTGAGCATGGCATTATCATAAATATGTTTATGTCTTTTTCATCTATCATCAGTTACCAAATTATCTAGCTTTAATATTTCTTTCTAATGTTTCCCAAAAATCTCCTAAGTAAAAGGCAACTTGTATGAATGATAATTTCAGTGAAAGATATCAGTTTATATTCACCTCTCTTTTAGCCCATTAATACTGATTTTTAATCACCGTATTATTTCAGGTTTTTTCTGTGATGAAAATTCATTCATATCTTCCCAGTTTAGCTTTAGGGGTTTTTATTTTTCATGTTCTTACCTCTTTGAACTCTCTCACCAGTAAATTAGTCTTCTTTTGAAACACTGCTAAACAAATATGTTGCTTGAAAAATATTTTTTTATTTACTTCTGTTGTTTACTGGTGGCCCTGGTATTAAAGAGTACATTTTCAATGAGTGGTTATTTGATTTATCTAAGCAGAAGAAACTACACTGTATACTTAAAAATAAGTACATGGTCTTTTTGACACTTCACAAATACCTTTACAGGTTTTCAAAATATGCTAGAGACACAAAAAAGATCAATGAAAACAAAACTAATGATGGATCTCCAACAAAACACTGAAGGCAGTTTTTGAATCGAAAGAACACTTCGACTACATCCTAGTTATAGTTTAGAAATTCCACTTGGAGATACTCTACCCACAGCCTTCCTTTAAGCAACGTTACTGAAACTGACAAACCTTCAGAGTGAAAGCACTGGGAAAACGTGATGTCTGTATGGGTATGTCGCTTTGTAGGAATATGTCTCTGAAAAATAGCCCACAAAACAATGCATCATGTAGAAATGGTCAGTCTTAGCTTCATAACAGCTCATACTCTCTTGTAAAGTTCTACTTATTATTATTCATATTAAAAAGGTGGATTCGTATTTGTAGAGATTAACCAACGCTCCAATCCTCTGGTGCTTCAAAAAATTAATGAAGAAAAAGAGAGAAAGAAAAAAAGACTGAAAGAAAGAGAAAGAAAGAAAGAAAGAAAGAAAGAAAGAAAGAAAGAAAGAAAGAAAGAAAGAAAGAAAGAAAGAAAGAAAGAAAGAAAGAAAGAAAGAAAGAAAGAAAGAAAGAAAGAAAGAAAGAAAGAAAGAAAGAACAAGAAAGAAAGAAAGAAAGAAAGAAAGAAAGAAAGAAAGAAAGAAAGAAAGAAAGAAAGAAAGAAAGAAAGAAAGAAAGAAAGAAAGAAAGAAAGAAAGAAAGAAAGAAAGAAAGACCTTTGTTTTTCAAAATCACAATGAATTGTATTGTTTAGGCTTCCATGTCTTTAAAAAAAATGACACAGAATGTAAAGCAATAAGATGATGTACACACCCGGGATGTAGGTGAGGAAGAGGAAAAGGGAAAGACAAAAGAGTTCTATTAGACTGGAAAAATGTCAGTTGTATTATTATTTCTTCATAGCAGTAAGTATGCTGCAAAAGAAATGTAAGAGTTCATAAACTAGCCCCAATGTGTTGTCCAGTTTAGTGCACATTACAGTGCTGAAAGTAATAAGACATGTATAAATAAATTGCCTGTTCAAAGAGTCGATGCATACAGGTGTCTGAGATATGTCCTTTAGCATTCTCAAAGTATTTAACAGTTATTTCATGAAAATCAGTCCTCTCTTCACATATGGTTTTAGTATCTTTTTGATCTGATCAAGCTAGCAGATAACTAGGTGCAAAAGAGGTAAGCATATAATTTGCTTGAATTGTTCCTAGATGTCAAATTTGCTGAATTTTTATAGCATTGGTTTATTGACCTTTTGAACATGCATGTTTTTTTCTACTTTCTGTGAACGCTGGGCTCATTTGGAAAAGATTGTGTTATGGTTTGGTGAGGATTTTAAATGGAAACACCTAAATAAAGTGAATGCCACTGAATATTCAGTTGTTTGATGTGTGTTCTTTTATGGATTTATGACATTTGAATTCTATAACAGAACCCTGAAAATCAACCTTCCAATTCACAGGACTATAAAAATCATGAACATTTTGAGCTATCCTGAGGACACAAACAGAAAACTTTATCTTGGAGAAAAATATGATACTTGAACAAGGAAAATTTCCCAGAAGTTTTATCAAGGAGAAAAGGTCAAAATAGAAAGTATATTTGACATCTTCCACTGAAATAACTTCACAGTATTCATTCTGATATTTCTTTTCTTTTCAGTGTTGCAAGGGAACAACAATAAATAATTACTCTTTCTGTTAAAAAATCCAGGCAAAAAGGAAGATTATGCTTCTCCATACTTTACATAGTACTTTACATATTCAATGTTATTTCATATATGGGCAACTTCACTGTTCTCAGTTTCCTCTGCTGTTTGTGTACACCATGCTCTAAACAACAGCAGAAAGAAGTCTGGTAAAATTAGGGCATGTGTTTGCAATACCACAAAACTTATGAAACACTGTTATCATAGGGTATAATATGTAAAAATCTATTTCCTTTTTAGCTTTGACTCCACTAAATTTGAAATTCAGCAGATTACCATCCATGCAACCTCTACACAAAACACTTAGTAACCACAGTTTTAAACTTAGTTCCAGTTTTCCATTCTTGTATGTGTCTTTGGTGAGGTTAACTAACAGCAAAGGTGGGGAATAGAGAGACCTTTTACCAGAGAAAGGAAACAAAACAAAACAAAAAAAAAAAAAAAAAGAAAGAAAAAAAGAAAGAAGTCACTTTCCATAATCAGACACTCTTCCTCTCTGCAGGGATGTTCAAACAGTTAAGAGAGCACCTGCTGCTCATGGGACGACAAACATTTGTACTGCCAAAGAAAGTATTTTGTATAAAGCTGCGTGGTTCAACAGTGACACCCAGTGGCCAATGCTTTTGCCATAGCGACGCGTTTACTGAAGCTGCATTTCCCTGCTCTCTTGTCTAGTATGCTTTCTGCATGTAAGGCATAACTCAAGCAAGTCTGGTTTAATAGGATTAAGTCAAATATTGTTTGCTGTGTTTTTTTTTTTTTTTTTCTTTTACTAATGTCTTTTAACATTATGAACAGTATGCAGTGCACGATCTTTGCAAATATCTGTTTTAGATTAACACACTTTTACTAGTTAATGCTAAAAGTAACATATGCAGCCAACGTGAAAGAAAAAGGATGCAGCCAATGTGAAAGAAAAACGAAGGCAATTAATAAAGACAAAACGGTGTCTTGGCCTAATACTGTGAAAGCCTTTAAGTTTAAGGAGTGCTTATGTGTAACACAATATTATACTAACTTTAATTAATATTATATTAATATAATAATATTAGTATTTTAGTAACATTCCATTACCTAAAAATAAGCACACACATTACTTCTAGTAAGCAATTATCTATATGGTTGCACTCACATTTCTTCTTAAGTCCTGATCTTGCCAGTAAATCAACACAAAAGGACTGCAAATTCTTCCAGGCACAAGCTGTGTCTTAAGGTTTGTCGGCAGAATTAACTGAAATAGGAGGAAAAGAAAAAAGATCTCTATATATTTTTCTTTCAAAGTGCTAGGATATGGCTAACTAAAGTGTGTTCCCATATGGTATATGAGGGAAGGAAAAATATCTAAATTACTCTACCTGTAGTTTTCAAGCTAATCATTGCTAGGATTTTTTTTTCCTGCCTGATGTTGTGGATAGGAGTTTCACTTGTTATACAACAACACAGTTAATTTATTTCATTGAAGATGAACTTAATCACTTCTTCACCACAGGACTAGTGATATATGTACTGATCACTATATAAACATATGTATAAACATGTCTTACTCTCCTTGGATCATTTATTATCCAAAGAACGTAAACACTATCCTGCTTAGACTGGTGAACAGTATTTGTTGAATCACTGCCCTCATATGCAGTTAAGTAGTATAGCACTGATGGTAAAGCATAAAAATTGTAATGAAAATCCAGTGTTGAAAACCAGGACCCAAACTTTGAACTGAAAGTGAAAAAAAAAAACGCATAAGCCTACCACTGGAAGGATCAAAACTGCAGAGCAGGTGGCCTAATCCACAGATAGATTAGGTTTTCTAAAAAATACAGATGCATTTGAAAATGAAAAAAAACCTAAAACTTGTTTTCTTCTAACTGTAGCTTTGTTAATAAGCTGACACAAAGGAAAGCTTTCCAATAGGTTTTCTAACATTTTCCTGCAAATATTCTCTTCCAGTGGGATTTTCAAGTTCCATCACACAGTCTTGGTTTTTTTTAGAAAACAGTATAGTTCCCTTGTCTAAATGAAGTATTATCTACTTTAAAAAGACAGTTTTGAAATATGAAAAAAATGCTGTCTGTCTTTTCCTCTCTACATCAGTCAGTTTTGGAGGTACTGCTGCTTTCTATGAAGCAGATTCTAGTGTTCTGGCTAAGATTTCTAAAAAGTAGGCTTGCCTGTGTATTTTGTATTCCTTCTTTTCAGAAGTGGGAACATCAATACAGCAAGGCAAGCTAAGAACATATCCAGGTTCTTCTGACCAAAAAATGACTTGCAAGAGCTCAGAATCTATTACTGCTTGACAGATGGTAAGAACAGAATTCTATGGCATGGATATAAGATTAAATTCTATATGGTCTCTTAAAAAAAAAAAAAAAATCTAACAGTCTACAAATCTCTATTAAAATACATATATCCCAAAGTACTTTCTACAAAAAGGCTAGTTGCTTTCATACTTAAAACTTTAAAAAAATGATTTTTATGATGTTACCATTCCAAGGAGACATTCTCCTCCAAACATTCTCTCCACCGCCCTTCTACCTGCCAAGGATAGTCTGATTAACACTTCCCTCTGGGAAGCATTTCTGCTAGACCAACACTCTGCTTTATCAGCTCCTTTGTAGCTTAGTGAAACAGCATCCACGACCTTTCGAAGCCTCCTTGACCTTATTTTATAGTTTTCCATGGCTGAGAAATGTGATCACTTCTTCCAAAAGAATATTCAATAGCTATAGTCTGTCACCCCAGAAACTCTGTTGTCCCAGTTATTACTGGCAAATAAAAATCTAGCAGCTAGCTGGTATTTGATATAAACAAAGCATTTACCCACAGCAAATTTCCTCTGCAGAACAGAAAGTAGAAGTTTACATTTCAGCTCATAACCACTTACACTAGAAAAATTACACTTTATACAAGGAGAAATGGGGAACAATGAATGTGGCTCATTATTAGCTCTTAAGAGAAAGAAAGATGTAAAAGTAATTTAAGGATCAGTTCAGGATTTTTTGCATAAATTTAGTATGAAAACATTTACTAAAAAAAATACAAAAGCAGAGTCAGATCCTAAAAACAATGAACTGTTCATTATGGTACAATATTTTAATTACAATAAATGTAAATTTAAATGGAGATTAACGAAAACATTAAAAAAACAGAACAGGAGAAATTATTTTCTTCTCTTTTGCACAGAGATTGCTTTATAACAAGAACATGAGTATCTTCATATACATTTTTAGTTGTGCTATATCTATTACATATATAAAATTTGTACATGTTATTCCTGTGCTTCAGACAAGTTTTTCATTAACTGAAAAATTTATTGCAATTAATACTGTTCCATACCAGCTATATGGGAGGAACATACTGCATGATTTGTTGGACCAAGGAACTGCGATTCACAATCTTATTTTACAGTGAATATCATTTAAAGCAATCCTCAAAGAGGCATTCTTATATACTTGGATATCTTGGTTTTGTTATCGCCCACTTGACTAGTCTTTTTATCCACAACAGAAGACATTTTACCACTGATATTTAGCATCATTTAACTATGCCATTTTCATACAACAGAGCAAATTATACACTAGAGCTTTTCTCAGAGTGACACACATTAAATAAAAATATGCAGTTTTTAATTGAAAAAAGTATTTCGTTTGCAGTAACTCAATACAACTTACATAATCTATAGTGAAGTCTTAGTTTTTGGGCATAAACACACAAACAACCAAAATCTGTGTTGTAATAGTCCAGTAAAATCTACTCTTTATAGCCGTTCACTTACACCAGTGGGAAGAAAACGGATGGACTTTTTGATCAGGATAACTTTTTTCTGTCTCAGACACTACAGAAGCTGTTTAGTTTGAGGAGGGAGGATCTATGAGTGGGGAATAAGAAGTGTCTGCTCTCATTTCATAGCCCTGCAGTGTTATCTCCTCTATTGTCCTGTGTATGGAAAATTTTAGAAAATGCTATTGTAGTAATCATGGTCTTCATACTTCTTTCCAAGAGCTTCTAAATACTGTGCCCAGATCTTTTCTCTCATCTTATTCTGTTGCATGGATCTCAACCTCAGGTCCTTTCTCAAGTTTCAAATGATGTACACAGGTTCCTTGTCCACCACCTTTGCACATGGTAAGATAAGGAATTTATAGTCTTTACCAAGAAGTTACACAAATCCAGCTGATTGTTTGCCAGATGACTAAAATCTTTTATAAAACACTATACGCTGTCTCTTTCTTTCAGGTGGTATCTCTGGGAGCAGACACATTGGTGTTATCCAATGGGGTGTACCTTTCACTGTGACCATTTCTCCCTTTGCCTGTCAGCCATTTAGTGGAACCTACAGTTCTGGTAGTTGCATCACTATAAAATACAGTGTTGTACACTAAACCATCCTTCTGCAACAAGGGAAGCGAGCTTCAAAAAGGTGAATACAGAGAATGCTTCACAACTTCAGTAATAACTGTGTATTCATTAGAGCAAGTACTTCCTCTCTTGGCGAGTCATACTCTTTCTCCAGTTAATCCATGTCCTGTAGATTAATCCATAAAAAAAGTGGCTTTATGCTGGAAATAAAGATTTAAATATTGTTATGACACGCATGTTTATAAGGAAGTATTCAATGCTTCGAAGGTGCTGTAATCATCACTAAAGGAAAGGCAAGATAGAAAAATAAACACATACCTGATCACAAGACACAAACTCAGGAAACTGAGTGACCTCCTGGCAAATCAATGATAGTGCAAAGGATAGTGCATTCTTTTAGACTTATCCCAGAAAAACAGTAGGCTCAATATTCTTCAGCTTTCATTAAATTTCAGAATAAATTGGAAGAGGGAAATATGATATTTTTCATGGAACGCTAACTTATTCAAGCATTCCAACATTTTGTTTCTACATAAGGCAAACTTTCCATGATGGCTTCAGCTCTGAATTTTTTATTTATATTTTTAATTTAGTTTTCTGTAGGCTGCTTTGCATTGTCACATTATGATTCAGCTGAGCTCAAGTTCACAGTGTTGAATAAACCTCCCAAGCAAGCTAAAGAATTTTTATGTCTTAGATCCAGTTGAAAAGGTTGCTGCATTAAAACCATTGATGTGTGTGAACTAAACCTTCCTTCAGTGTTAGTGTTGGAATAAAATATTCAAGACCATAAAAGCTGGCCTCAAAAACTCTGGAACCTGCATTAACATTAAATGCAGTATCGATACAATACCATAAGGTCAATGACACTTTTCTAGTTTTATTATTACTATATATAAGTATATATATTTCATATAAATTCCTTACCAAAAAAAAAAAAAAAAAAGTATCTGACAGTCTATATCAGCAACATAAAGGCAAAATCTTCTTGAAGGTTGTTGTTACATATCAGATGAAAAAAAATCCATTATGGAAGGACAAAAAATTTAAACATACACAATGAAGGGTCATCTGACAGTACAGAAATAAAGAACTAAGATACCTCTTTATTTTAATATCACACCAGATTAATATTTTACCTGGTATTCTGGCATAAAAAAAGTGCTTATAGAATAATTAGAATGTATATGAAATATCTAGAGCATATCACAGCTGCTACACAGTGTCATACTGTTGTTTACTTACTCTCCAGCAGAAATAATAACAACATACAGGAATTAACTTGCTTTACTAGTGGCAAAGTATTTGCTGCAATTAAAGGCCAGTACTCAGAAGGAAGACAACAAAATAGAAATATTTAAGCTCCCATAACAACACCTCCAAAAATTCTTTAGAAGTTATTTTGCATGCTCTGTATTTTCACTTACAGATTCCAGTTTTGTTTATTTTCTGAAAATAATAATCCCATCCAAACTAGTGTTAAACAAGGTAAATGCCCTGGAACTCCAAAATCAAAGCAGAGAGGATTTTTGTACATAACTTTCTTAATTTTTGGAGTCTAATGAAGTCAAAGAAAACATCTTCTGTTTTCATTGACAAGGATAAAATCTGACCTAGACTACTCTCAGAAGCAGAACAGCTGTTGATTTCAGCAGGGACAGAATTTCATTCACCCCTTAGTATTCCAAGTTGCAAGGAGCTTTTTTCTGCATATTTACATGAAATATAAATAAGCATTGTGGTTTAGACTTTCAAAGCAAGCCATGACTTACAGAGAACACCCTTGCAGTCACAGGAAATTCAAAAAGTTAAAATCAAGAAGGCTGAGAGAAATTAATATTTTTAGTGACAGCACAGTCCTTGTTGGGCTATGATATCACAAAGGTTAGAGAACACTGATTTAAGGAAATTCAATCTGTTACTGATAGCACCTGCTCTTTCCACATAAACACACAGTTTAATCAGCCCAGATTCATATTTAAGTCTTCAGTTACATCATGTTCGTTCAGTCTAGTGGTATAATTTGTAGCAGTTGAAATAATACCATGCTTAAAAAAAGAGAGGGAAAAAAAAAAAAGCTAGAATTATTTGCATGATTACTTTGCTTGCTATAAGCATTAGGCTTCTGCCCTCTGGAATCATAAGGGAAGTGTTAGATTCTTTTTCTTTCAGACATGATGAATTTAAGATGCAAAATGAACTTTAATCTTGATTCTCAGGTATTCTGAACCCTATTCAGCACTGGTCCCAGAGCAATGGAAAGGTGTACATTTGAAGTGTACGCTTCCCAATTCCCATCTAAGCTTCATCACCTTCATCCCTGTTCTACTACATATCAGAGATCTTCACTTGCATTTTGATGTCAATCAAGATAGTTGTGACACCAAGGATCATTTTAGAAGATGACTAGAATGGCCAGGCTGGCAATGAATGTTCCAGCTTATTCTCTTTCCTTCAGACAGCCAAGGGGCAAACTTTGGGAGAGACAGCTGGCTTTGCCTTTTCAAGTATTCCCTTTAAAAGGTTTCAGATTGCTGGGCCTGCTGATGTTGCAGCCTTTTTTACAGCACAGCAGCCACTGAAAGGAACAGAAAATTGTCGCTATAGTGTTTTTCCACCAGCATGTAAACAGCTGAGGCAAACTGAAATTCTATTATTTGCAGATAAAGTGAAATCTCTAACTTGACCAGGCATATGCACCTTTAATATGCCTGTTTTTTTATTTTCCAATATACTTTGAGTGAAATATTAATTTGGGGGATAAGGTAACGTGCGCCATAAAACAGACCTTTTAAAAAAAAAAAGAAAAAAAAAAAAAGCTATCAACTGTGACTGAGTAAAACTAAAGATTGTGCCAGAGAGCTTAATAGCAGTGCAGTGGTCACAGAAGCCTGGTGTTTAAAAATTAATTTCTAGTTTGAAGCTGTTACTGGCAGTGCCAAGAGCATACAAAGTACATTTGTTCATCACCAGAGCTAGTTTCAAAGTAGAAAATTCAAGCAGAAGACAATGAGGTCTGTCCAGTTTCTAAAATAGATCTGGGAAATATTTAAAATCTCCAGGCGGTGAAAAATGGATTTCCATGAAAGAAGAGCTAAAGGGCAAATTAGAGAAATATCTCATCCCAACATTTTACAAGGCTATAAACTTGTCTGCTTCACAAAGGATAGTCTCCTATTAATTTGATAAAAAGCTAATCAGATGCAATTTATGTTTCTCTAAAATAGATATTTAGGGAATGTCTTCTGCTCTCTCTGTTCCCACTTGAAAGAAAAAAGATGTTTATCAGACCATTGACTTCTTAAAACAGAAACAAATATTACATTGCTTTTCATGCTGTAAATGGAAAGAGAAACAGATTTGCAAATTCAGTCACTGAGCTGTAAATATATTCCTGCAGCTACTCACAAGCGTAGCAGAAAGACTTTATTGTACCCATCAAAGATGTCACCATGTGCACCAATATCAAATAGTTTGTACTTTCATCTGTGAACTGAAAATTCCTGAACAAGTCTGAGCACTCCTGACCAGCAGTACTAATATTTTAACAGAGGTACTGAGAATGTGTTTTATCTATCCAAGCACTATTACCTGCTCTACTTGCAGCACCTCAGTGAATGAAAGCAATGACCTAAAGAGATAAGATTGCACACTGCAGGAGCACGGAAAGCAAGCAAGCACCAAAATTTGAAAGCCAAGACTGTTCTAAAGACAGCTTTTGATGGTTAATAGCATTCTGCCAGTATCAGAAGTGGATAAAAATCATTTTGTCTTTTGGAACAACTGAGGAAATTATTCATAGTAAACAAGTTCTGTAGTGAGTTCTGTTCAGTAAACAAAGATTTATTTCTGTGAAAATGCTTATTATTTAGACCTACTTGACAGATAGCCAAAAAACTCTGAAACATTTTGTGGATTCAGTTGCTTGCCACTCTCTATTCAGGGCATGCCAATGGTCATCTAATACTCAGAATTTGTTTCTGTTCCCTGATTGGTTGGTTGAAGCGCTTTAAAATGGAAAAATACAAGGACTGAATAATCTTTTTATTGCAGAAATACTTATTTGCATGCAAATACACGTCTTTATATGTAGAGTAGCTATTCCCCAAACATCCTTAGGAACAATAATATGTTCACACGAATATTTGTAAATAGCAAATAAAAAGGGGGCAGGAATATGGTCAAAAACAACAGCTGTTCAGAATTTAAATTCATGCTTTCCAGCATCTAGACCAAAAAAAAAAATTCAGTGGATCTGCTTTTCCACTGCATGTCCTTCACTTAGTCATTTACACTTGTGTGAAGCATGAGCAGTGTAGGAGTTACTCACTAGCAGACCAGACTCATCCATTCTCATTCTAGTTGCACTTTTTGCACATCCAGTTTTCCAAGTCAATGCTGGGGGAGATTCATGCCCCAAAAGACTGGCTGCACTAAGTAATGTTTCACGTGACTTTACAGCATAATTAGAAATGCCAGTTAAGAGCTTAATCATGAAGCAGCAGCAAAAGATCAATTAAATTGATAATGGTATTGATAATGGGCTTTCAGCCTAGTTAGTTGGCAGTATAACAAGATCTTATGGCTGGCAGCTGAAGTTAGAGAAACTCAGCCTTTTAATCAAGTACACATTTTTTACTGTGAGGGGAAGTAATTAGCACAGGTTACATAGGTTTCTGTTGGCAATTTAAAAATCAGGACTGACTATTTTCTAAAACGTATGCTTCATTGCAGGTGGAAAGTTGAGGATGACCTATGGCCTATACTCTGAAAAGGAGAAACTAAATGATCACAGTGTGAATGTATCTGATCACTTATTCAGAAACTCCTTCAAATTGACTGCTACTGGTTTTGCCATCCACTAACTACCATGGCTATTGAGGTTGTAATGCTGCTAAAGTTGTGACAGCCTAAGACACGAGAGAAAGCAAGGCTTAAAAGGAGATGAGATTTTTCTGAACAGGTTAAATGAAAAGGGGAAACAGGAATAAGGAGACAAGACTAGGGTCACCTAAGTGATTCTACAGGTTGAAACAGAAGCAACAAATTCTGAGACTGAAGTTAGGAATAGTTATTCTGAGTTTAACTTATTGTTATTCATTTATATAGTTAGAAAAGAAAAAGGAGGTCAACACCTGTAGAACAGATGGGATTTTACCAAGTATCAGAAGAACAGAAAAAAAAGAATTAGGCCCAAGGTTATATTTCCCCTACTGTGCATGACTATTAGATGAGCACTCTACAAAAAACAAAATCTGTTCCTGATGTGTCTTGTGTTAAGTATGCAATAATGCCGCAAATAAATAAAATAAACATCTTCTCTATTCATTAGTTAGAAAATAGCATCTTTATCTCAGTTTTAGCTGTACAGCTTCAACGGAAAGGACAAAGCAGGACAAAGAAGTGCCAATTTTATTCTACACTGACTGCATCAAGGTTTAGTACACATGCTGAGGAGAGTGCAGATACTTATTAAAGATGCTGACACTGGCATAAAAAGTAATTACAGTATTGTGCCTCCCTTTATAACAAACAACTCTACTTCCCTATCTTAGAGGTGACTCAAAGCCTTAAATTAGAATTCTCAGGGTTTCCCACATAGGCAAACACTGCAGGATCTGAACAAGTGGATATGCTTCCTGCTCATATCGCTTACTGCTAACTATAATTATAGTATTTATGAATTTAAATCTTAATGACAACAAACACAGTAGCTCTACTGCTCTTGTACTAGAGATGTCACTTTTAGTTTTTCTGTAAGCATTGTATTAAAAATGGGGAAATATTCACAGGATATTAGAGGGAATCATTTTTCTTTTCCCTTTCCCTCCCTCCTTTTTTTCCCCTTTTATTTTCACATCAGATGTAGGGGTGCTTGGAGAGACTTCCATGCAACACATGGAAACACTGATGCAAACCCTTAAATATTTGTTAAATCTTCCCTGAAAAATAAATAAATAAATGAAAAGGAACGGTTTTCAGCAATTTTTCCTGTCCCAAGTTCTGGATGGGGTTTCTGGAAACTATAAACTGGTGACTCTGACTAACATCTCTGGTAAAAGGGAAGAATCTGTAATAAAGAAGAGCTCTAGAGTCAGTATGGATGTTGTGAAGGACAATGCTGTCTCACTAACCTCCCAGCATTTTATGAGCATGTAAATACATGCATGGATAAAGAGGATTCAGTGGACATAAAGTATTTGCATTTTTCAGAGTTGTTTGAGAAGATTCCACAGTAAAAGCTTTGACAGGAACAAAGCTGCCATGCTCATAGTCTTTGAATGTAGGAAAGGTCATTTTATGAGTTGAAAGCTGGCTAAAAGATAGGAAACAAATGGTTAAGACTTAATAGTTTCTGTCTGGGATAGAGAAGAACCAGAAGCGATGTCCCCTGGGGATGACTTCAGGTACTGTCTTTGTTCTCTAAATAACATCACTTTTTTGCCACTGCAAGAGGCAGGCTAGACGGGCCATTGGTCTGACTTTTAGGCTGGTGTCCTGTACAGCTATCATCTCATAGCTTATTATCTTTTTCCCAGTACTTTGGTTTTATGTATATCTTGAAGATCAAAAAAATATCTGGGGTAAAAATTAAAAAGAAATTATATGAAATGTATGTATGAAAGAAATTGTATGACAGAGGGCATCCCATGCTTGGGATAGCTCAGCCTATCTTACTTAGGATCTCTCTGAACAGCTTACAGTATTGTTCATAACATCTGCTATTTTAAGTTGGTTTGGCTTTTGCTTTATTCCTAACATCATGTCTGTGAGAGAGGAATATCCCTTTTCTGTTTGCTTTATTTTGTTCTGGTTTTTAAGCATCACCTCTTATCCACCAGTAGCAGTTTAGTAAGGCCTATTACATTTTGACAGCTTGAAACATGAAGCTGTGAAGATAAGGTGCTGCTATAGTGAAAAGGGCCATTTTCTAGGAACGAAACATCAATATATTTGAATAGTGAAAGGGAAAATATAGTCCAATCCATTTCTTTCCCCTAGGTTTTGTTTCTGTGATTGTTATCTCCTTTCTAATGAATTTACTCCTTCTTTCTCTTTTCGTATTTTCATACTGCTGTAGGTCCCCTTGAGCAAAGTAACTTAAGCAGACGCATTAACCTGGAGAACAACCCCACACAGCACTAATGTCAACATGGGATGATTTGATGTGATGCGGCACTATCTCAGGTAGTCCTCATAAAGGCAGCCCCAGTATTGGGAGGAGCAGATTCAGTGTGCTTTAGTTAGTGCTATGCCTTATTGAAAGCATCACTTGACAAGATAAATTTCCAATTTGTCTGAGATTATCACTCCAAGGACAGTACAAGTTCACACATTTAACAGTATTCATAAATATCTTAGGTCTCTTTATCTCATAAACTTCCCCTATCTCTCTCACTGCAGTGTTATTTAGTTAGTTTTTTGGGGGAGAGACAGGTTGCTTTGCTTTTCCTTTTTTTTATTGCCAAACAAGTACATAAAGGTATTATCATGAAGTGGAATTTTAAAAAGTTCTGCAAAGATTTTCATGGCTCCTTCTGGAGAATCTCTTTGCTGTTTTTCTCCTTTCCTTGCTCCATGTTTGCCCAGGTATTATGGGCAGCTATGGTCAGCCACCTACAGTAGAGGGGACATGCAATGAGATCCTCTCCCTGCACAGCTGTGCGATGAGGTCCCCTCAGAAGATCTTTCGCTATCAAGATCAGTGAATCCAGGACTGCAGCCACAGCCTGAAGCTTACAATGGATGTAAAGCACCTCCGTACTGTGAAGGCTGTCTGCTCAGCGATGTTATCACTGAAGCATACCCAGGAGTTTGTCAATAGTTTCATGGGTTCTGGCAGGAATACCTCACGTGGAATATTTTCCAGTTGGAATGAGTCTTTTTAGTTAAAAGAAAATCTCATTTCCTGGAGATCTGAGATTGCCATTCTATAGCATTAAATAGGAACATCTTCTGTTCCTAAAAGCTCTCAGAAATAGAAGGAAGTTATACACAGCACATGAAAAATATATAGAAAACCAGATTAATTAGAATGTTTCAGTTATATCATTTGTATATACAATAGAGCTTGAAAGCAAAAAATAAAGTATATGATTTATAAAGATAATTTTCCTGTATTTCCTTAGTAGTTTTATAATTCCTTGTCTTTATTTTGCACTTCAATGAATTACTTTGCTTTGCCATGACTATCAGTGCATCAAAAGTTTCTCATCCAACCTTTGCTAAAGTATTTTAATTAAAATGGGAGTATTTACAGTTGTTATATCATATTAATATTCCAGTAGGCATAAAAATTTCACTAAATAATATTGAATAATTAAGAAGGAATACATTATTGATCAGATAGGAACAGTTTCATACAATATAAAATGCTATTGTGTTTTGTTTGTGATTTTAATATCTGTTATTGAAACCTCAAGTTGATATTGGCAAATGACTTTCTACCATATAGACTAAGCACATTTTAAATTGGCATCACCTAGTGTTGTAGAAATATAGAGGACATTATCTAGTGTTGTAAATATGAAAATAAACATCAGTCTTGTTTATTTCTCCTCCAAAATAGGGTTTTAAAATACCTGAAGATAGTAGAAGTTAGATTTTCTACTTACTGTGCTATTTACTAAGTTTGCTACTTACTGTATATCTCATGATTCCCTTTGGGTCATTACCCCAGAGGGATACCTTATTAGGTAATTTATTATGTATAAATGTTATTCTTGGTTATGTGCCTTGTGACGTTCTTCAGAAAAAGCCTGAAATAGGTATTATGAGGAAACCTGACAGTGATTATGAAAAGGAGATCATATTCTGAAATGAGATTACAGGGAGACATTTCTCTTCTTCTGAAAATAGTCTGTTGATGGACAATTTCACAGTTTGAATTTTCTGTGCAGTCTCTTGGTTTCTCTTCATAAATGTTTAAGGGACAGTCTTTGAAAGTGGTCTCACACAGAAACTTTTCAGCACTACTTTTCATTTTTGACCGGTTTTGTGGAAAGAAATCTTACAGTACATCAAGTAAATCTAATACAAAGGTGATGCACAGTCTATGTTTTAACCTTGTTTCCTCAGGAAATTAAGTTCTTGTTATAACTCTCTTTCTTTCCTTTCCCTCTCCTCTTCACACATTTTTAATCTTGTTTTCCAGGTCTGACTCTGCTTGATAGGGGAGTCTCAAAGGCTTTATCCAAACTAGAGGACCTACATACCTGAGCACAGCCCAGTTCCCACTCACTGGCCACATGAGATCCAGCTGCACGCCATCCTCTTCCCCAAGGGCGAGGGAAAGCTCCTGTCCTCTCCGCTGTAAGGAGCAAGGAGACAGCACGTTGCCTCTGGCCCTGTGTTGGACACACAAGGAGCTGGGAATTGCCAGCTGCACTGAAGAACACAGCTCAGGGGCAGCCAAAGCTGTTAAGTTTTTTGTGTGAAAGGCAGAAGAAGGACAAAGGAAAGAAATCCAAGTTAATGCCCTACCAAAGGAGAGGCTGCATTGTGTGTTTAGCATTATTTGTGCTATTTGGAGAATCAACAGGTCAGCACCCACAGGCTCTGTCCCAACACAGAAGGTGCCTGATAAGTGGAATCAAGCAAGAGATGATGGATAGATATAGCAAGTGGCTGGCGATTCAGTGAGATGGGTCAAAGAACATGAGCAGGATCCAGAAATATTACCAGAGGGAATCAATGAGGAAGAATAAACATATTGTGGACCTGGAGAAAGCTGGCTATATCATGATGGGAGTGTGGGAAGTACATAAAACACAAATTGCTAAGAAACTGCAGTTCACTAGTTTGGAATTGTTGAATTCATGGAATTGTTATTTTTGAGTGATTTGTTGTTTTTGACATTGGTTATTATTGAATTATGGAATTTTTATTTAATGTCTACTAAGTTATTTGTTCAAGAGTTCTACCTTGAAGCATAGTTTATATGTTGGCACTCACACCTGATCACTGGTGAAGAGGCTCAGATGTGAATGGCTGTGTAGATGTACATCCAGCACATAAAATACTGGCTATGAGAAACTGTGACATTTAGACCTAAATAAAAACAGCCTAGGTGCGGGCGGCGCAGCCGGGTAAAAAGGTAAAAACTTGCTTCTATCCTCCCGTAGGACCAGGGGATACTTGAAGGAACAATCTTACTCACAGTCCCCAATTAAGAATTATAAAACCTAGAAAAATAACAATGTACATTAAAAAAGCAGCTTTTTCTGAAGCATATTGACTGCTCCACTTCCACAGGCTTACTGAAGGACTACAAGAAGAGGGAATGGCAATTACATCT
Organism: Platalea leucorodia; assembly: GCF_965183815.1. Classification (NCBI taxonomy): domain Eukaryota; kingdom Metazoa; phylum Chordata; class Aves; order Pelecaniformes; family Threskiornithidae; genus Platalea; species Platalea leucorodia. Next base: position 62,222,587 of record NC_138828.1, on the reverse strand, counting down.
GGCAGTATTTATATTCTTACTGACAGACCCATGCTTTATTACCCAATTACCATGTGCCACAGGCCATGCTCTGGAATGTGATCCTCTCCTAAATCACCCTTTCCAAGCACAACTAACACCAAAAAAGTCTTCAGTTACTAATGCAAATCTCTTAGGATTGAGTGTATAGAAAAAAGAAGGATGGTAGTTGGGATGTGCTGAATCAATTCATCAATTCATCAAGCAGAGGCACCCAGAGAACAGTCACAGAGCAATATAAAATATTCTCAAAGGGTAAAAAGAAGTCCTTAGCTTGTCAAGCCTGCAGAAATCCTACGTTTCCATGCTTTCCCTTTACTATTTTCAGTGTTCACCAACATTGTTGTATTCTCAGCTTATTCTACAGTGAACAATTTGTATTTTATTTTTATTCACCTTAGAATTTAGATCTCCAAGTCCCTAACATACATGCACACCACTTCTAAATGCAACCACCTCTAGTGTATTTGCAAACTATCCAGATAAATTTTTAAAGTTAAGCAGAGTAAGAAAGATTGGAAGATTTTTTTTTTTCATTTGACAAAGAACAACAAAAATGGAGCTGTATGCTTCTATCTCTAAGACCTAATGGCCCACATCACTTTATCCTGCTAGCTCTCATAGATAAAAAAGTGGGTTTGCCTTCTCCTTCTTCTCCTGTGCCACTTAAACCAAAAATACATGTTAGTCGGAGTTAAGGTCTTGTAGAAAACAAACATAACTAACTGACAGATACGCAGTGTCATTACTGCAGGAGTTAAAGAGCTGAGCTGAAAATATTAATGTTCTGTTATTGTCATTTGCTGTCTCTTCCCCTGTCACCTAGTCACAAAGAGCAGTTCAGCTTTGAAAGCTTCGTCAAGTGCTGTGCACTCAGCTAAGTTACAGATCAGATCAATATTTAAATCATCTGACTATATTCAGTAATGATCTTCTCAAAGCTGCAGAAACTATTATGTTAGGGGCCTATTTAAAGTGTAAAATGTATGCAATGGGATGACTAGGCTGTTTTTCACAGGTTATTGTATAATTTATTATTTCAGTTTAATTAAAATTTATAGGACTCATCACCCTGGAAATCATTTGACTACTTCTATGTCTCCCTAACTTTTCTTTAGCACATAAAATTGCCAGTTTTTGCTATTTTTTTCTCTACTGGCTATATGCTTTTTCAGTCTGTAAGCCAAAATATCATGTATGAACACTAACTTGATTTTAAAATCGGTGGGTAATAATTTCCTCAAAATGTTATTATTTTTCCTGCACAGATTCTCTTCTACCAGTGCTGAGCTCTCCCTCTCCTTGACTAAACAAGTATCTATTAAGAAGTGGCTACATTACTTAACAGTAAACTCAAGTACACCAAGCAGAAAGCTCAGAGATTTGTCATTCAATTTTGGATGAACAAGGCCATATGTAGAGGTACAGACAATAGGATGATTTTTTTTTTTTTTTTAAAAAGGACACCCCGCCAATACATGCACAAATAACACATACAAAATGTAGTTTTGAGTTCTTATTCTTAAAAATTCAGGTAGAAATCTTAACTTTGCCATAATCTTTGATATGGTCAAGTGGCAGAGAATTAGATGCGTGAATTAACATAGATGCCAAAAAATTAGTCAACACAGTATATTACCAGCAGTCCAGCTCTAGGAGGACTCTAGGATTAAAACCCTGAGATGCATAAGGGCAATCTGCAGTGCACAGGGAGAGTTAGGCTGCATCTATTCTCGTCTTCCAATGAGCACTTCAACACAGCAGTTTACAGATCATGCAGACTACCACTTCCATAGAGCACATTACTGCTCCTGCTCCTAGCGGGCTTTTTGTGCAAAAGTAGAGAAGCAAGCGGCATAACCATGCCCAGGTCTCCTTCTGACAAGGAAATGTAATGAAGCTACAAGACAGTGGCTGCAGCTGGGCTTAGGAGATGGGGAATGATCCTTGCTATAGCAATATTCAGCATAGCCTTGGACACCAAAATTGGAAGCTGAAGTGGCCTCCACACTGATAAAAAGTACTTCTTGCTAGCCAAACTGGAAACATTAGAAACAGCTGTTCATCTGAAATCTTAAGACTCTGTGTAGCTTCAGCACCATATGAAAGCAGTGTAAAAGTACCTCAGTTCAGGTCCAGAAGAGTGGTGATACAGATAATTTTACTTGCCACGCATTTTTGCCTGAAAAGATGATAATCTGACTTGCTCGTCACCCTAGAAGGAGTCAAGCCTTCTACCTAAAAGTAAATGACATCAACAACAATAACAAGCGTACAGAGGTAATTATAATTCAATACAGAAATATTAAAATAAAGCTTTTAAAAGGGAAGTGGACTTCCTGGGTTTTGAATCACACAAGTACTTACTTACTCTCTTTACACTAAACAAAAAAACATGACATATGAAAATAAATCTCTCCTTGCTGGTGGTAATAAAACCTCTAAAAGCAGGTTAGCCCATCTTGAAATGCTAGATTAATTTTGTTTCAAATCATCATATTTTCTAGCAGTTTTGAAGTAATACATGAGAAGATCATGACCAGAAATTAGTATTTGTTCAAGAAGATCATCTGTGTAAATGGGTTAATAGTTTTACACCTCTAATGGGAGAAATGCAAATTAGTTATACTCTATCCATTCCTTTGGTTGTTATATGATCCTTACTACCGCTCTGCCTTAAAAGGTATCTCATCTATCATTTCTGATGTTTGGCGCTTGGCAGATCTATTTGCAAGCACTCAGTGAATGAGATGATAAATGTGGTATAACTATTTAGAAAAGCAGATGTAAACATAGCTCTGTTTAAATTAATTACTTTCAACGAGTACTAATCCTTACAAAATCATGTGGATAGTGTTTTATGAATACTATTACCACAATTTTTATTGTAGAAACCAAAAACCAAAATTGAAATGAGAACTCTCTCAAAGCAATAAAGTTATTTTCTTCTAAGTGAAAGCCAAGTTCAATTGTTTCAAGTGGAGCAAAATGTAGGGAAAAAAAAAAATCGTATGGGCTTTTTTAAGCACCTAAAGACATGAAAAAGTTCTGCTAAGAGTTTTTACCTTTATTGGTAGCCTTGGCCCACATGCTCAAGTTCACAGCAGTAGTAGTTAAGGACAGGTAATTTTACACATAAATGAAAAAAATCATTGACAAGAACAAATCTTGGCTTTGGCATGAATATTACACTGAAAAATGCATGAAAAGTGCCATAAATGGCCTGAAAAATATGCTGATTCTTAGAGTTAAGATATCTAATTCAAAACAAAAGAAAACACATGACCTATGATGTACCACATCAAAGCAAGCCAGAAGCTCTGGAGTTTTGAATACTAGAAAAATGCTCACAAAGAAATTTTACCTCATGAATTATGTGTAAAATTTATTAAAAGAATAATTTTAAATACAGGAGAAAATAATAGACTACTACTTATTGTCAAATTACAAATCATATTGTTTTTATCAATTTATTTTATTATGCATCTATTTTTGTTGGTATTCTATACCTAAAGTTAAATATTTCCTTTGGCAATACTTTCTGTACCTCATTCTTTTGCAGTGTAAAAAATAATATGGAAATGAGCTGAAACTACAAGTAAATAGGCACTTTTTCTTTTGCTGTACACTATAGGTACGCTTCCCTTTGGATTTGAGCACCACTGAAGCCTTCTGTTCATCTTTAGACCATGGTATATAATAGCAACATTATGTCCATACATAACACCAGAATGGAGCTGGAAAGATAACCTAGTGCCTCTCTGATGCAGGATCACCCTCAGCTGTTTCATTCCTGACAGACCATGTTAAACATGGACTCAGAGACTTATAAACTCCTTGGGCAACATGTTGTGGTGCCTCATGAGTGTCTGTTAAATTTCCTCATCTCTGAACTGTATCATAGGTGCTTCAATTTGGCCCAATATTTCTTGTTCTGTCATAAATGGAAATAGCAGCTTTTTCTTTATTACTTTGCAGTAGATGTGTCACATTTTGGGACAGTTAATGTCCTCCTCAGTCCTATCTTGAAGCTGAACAGTGCCTGTATTTTTAAATCTTTCACACCAAAGTGGGAAATGACAAGCCAAAAAAACATCCTATAGAAAAGGACACGGAAGTTGCATTGGATCATAAGCTTAATATAAGTCAGTGTCACATTTTGACAATGTAATGGCCTGTAGAAAGGGAAGACACCATATTGAAATGTACAGTCCCTGTACTAGTCACATCACTCACTTGAAAGAATAATAGTAAATTTCTTTCCCCTTGCCTTCTTGGTTGGCTCAATCTGCATTTTCATCTCTTAAATCAAATATGCGTGCTCAAAACAATTGTCTTGCTTTCAAAAAGCTGATGAGAAAGAAAATCATATTTCCTTCAGATTAAGGCCATACCGCTTAAACAAATGTGAGGTTAAAAATGACCAAATAAGCAATGTAACTTTCACAGTTCTTTCATGAGTGGTTTTACCATGCCAACATAACTTAACAACGTGCTTTGCTGTACAGAGATGGCTTTGGCACCATAAGGGGTTTTTGTGTGGGTTTGGGGTTTGGTTTTTTTGTTTGTTTGTTTGTTTGTTTTGAGGTGTATATATATATATGTACACATATGTACACATGCATGTATATATGTGTGTGTATATATCATATATATATATATATGAAGTCATTGCAAATGCACAATGGTGTTTAATGAACTTTAAGTTTCATTTGGTTTTCTCATTATCAACATTAAATACTGCTGGCCAATTCATTTGCCATGCACTTCATGTGGATACTGAAGAGGCTTCAGTAAAGCCCTACAAAGACATTTCCTTTGTTGGCAGGTATTTCCCTATGATATAGCTGGAGAAGCAATTAAAAAAGAGCTCTCTGTGGCCTTTGTTTATACCATACATTCATGCAAGTTATATCATCATATTGCACTGCTATGACACATGACACATTCATTAACTTATCCTACTGATTAGTCCTTTCACACTTTCCTTCTATTTGAGGTTTATTCCAGTTGCAGAAAATACAGTACACTTCCTGATGGCACAGATTAGACTGAAACTACTTTTTTTACTCTTCACCTTACTCTTCCTGGACACATATAAAGTAGAAGTCAAAATCAGGTCCCTGGTTAGGTCAATGCATAAACTTCAACCAGCTTCAGTGGAACCAGGGTTTCATCCCAAAGGACCACATTGAGACTTCAGTTGCCTTTCATCCCTGAAAACTGGCAGGTATACACATAGTAAACTATACTTTTTATTTAACTGTTTCTTGAGAGGAACACAGACAACACCTATATTTTCTCAGTATGGTGTTCTACCTATGTGGTTGATACAATGCTGGTTACTACACACATTCAAAGTGGCTGTTGTGGTTTAACCCCAGTCGGCAACTGAGCACCACACAGCCACTCGCTCGCCCTCCCCCACCCAGTGGGATGGGGAAGAGAATCAGAAAAAAAAAAGTAAATCTGTGGGTTGAGATAAAGACAGTTTAACAAGACAGCAGCAGAAGAGAAAATAATAATAATAATAATTATAAAAGAATATACAAAACAAGTGATGCACAATGCAATTGCTCACCACCCACTGACTGATGCCCAGCCAGTCCCTGAGCAGCAATCGCTGCCCCCCGGCCAATTCCCCCCCAGTTTATATACTGAGCATGATGTCATATGGTACGGAATAGCCCTTTGGCCAGTTCTCCCAGCTTCTTGTGCACCTGGCAGAGCATGGGAAGCTGAAAAGTCCTTGACTAGTGTAAGCACTAAACCACAACTAAAACATCAGTGTGTTATGGACATTATTCTCATCCTAAATCCAAAACACAGCACTATACCAGCTACTAGGAAGAAAATTAACTCTATCCCAGCCAAAACCAGGACAGTGGCATAATGTCAGGAAAACAGGAAAACAAAAAAATATTCCAAGTTTGTATCAAATCACCAGTACTTAACCTTTCCTCCCTCCCACAAACACCAATGCACTTGCATGCCAGAATAGGCATCAATTCCTTTAAATTTCAAGTCTGAAGTACCAATTCCTACTGCACACTGACAACAGTGAGACAGGAAAGAGCAAGACAGGGCTCAAAAACTATGATTTTGGAAACCTAAGGAAATACATCCAGTAAGGCTTATAATTTAACCCACTGGACAGCATAAAGAAACTAAACCAGCCAGCAAAGAACGAGACATACAAAGGATGGGGCTCTGTGCGAAATACTGTCTTTCTTGATGCTGATGATTTAGGGCTCAAGGGAGACTTTGAATTCACAGCTTAAAACTCGGTCCTGGAGTAGGACACCCCCATTGTCCTTCCCAGAGCAGCAGACAGATCTCAGATTTTGCTTTTAAGACAATGACAGTAGAGACTAAAGTTTAGGTGTATATTCAAAAGGAGTGAGAAAGGAAGAAGAAAAAAAAAAAAAAAAAAAAGAGGAGGAAATTTTAATGAAAAGTACATAAATAGGCATGGAAATATTTAAAAAGAGAGATAATAATGGTAGACATTCAATAATAAAAAAAATGAAGGAAGGGAAAGAAGAAACTCAGAAGAAAAACACTGCAAGAGAAAAATAACCTTTTAAGGAAAAGTAATAGGGTCTTAACTCTTTAAATGTCTTGGGAGCCCTCTAGAGGTACTTACTGCAGCTTTTGAGGCTGTCAGCACCACAACAGGTACACAACCAAGGCTGCGATGCTTGCATATTTTTACCAAGCACAATAATTTGGGGAGCCAGCTGTGCAATTATTACATATTGTTGAAAGAACAATTGCATTGCAATAAGAAATTAAAATGCTGCTATTTGTCAAAAGCATAGTATAGATAAAAGCGCAAACACGTCAGAGAACTTGAAACAGAAGTCAGTTATATTTATATTGCTGAAGCTAATTGAGCTTTGTGGGCTTGCTTGGTTGGTTGTTTTGTTTTGTTTTTTAAACAACAATGAACAGTATCATTTCTTGAATCTCTGAATTTTTTTTTTTTAACATAGCATGCCATTTTTAGACTGGTATGCTGTCTTAATGTCTGATAAGTGTGTGGGTTTCTGCAGGTAGAATTTGACTCAGAGAGTAAAGCCAGCAGGTGAAAATTTCTGGTTCTCATTTAATTTCTCTGTCACATCTGACCATCTTTGGAAAGCACAGGAAGATATTTCAGAGATATCAGTACATTTGAAAACTTCCAGTTTTATTTCCACAAGCCTTTGTTGTCATTTTGTTTCAGTGATGAGTTTATGCTTCTGAAATACATTCCTCCTTCTTTCTCTTCATATCCTGTGTTCAATAGTTCACTTTTCTGTTGTTATGTTGATCTTTTAGTGTTATCTGAGTGTTTGGGAAATGATCCATCAGACATGCAGGTTACCACTAAGCTTGTGTACCAGTTAATTTTGCATAACTATGATTCTACATAAAATCCAGACTGTAAATTAGTCAATGCATATTTATGAAAAGCAACGGTTAAGAAAACAAGTGAATCACTTTAGTGCACTTTGTAGAAAATTCAAATTATATCCTTCTATATCGTTCTAAAAACATGAAGACTTGAGGAATCTTACACTGATTCCAACATCAACCCTTCCACCACTAAACCTATCAAAGCATATCAGAAAAAAAAATGGTGAAGGTATTCTATTCAACAGCATAGTAGAGTTTCTGTGCTCCAGCAACATAAGGCCATACATCTTACTAACTCTTTTCTCTCCTGTGAGTTTAGTTAATAACAGAAGGAACTTTCTTTGGGCTTACCTGCCAGATATATGATACATATTTCAGTGAGTGGAATTTTTCTACCTCATTCTACAATAGTGGCTTCAGAAAGGATTATTCTTTTGAATTCATCAGTCTTGTGGAGACGAGTCAGAAGAAGGAAAATGTAAATCTCTTTATAACTAAATTAATCCAATCCTTTTTCATTTGTCATCACAGTGACAAAGCTCCATTGTCAGCTGAACAGATGTACTAAATGCTTGTCACTTGCGTGTGTTAAAAGAGCAACAACTAAAAAGAGATAATTTCTCTTGACTAATACTTGTCAAAGCAAAAGAATTCTTTTTTTGTTTAGTAACTTGCCTGGGTGTTTTGTTTGCTTTACACCAGATATGAACTTTTAGTACCACTGGTATATGGAGGAAGAACCACGAATGTGTTACACCTTTTCAAATTCCAGGAATCCATAGCTCCTTTTATGCCTTTATTCTATCTTTAGATCAAAATGCACATAGTTTATGATCTCATAATGAAAGCATACTTGGTAAAATATTCCTATTAAAATGCAAATGTTGACCTTCCACCAAGCCTTAAGTTAGGACTTCTTTCCCTTTAATTTTTCTGGAATAGACATACTTTGCAACAGGAGAATAATTTTCTTGTTAGATCATGCTTCTTTTATTTTTCTAACGATTTAACATTCTTTAGAGGTTTTGTTGTTGTTGCTTTTTTTTTTAGAAAAGTGGAGTGTAAAACTTTCTTTGAAACTGAAAAGAAAGCATTACATTTTATTATTAGAAAATCAAAGATGAATAGATTAAGTCACTGTTATCATAAGAAAATTCAATATACTTTTCTCCTGTGGAAAAACAACGTAAATGACAAAAATAATGTGACAATATAAAAGCAATAAAGATATTCAAGGATCATCTGTGAACTCCTAGCTGTAAATTATTATTTTTGTATTCTATTCTTCTACCTTAATTCATTTGCAGACTATTCTAATTCTTGGAGATGCACCATAAAGTACTGATTGCTGACTTAGCTTTGTTCCCATTGAAAAAGAGTAAGAATGAAAGTTGCACCATCCAAACCAAGATGCCTAAAATATGTGAAGATATTTTAGTCTTGGAAATAATAACACTTGGACTTGAGAAAAGGAACAATATTATACATTTTGCAAGCACTCTTCAGAGTTCTGGTAAAAAGAAAGGGAACTTATCTGCCCAGAGCTTTTATACCCAAACTGCAACTTAGGTTAGGAGGTCCTTCGAGAAGAGTTCCTAAGAAGGCATTTCCTAGTGAAGAATTCACTAAGTCAAGAAGTAGTGGGTATTAGGTCTAAATAACTGATGTTTTCAAACATCCTCTCTGAGGGCCTAAAGCCAATGTCATATCCTATTACCTTCAAGAAAAATTTAGCACCACTAACACATTTCCAGAACCTTACACTGTCTTCCTTACCTGTTGCAGGCTGGTAATCCCTGCTCCCTTCTGGAACAATAATGAATAAAGGTACTTGTGTATTCATCAAGATCCGTGTCAAAGAACAAAGCAAATACTAATAATGTTGACAAATAATTAGCATTGAGGACTTCAAATGAAACTATAGGCTCTTCATTCCCAGCCAGGACAACCAGGCCTTCTGTCTGCTTATAGGCAGAAAAAAGAAAAAAAAAAAAAAAAAAAAAAAAGGTTATGGCAATCCTAGTTGCCACCTACATAAAAAGATGAAAAAGATGTTGAACAAGAAATTAAGGCAAATCTCTGGACAAATACTGTTCTGTATTATTTTTTTTTTTTATTCCACAAATGAAATACAGTTTCTATAATTTGTATAGTGATTTCTATCAGATCTAGGAAAACAAAACCAAAGCTGTACAAGCTATACTTGCAGTTTGACCACAAACCTCTGTTTCCACACTAATCTGCACACAGATGTACGTCCCTGTACGTGCATATTTGAAAGGATGGGGGAAGGCTGAAATCAGCTAGTTTGTTTTTGCAGCGTGAGGATGAATCTCTTTTCTGTGTAATGCCAAAGATAACTGCCTGCATTGCAGGAAGGATTCCCCTCCTCTTCTTGCTTTCCTCCAAGAGAAAAACTTAGGAAGCACTGGCGATTGCCTATAGCTAAAGGCAGGTCAAGATGCATCGTGCTACTGGTGATTTTAAGATCTCTAGGTCATTACTGAAATTTTTGGTCATTTAAAATTTTAGTCCAGAAAAATTTTTCCTCTGCCTCAGGAAAAAAAATTTTAAATCTCTCTTGGCCAGACTTGATACATTGTACCTCCCACAGTCAGCTCAGCATGTGATCAATTGGTAACACATTTCATTTTCTTTCTCTTCCCTGTTCCCATTAAATTGCTACTTTTGGTTAAGCAGCACTAGTCTTTGGTTTACCCTACAGTGGGGCCAGTGTGTGACCTCTAGTGTGAGTGCAAGAGGAGGAGAAGGTGTTTTGTTTTGGATTTTGGGTTTTGTTTTGTTTTGTTTTTTTCTTTTTTTTTTTTTTTTTCAATAATAATTCTGGAAGGCTGGACACAGTGATGCAGGAGGCCCCTTCCAGTTCTACAGCCCTATGTCAGAAGTATTTAAAAATCAATAGAGGTTAACTGTCTTAATACCAGTAAAGTGACTGCATTTGACTTGACTAGTTTTTGCTCTATTAGAGAACAATTTTAGCATTTCTGTAATGCCAGATTCCCCTTTCAATATACATTACTGCTGATTTTTCCACCACCACCACCATCATCACTCCCCATCCCTGCTCCATGCATTTGCACATATTCTAGAACACTAAGACTGACATTTCTGGGTAAAGCCACAATGTAACTAATAATAAAAATAAATTCTACTCCTAAGTAGAAAGACTACCCATAGATAAAATAACAAAATTAAACACTGGCTGTCAGAGGAAAACAAATGCACATTTTCAATCTTACATGGTCACTTAGGATAGACGGGAAAAAGAAAATTTGTAATCAAATAAGCCAATACATTGAAATATCTAATGCTTATATGCTCTTTTTACCACCTATTCAAAGTGAAAGCATACAACTTGGGTACAGTTTTAAACTTATTTTCATTGGGCTTAACAGAAGGAAAAGAAAAGGAACAAAATTAAATGTTACTGCAGACCATCCATAAAGTACACTAAGCTCATCAATTCTCTGAAAAAAATATTGGGAAATGTCCAAGTTATTTAACTTTACAAAACAGCTGTTTAGCATTCACAATACTCAGTACCACTAACACTATGAATGTCTCACAAAAGCTCAGAATACTTTTATTTGGGTTAAAAGAACGTCATTTGCAAAAGCAGTTCAGAAAAGAATGCTGTCAAAATGCCTTTGAGAAGCCTCAAACCCAGCTCTGACAAATATACCTTGATTTCATTTTTTATCTAATCCTAACTATGAGAAATATACCTTACAACTAGCAGTTCATTTTCAGTGCAACTTCATGAAGTTAGTGTAATGCTGGGGGTATGCTCCATCCTTAATATCACTATCTCTACTATCCCAGATTTATGGAAACAACTTAAAGAACAGAGGGAAGACTCCACTCCCAATACCAGTTTTCTACCACAGGTGTTTGGTTTTTTTTTTTAGTGTTATTTTTGTTTTCTTTTTTTTTTTTTCATTTTGTTGTTATTGAACAAGGTTCCAAGGAAACTCAGCAGCATAATAAAAGCTTGGGCTTTCAGCAGAGGCATAGGCTAAAATACTTAGCGGCTCAGTCAGTGTAAGGAATCGGGAGCTGGTTGTTGCAGGGTGCTGATAACCTCATTCTCTTACACAGCAAAAGAGAATCCTTGGTTCCAGGTGGTTTCTGGGAATCACAAATGGAGTTATTCTGCTTGCAATTCTGTCACTTCGATCAAGACTAGTAGAGGAGGTGGGTAGAGCAATGTAAAATTAACTATTCAGGCGTGGCAGGAACAGGGAGGAAATATTACAGCAGATGATCTTGAATCTTCTTGAGCAAACTTAGGAGGAAGAAATGGATGAAGAGTGTGGTGTAAGAAGATGGTAATCAGTGGTAAGAAGGACATTTAGCTGAAAATCTGAGCCTGGGAAACTTGCCTGACCTCACACGGGTGACTGTGATTTTCATCACTGGCCCTGCAACTTTGTGACATTTCTTAATCCTGCCACTAGAAGCTACAATTTCCAGTAAAAACATGTAAGAGTATATTGTTCTCCAAAGTAACGCAATTCTGTCTTTCTTTTAAAAACAAATGGATGTTTTCATAGTTCATAAAATAATCTATTCCTCCTAAAATCTTCATCTGAGGCATTGCTTTTAGCAGAGCTCTCATGTTGTTAAGAACTAGATAGAACTTTTTTTTTTTTAATAATTTCAAAATTTAATGTGTTGTATTTCCACTAAAAGATCTACTTTTCATTCCATGACAATGAAGTTTACCTTTCTTCTCCTGTGCTGACAGATCTACAAAGCCAGAATAAAGGCAAAAAAGCAGAGGCTGCCACAGGAACTGGCTATCATTTGTATAGGAAACATTCTCTAACATCTGGAGATGTCAGTCTGCTGTGAAAACATGACTAATTTCTCATCACTAAAACTATGAAATATAAATCTTCGTATATCAAGTCTACAGAAATTCTAATGTTCCTTTACAACCACTTCACTTCCTTTTTGGTAGCCCAAGACTTCTCAATGTCTGTTTTGTGCTTGTAAAATACCTGTATTCTTCCCTTAGCTCTGTTAATGATGCTTTTTTTTCTCCGTATTAGTTAAGCACTAGATCCTTGGAAAAGCTGTCAACTTCATTTTGTAGCTACATCTTTTTTCATTGTACTTTGAAACATACTAACATTTTTGTCTTTTTGAGCAAGGGTGTATATTAAATAGAAGGTTATTATTCTTATTACAACACCAAATCCATTTCCTGAGTGGCCTAGAAGGTGGCTTGCTGTGATACATACGAATCATTCAAACCGTTCCTTTCAGTATGAATCACCTCACATTTATCCAAAACTGCACCTGAAGTTACACTCAGCTTTTTCTAGCTTTGGTTAACCTAAGTGATTCTGTCATCTGCATATTTTCTTCCCTTTTCCCATTGTCTCTGCCAGTAAATTCATAACTAAACGTATATTTCAGAGTGATGAGTGAATTAAAACAGTCAGGACAAGTTACATAGCTTTCTTTTTCATGGCTGCTGGTCCTAAAGAGTTCTGTGGTGATTGCTTTTTATGAACAAAGTCAAGACAACACATATATGGATTATTTATTTACTCCACAGCACTAGGCAGAATAAACATGGGCCACATTCGTATGGACTGTATACTGCATGGAAAAACTACAACCTGAAATAGCAACATAATTTCTCTAAATATCATTAAGTAGCAGGAAGTTGCTGTAGGCAAACTGCTTTCTGCATCCAGCAAATATATCTGGTCTTATGCTCAGTAAAACTTTTCCTAAAAAATAAAGTCTTTTAATTGCTAGTAAACTTTTAAAAAAATACAGAAAACCACAAGGTATTGCAGGCTTCCCTGAAAAAATAAGTGAACATGATGTCAGATTCTTGTGCTAGTCTCAAGGAAGAGCATTCAGCAGAGCCAGTCAATATGACTAAAATGTGCATTTATAAAACAACAACTACAAAAAGACTTCCATGCCAGTGACAGGAGGTGATTCAACTAGCTGGCTGGCAGTAAATGTTGTTTACCAGGTTCTGGATTCCTAATTGGGTGCCTAGCTTGCTAAGTAGCAGCTGGTCTTTAATTAGTTGAAAAATTATTATCACTAAAAGTTGCCATAAAAAGAAAGAGAACAATATAATTAAAGTGTTAGAATCCATATGGTGGGATTCGTATCTTCACTTGTCAATAGCTGTTTTTCTCTTTTTTCCACTCAGCATTAAGGCAAAACTGTTCATTTGCCAAAAAAGTCTCCTTTTTTAATTTGTATTGAAAGTAATATTAAAATGGAAGTGTGCTGAAAGACTGTACACAGTATAACATTTCTCTTTGACTGTGAAATTATCCAAGATGCTTCTTTCTACAGGGGTGAGTTAGGATTGAGGAGTCACCCTTGCCAGCACACCTAATCATGGTAGGACATCATTATCTCACCTTCGTTCATTACTTACAAAGTAAAATTAGATGAAAACCTCTTTGCATATAAGACTTAGCAAAATACAAATTTTATGTCTGTGATGTATTAAATATGACCATAGCCTGAATGCACATTGCAACCTGTAACTGGAAATCTGCAAGCAGTTGCACTATAATTATCTGAAAATATTTTATGCACCACTATTTCTAGAGGTTTACAGACCTTCTCTGCACTTAAGGAATATTCGCCAACGTGTGTGGAATGATGAGATTACATGTGAAGCAATAGGGTGTTAATATAAAATATTAAGTCTAGGCATATTTTTTCTAAAATACTTTAAACACTTGTGCTATCAGTTTTAACATTATTGAGTATTACACTATTTTTATACTTACTGTACTTACCGATTTGGTCAAGGGGGGAGGGAGGAGGATAATATTACTTGGTTTTGTAACAGCTGAATCTCTTCCAGTTCAAAACCTGACAGAATCACCTGATTCATTAACCCTTTTTGTGATAGAGAAATTCAGTAGTTGCGAAAGGTATTTACTTATAATAGTGGCGCGTCTATTAAAGAAAAAAAACAGAGAAAGAAAATATTAGCTCTGTTTAGTATCCAGATTAGCCATGCAAAATTGATAAACTCTACATTGCTCATATTAGCAGTAGGCGACCTCCAATTATCTGCATTTGTTATAGTTTCTATTACAGCAGAGAAATCCAGGAAATAAAATTATCTTCTGCTCTACAGGAGTAGATAGCCCATGTTCCAAGTCTAGAAAATCTTTGTCAGCTGGAGTTAAAACGAGGACATTCAGTATAAAAGAAAGGAACTGTTTGAAAGCCTGAATTTCCAAGTGTCTCAATTATCCTGAACTCTACCTCTTGCAGCATAAAGTTGAGAAAATTAATTTTAAAATAACCCTTCACCATAAAATCAATTGATTCTTGGCAGTAACTACATACAGTGGAAACAGCCTTTCATAATTTTACATAAACCTTCCTTAAGGTTAGGAAGTTGCAGACAAAGAAGAAAACATTAATCAGATAAGCAGCATATAACAATATGCATCAGCCTCAGTCCTTCACTATAATGCCTTCCAAAGGCTAAGCCATTATTTTTTTCCCCGCTGAAGTGTTGTTTCCTATCTATCTATCTAGATTGTTCTACGTTCAGACCTCACTCATATTAGACCCCTGTAAGGCACCAGAAGAGACGAATGTGCCCTGGGGCAACTATAATACAGTAAGAAAAAAAAAAAGTATCAACTTTCCAGCTTAAAATACATTATTACCAGGTCTTCAAATTACATTGCTAGGATGAAGTAAAAAAGGTTTATCTAGGAATTCCATTTCATTTTTCTCTTGAACTGATTTTAATAGGATGCTAGTGTAATCTTCTGTAATGTAAGACATAAAGGTTTTTTTGGTGAACATGAAATTATTTAAAGTATGTCTGTAACATATGCTTATAACGAAGAATATTTCATTTTGGTAAATAATATTGGATTTTCATTTAGATTTAAGGTCTGATCTGTGCTGATTTACCTATTTGAAGAAAACACCTTGAAAATACACATTTTTAGCAAATTACTTAAATATTTGTTTTATTAAACTTCAAATATTAAATTATAATTCAGAAAATATTGAAATAATTCAGTGTTCAACTACTAACTGATTAATGATTCTTCTATAACACTTTAAGACAGGACTTGACACTCATGAAGAATTGAGACCAAATTTCTGTAGAACGACATTTCTTTTAAAGCGTTTCACAAAGAGCCACTGCTTTTTGCAGGCAGGGGAATTTGAGGGAAGGAGAGGGATTTGATTTAATATATTTAGTTCTTCTCCTGTCCTTAATAACAAAATAATCCATTAATGATGGTTAACACTTTTTCTATCTCACTGTCACCCACAGGTCAACAAAAATCTCTATGGGACTAAAAACATGAGTTATATCCTTGACTCATTGTATGTTGAAGAAATTCAACATACTATGAAAAGACCATGAAGGCACTTGCAACTCATCTCTGCATTACTGTTTTAAAAACAGCACTGATAATGTTTGTCCCCCATAATGTTCGCAGCAATGCTTTCGTAACTCAACTGTGTGACCACTTTCCGGTCTGAGTAGAACAGAGAGGTCCCAATTTACTCTGACAGTAGAAATGGGTCAGTGGAACTGGAGGCAACTCTCTCCCTGTAGTCCTACAAAGCATAGGAAGTCGGAACCTGGGAAAAGGGAGCCAGTACTGAAGATCAGGTTGGCATTCCATGGGAATGCAATCCACTTGGCTTGGACAGCAAGGTCATAACCACAAGGTCATGACAGCGGCTTTGAAATACATTTAATACATGCATACATACCAACTAACAGCAGCAGAAGAGGCACTAGCATTAGAGAGATACTTGATGAACTGCAAAGGAAGTGCAATGAGTAAATATTTTCACTCACAAATGTGCATGTACAAGCACAAACCTGTGTGTCACCAGTCTGGTAGACAACCATTTTCTTCAATTTTATAATACATACAACAGCAGACTGCCAGTTATTTACACTTACAAACAGCTTTGTTGTAGTCAGGACTCCATAAGTTTTCTTTCAATTAAGTTGAATCCATATTTATTTATTTGAGTTTTTCTCTATTAAAAAAAAAAAAATTATTTGAATCAGTGTGGAAAAATGTATCAAAATAAAGCATCCTAGCTGCCAGACTGTTACATGGACCTAGATTCAACCTTTATGTAATTTCCAGTGGCAGGTCATAAATGAAGAGATGGAAAAAGAGAACTGTTCCATAACTCTGATAAGCAAGCCCTTTCTAACTTCAATGAGAAAAAATGAAGACTTTATCTTATTTCCATGAAACAGACCATATATTACAAGCAGCAGCTAGAAAGGAGCTTATTAAAAACATAGCTGTTAAAAGATAACACTC
Organism: Platalea leucorodia; assembly: GCF_965183815.1. Classification (NCBI taxonomy): domain Eukaryota; kingdom Metazoa; phylum Chordata; class Aves; order Pelecaniformes; family Threskiornithidae; genus Platalea; species Platalea leucorodia. The sequence continues at coordinate 62,205,821 of NC_138828.1, read as the reverse complement.
TTATGGTATCTATTTTCTACGAGGGCTGAACCACCCTGACTTGTCTCATTGAAAGTTCTTTAAACTCACTAAAGCTTACAAGGAGAGCAGGATTAAACACAAAACAATATCAGCAAAATAAAAAGCTGAGAAAATCTTTATTTCTGTAATGACAGTTATCAAATACAATAGTTTTAAGCCAGCATTCTGCACTGCAAAGACTGGTAGAAAGGATGAAAAAAGAAGGTTTTGATTCACTAATGCACAACAGATTTCTGGTTAGTCACCTCATACTTCATCTTCTGGAAACTCAGCTCATACTTAAAACTGAAAAGAGTGTTTCCTCTTCCTAGAGTTCCTCAATATAATTTTAACAAGCTAGAAAACTTCTCATTATTTTTAATCTTATATCCTATACTTCACAACTTCATGAGATGTTACTTAGAAGCATGGACAAGTTTTGCCTTCATAAGTAGCCATAAAGGCCATCTACAAGTCATTTAGATGTTAAAAACATAATCATTTTAGAGAGGTATATTTGTAAAACAGTCTAATATATATTAGTTGAAAATTCTGCAATCTATTATTCACTAGACTGCTTTGGTATGGGAAAACCAAACAAAAAGAACCTAGTTGATCTTTTTGCTCTTTAGAATTTTTTCATTGTTTCTGGGCTCTATGCTTCAGCAAGGTGAGCTGCCTGATACATTTCTCCCTCACAGCTCCATGTTAGTGCAAAGTTCTGAGATCAAGAAACTACAAGAAGCAAACATAAGCAACTTACTTATAATAGCTTGCTTACATTATTCAGCATGTGGTATATGAGCACAAAATATTTACAAGGTTCATTTTACATGCACATTAATTATGTAAAATTAGAGACACCAAGAGAGAGCCATTAAGCGTCGATTAGACAATAAGATCAAGAATGCTGGCAGTGCTGGTAATAAGAAACCTAGAGTTTACTTCCAACGGGAAGACAGTTCATTAACATTTTAATTTGTTTCTCAACAGTACAATTATAACATGCCTAATGTACTGGACATTAACCTTTGGGGGCCTGAACCAAATTGTAGATCAGAGTAAAATGACTTCACTCTTTTCATGAGGACACAGATGTGAGGCTTTGGGGAACTTTTATTGCTGTCAAACCAGTTGATCACCTTACTCTGAAACCTCTTTTAAAAGAGGCACACCTCCTTTATCTGTAAATCTTTAGGGCAACACCCAATACATTGATGAGATTTTTCTTTTCCACTGGAATCTGGAGTTCTGCAACTGAAAATAAAGTGCACACAAATGCCAGGGAACACAAGAGCAAAACATTTGGTCAAAAGTGGCAACATGACACTTTTTTTCAATAGCATAAAATGTATGGCACACTGAATGCATTAAGTATCTTAAACTGCCTGTGTGGTAAAGCTTTCTCATGATTCAGTCAATTGCCAATTAACTTGACATAATTGATTGCAAAAGAACTTAAGTTAACAATTAATTTAAAAATATAAATCTAAATGTCAAAGTTTGTTCCAAGAAGTCTATGGCAAAGAGTTCTGATTCTGGGAAAGAAAACAGTTTCTGGTGTACATAGTAGTTCAGAAGTTGTTATTAAAAGCAGAGAGTGACGTGGACTCTAGCCTCTTAATAAAACTGAAGTTATTGTCTGAAAATGGAGTATATAAATAAGAATGTTAACGAGATTTTTTTCTCAGAGTAAAGCCTATATAATTTTGCTTACATTCAGAGTTTTTCCTCCTGTTGGCCTTGTAGACATTTTATCTTGATAATAATAAAAAAAAAAAAAAGGGGGGGGGGAGAAAGTAAGTGAATTTTGCAATCCAAGTAGCATATAAACTGGCCCTCCGTTTAAGATCTAATCATAAACACAGCTGCATAGGTAGTATCTTTTTACTGTGCAATTTCTTTTCACAGTTCATTAATTGTGAAGAGATAGATTGAAAGAAAAAAAAAAATTGTCATTTTATGATAGTGTCCTGTATGGCCATGAGGATGGGATACAGTTTTATGTGTCCTCACTAATGATACATCAGGGAATAGAAAGGTGGACATCAACAGCTAAGAAGCTGAAAACATTTATAAGAATGGGCAACATACTGTACTTTTGGAAGCAAGAAGGTGTCTGGCCTGTCTTTAATTTTTACTACTTATTTTTCAGCTCTGAACAGCCGACAACAGGCAAGGCTAAAGAAGACTGTCATCACAGGTGTTAAGCAAAAATAAGGGAACATGAATACAACAGAACACAATTGGACCACTCTTTATTTAATAAATAACAAAAATATACCTTGAAAGGTAGTGAGGAAGCAGGTACTGGAAAAGTTAATATAAGGTATATACAATGATAGTTCATGACTATCCATTACTTTTGCTTAGAGTAATCAGGGAAAAAACAGAGTGCTGTACCTGTCTATTAAAACGTCTGCTTAAAAAGCCAAAACAAAAGCTTGAATGGAAAACTTGAATGAAATAATTTTAATATTTTACTTGTAAAACATCTTTGAATTACTTTTTTATTTGTAATGAAAGATTTACTGTGAAAATCAAAGTGATGTGAGTGCATTATCAAAGAAGTTTACTGATTGGTGACAAATGTATGATACTACTGACCGCATGTTTTAACAAGTTTTTTTCTTCTCTTACATACCTTCAAACATACCAGGTTATGTTCTGCCAGAGATCCAATATGTGGCTGCATGACTTCCATGGCTTGATTAGCCAAAAAAACCAAATCACATGAAACCTCCAGTGCTTGTGAAGGGGAAGATTCTGTTTAATGTAAACATACAAAAAGAGTATTCACCCTAATACTCTGGTACAGTTAACTAAAATCTGACTATAAACTTTGTCTATTTAAAGTGTGGCCGACCACTTCAGAATATATCAAGGAAAGAAATTAGGTTAGTTCCACAAAAATGTTATTTGACTATAGATTTCATTAATCTTCACTAAAAAGTCCAGCGTGATGATAAACTCTAACAAAGACCATTTAGAAATAAGATATGCTTCTTTATACCTCTCGGGAGCACAAACCTCAGGTCCAAGCCAGAGCATATGCTCAAAGGTGGAAAAACATTTTGGTTTTTATAGAGCAGGGGTTTTCACCTTTCTTGTCCTAGTTGTGTATTCTAGGCATGCCAGACAAATTGTAGAATTCTGCAGAACAGTTTAGTTCTGAAAATGAAATTTCCAAAAGCTACAGCAGAGAAGTAATTAGCAACACTCAGTAAATAATGCATGACCAGATGCATACCAACAAGGCCTAAGTCTGGACTACAGTGTCCACAAGCTGGAAGGGAATCAGAGAAACTCCTAAATTCCTCTTCCTTGAGCTACATGAGGCCTTCCTATAATAACTGAAATAAAAAAAAAATTGGTGAAACCATGCAGAGAACACTAATCTTTGAAGCCCTTAACAAGACACAGGTGCAATTTCTTGCCAATGACTTCTGACCTTGATTCAAGCCATTTGAAATATTTGCTTGATCACCCTAACCCACCTAATGGAGAAAGAACTGTTCTAAGGCAAATATCATTCACCTGTTGCAGAACTGGTTTTTATTTCAGCATGGGTGTCATCCCTCTGTTTTGTTATATGTCTCTCAAAAATCATTTAATATAGGAAGCTTATGCAAACATATTAAGGAGGAGGGTTATTTTTTGTGGGTTTTTTGTTTGTTTGTTTTTTTAAATAAAATTTTCAAGATTAATCTCTGGCTGTACATTTGGAACTCTAAAATAATGCCTTTTTTTGAAACCAAAGGAGTTTGGAGAAAGAGGAGATGGCCACAGGAGACTCAACTGGAGATAAATTAACTGCTAACTGCAGAAACGTCAGATTCTCTGTAACTAGTTCCTCATCACTGGCCATAACAAATCAAGGTGGTATTATTCAAGTAAGCAATATATTCATGGCTGTTGAATTTCAATAGCAATATTTTGCCTAATGCTGTCAGGTTATTTTGACAAATTCCAATAGTAAATGGTAAATATCCTAAATTTGCATTTTTTATGAATTCAGTTCTATACGGGAAACTTTTGAACTTTTTTCAAGACTGACATTAAAAAAGATGAATAATCATCACAGGATATGTATTTATCCCAGAACTACTATTCAGGGAGAACTAAGCAAGTTAATGCTGCGATAATGTAGCTAGTTTGTAGGAAAGCAAACCTTTATAAAAGGTCTTTTAAAAATATTTTATATTTAGTAACTTCTCTCTATCAAGATTTAAGTCTTGGAAGATAAGCTTTCTAAATGAAACTCAGTTACTAATATTGAAAATTCATAGGAAGTTCAAGCGAGTGAGAAGTTTTCTTTAAAAGCTGGGAGAAAAAAAACAATAAATCTGAATTTACTTCTATTTTGCTATTTAATGAGTAAAAAAGAAACTTTCTTAAGCTAATGGTGGGATTTCTTGCTATTTTACAGATATTTCATATTCATTTGTCTATACACTAGCTCTTAGAACAGATCCTATACCAACATTTTCAAAACTCATTTACCTGTCTAAGCTGTGCAATACAAGATCAAAAAGTGCCAGAAAGGGAACTAAACCAACAATCTCCAGGATATGGATAAAATGTACTGTTGTTTCACTCAGGGATTTAACCAAGAGTCCAAGACTTATTCTCCTGCATGAAAGTTGTGTAATCTCCCATGAAACCTGGTTTCCCCTGGAAGTAAAGCCTGTAAGGATTCTCGTGAAAAAATGTTCTACCTATAACACCCTGGGAAGACCTTAGGATTATTATGTACAGTTTATGATATTTATCATCCAATGAGCTTGAAGAGTTCCAATGTATAAGATGAAAGAGTAAACAGCAGGGGGAAAAAAAAACAACCCTGAAAACAAAACTGAAGTGCTGGACACCAATCACAAGTGTAAACTACTAAGACACAATAAACTAAAGGCTAATGCTAAAGACTATTTGAAGAAATTATATTTCAATCTTGCTGTAATTTAAATAGACATATAAAGCAAAACTAGTCAAATACGAACACATTATTAGCTTTTAAATGGAACATATTGGAAATATAGATGGGGAGAAAATGACAAGTTATAAAACTCATATGTACAGCAAATCTCAATTTATTCAGACCTATTAGTTCTTAAGCAGTCTGCAGTACCGGACAAACCAATGCTAATTAAGTTTTGAAAGAAAAGGCTTTACTGTTTATGCAACCAAAGGTATAATTTGCAAGAAATTGCATTCTTTATTACCAGGATCATTAAGGCACTGAAGCAAAATAATTCATAAAGGCAAACAGAGTACATTTGCTTTAGTTTGCCTTCTGATTTGCCAAGAACTACAAATGTAAATATGTAGACCACCTTCACGGGCATTTATAGAAATGTGTTACAGAACTTTCTAACACCTATTTCTCAACATCTAAACTTCTGTCTCTCTTTCCAGTGATCAGTGAGATCCCTTTCTCTATAGGGAAACGCTGAGAAGATCTCTACCAGGATTTAAGATAAAGGTTAAGGCAAGCTTGATATAATGGGCTTGACCATAATGTGCATACCATCTGCAACCCAAGCCAAAGTCAATAGTCAGAGATGTCATGGGGTCTAAACAGAAACTGAACTGATCTGAATTCTCTCAGTGCCAGGAGGCACACAAGGCGCGAACATCGTTCTTCCACTTCGATCGGTCTGCGGCTGCGTGCCGTGCCGCTTCCCAAGAGTTCCAGCCTGCACCATTCCTCTCAACCTCCACCATCCGACGCCAGGTCATTTTTGGGCGACCCCGCTTTCTTCTTCCCTCTGGAGTCCACCCAAGGGCCACAGCGCAGTCTTCTGTTGGTTTTTTCCTCAGGACATGACCGATCCAGTTCCATCTCCTCCTCCTCACTTCGTTACTGATTTTCTCCATCCCCACCATTTCTGATGCTCGTCGTTTCTGCAACTTTTTTTTTTTTTTCCCGGGAGGAGGTAGTTGGCCTCCTGCCCAACCCCCATGACTTGGAGGGCCAGTGGTTTTTCTGTCAGGGTGGCCTTCCCTTAGGCTGCGTTGGTTCGCGACACCTTCTTCAATTTTATCCGGTGCACCCTCCGGAGAGGGATCCCCTATCCACCACCCAGGGGACGCGCCTTCTAGCCGTGCAGCCCCAGCCGAAGGCTAAACAGAAAGCATGGCTAAAATTTGTGTCACAAATTAGAAAAGCAGAGCAAAACCACATGAAGCCAATGAGCAGAATGGGAGCGCGTATGAAAGACAACCTAAAGATTAAGATGTTCCAGAGTCTATGATACAGAACAGGGTCTAGAACAAAAAGCAGGAAGGGCTCAAGTAAGATCAAGTAGGCTAAGCAAGTACTAAAGTGCCCCAAAAACCTGAACTGCAGTGCAAGAGTATAGGTACGTAGGAAGATACAATTGCCTACTGCAACTGTGGTTACTAACATCCACATCCTTCTTCCTCTACAGTATCACAGATTGCCATGATTGTCTACTAAAACATAAGCAGCAAAGTATAACAAGAATATTGTGCTGGTTTTGGCCGAGGTAGAGTTAATTTTCTTCACTGTAGCTAGTATGGGGCTATGTTTTGGATTTATGCTGAAAGCACTGTTGATAACACAGGGATATTTTAGTTACTGCTGAGCAGTACTTACACAGAGTCAAGGCCTTCTCTGCTTCTCACACCACCCCACCAGCGAGCAGGCTGGGGGTGCATAAGAAGCTGGGAGGGGACAGAGCTGGGACAGCTGACCCAGACTGGCCAAAGGGCTATTCCATACCATATGATGTCATGCTCAGCATATAAAGCTGGGGGAAGAAGGAAAGGGAGGATGTTCGGAGTGGTGGCATTTGTCTTCCCAAGTAACCGTTACGTGTGATGGAGCCCTGCTTTGCTGGGGATGGCTGAACACCTCCCTGCCGATGGGAAGCAGTGAATGAATTCCTTGTTTTGTTTTGCTTGTGTGCACAGCTTTTGTTCTACTATTAAACTGTCTTTATCTGAACCCATGAGTTTTCTCACTTTTACTCTTCCAGTTCTCTCCCTCATCCCACCGGGGGGGAGTGCATGAGCCGCTGTGTGGTGCTTAGTTGCCGTCTGCGGTTAAACCACAACAAAGATTCTCAAAGAAATTTCAGCAAAGACAATAACCAGACAGTTAAGCTACAGCAGTGGTAAGAACTGAAATAGCAGGACTGTTTTTCCCCTTAAATGAGCTGCATATGGATCCTGTTTGCAGTGGAGTTGCAAGTAAAGCGGTTCAACATTCAAATCTAGTGTGAACCATAAAGAAAACTCTGCAAGGCTTCCCGCCTTTTTTACAGAGAACAATCTAGCCTCAAAAACCACCGAGTTTATCAAATACTTCTTTTTTGACAGTGCAGAGAATACTTCTGGCGGGTCAGAAACAGGAATACTGTACAGACCATATCCAAGCATTCTGAATCTTCCCAGCCAGTCTTGCTGCAACAAGCTCAGTTCTGCAAGTTAGTACGTATTTTTTCCAAACAATTCAACTTGGAATGCATTCCATCCATCCATCAAGGTAGTGTTTCCACCCCACAAATATATAGTTCAGGTTTCGTAATGTAACTTATTGAAACTGCAGATTTGCCTTAATTAGCCCAAATTGAATGTATTTTTTTAGAGCATGCTATGCTCACAACAAGGTCTTGAGTCAGTACTTTTTTTTTTTTTTTTTTTTTTTAATTCAGTTTCCATTTGGACTCAGGCACAACTGAAGTTGTTCTAATTTGGATGCCAGCAACCGTCTGACAACTGATTCCCTCCCACTGAAACAGCTTGCACTGGAAAACAGGATTTAAAAATCAGAAAGGTGGTAAGACAGGGTAGGCACATAACAAAGTGTCTCAGCCAGTGAGACATACACCCCTTACCTCCTGACTCCTGCAGGCACCTCCACCACCCCCAGCAGATCGTGTGTTTTTTACCCGGACTCCTTAATCTGTAACTTGAGATATGGAGCTGGTGGCAACCTGGCAACACTCATAGGAACGCAAACTGTGCCACCACTGTATCAGGGGAGAGAAGAATCATAGCAGTAAGACAAAAATGCCATAACTTTTACTCTCTGATCTGCAGAGCAGTCCAAAACTACCCCCATACATGACAGTGGAAGGCACCCCAGGGGTGCCTCTGGCAGACAGAGCCAGTGGCATCCTAACAACTCACTTTATGCACAGCTCTTTATAATGAAGAAACAATAATCAACGATATGCCCAAGCCCTCCCTGTTAACTGAAGAAATCTCTGGGGATATCCTTCTCCCACTGGACAGACTCTTGGATAACATTTGCAAAGCCTTATAATGCTTTGAGAAATTGTGTCTCAACCTGAGTCACGCGGTAAAGGTAAGATCTGCATGAACACTCTGTAGATCTCAGCTGGTCAAACTGAACCCACACTAAAGCAGTCTCTGTTGAGGCACAAAACCTATTAGTCAAACTGCTCTTTTGAACTGGTAGCCCAAAATAATATCTCAGGAAAAGATCAATTTCAAAGAAAAAATCCAAAATAGTATCAATATTCAGCTCAACTAAAAAAAAAAAACAAAACCAACCAACCAAAAAAAAAAAAAATCAACCAAATAAACAGATTCCAGCTCCTATTTTTCTTCTGGTTTTGGGTTGTTTCCCTCCATCATCCTAATAAATGTGAAAAAAAAAACAAAACAAAACACCCACACACAAACAGAAAACAGACATTATGTTAAAACAATTAGTATAAATCATGCTTACATGTCAGCTTTACATCTATGATGGCTGCAGAAGTCTAACAAGGTAATGATAAACTTTAGATTTACTGAGATTTTAATCCTAGTCTTCCCACTGTTAAAATCCCATACATAAAATACCTGTGTCTCACTTAACTTCATTTTGCAGATCAGAAAGTAAACATTTACCAGGCTATTCAACAGCTTTCATATGGAAAAACATACAGAAATCTTTTTTTTTTAAATATTTTTATTGATTTAATTTTTTTCTGTAAAAAATCCATCACCTATTTTAGAGAAATAGCATTTATTCAAATAATTAACATTTATTCTCTGAAAATGACACTTCCTTTATCATTCCACAACATGGCACAGGAACAATAAAAGATCAGCAGCCATTAAGGTATTGCAACAAAACACATTTATTCTGCAGGTCTTAAATCAGTCTGAAATGCGTAGTGAAACGATGATATGCCAGATAATTGGTGCAAAACTTTGATACGTATTTGAAATAATTCATTGCTAATTTCATTTCTACGTTCCCAAATAAATTTTCCTTGGGTTAACACTGTTACCATTCAGTGTGAGGTGCACTCTGAGGATGTGCACATAACTGTATGCACACATACACATTATAGTGTATTTGTGTATGTACACATACAAAACCAAATTTAAAAATATTTTAGTAAACATCTTTTCTTCTTGATTTTTAAGGCCCTTTAATAGCAGCCATACAGATACTTTATCTGTGATATGCTTTTGAAACAGAACAAATGTTGCTGTAGTCCTTAGATCCAACAAAAAGACACAAAACATTTTCTTCACGGACATATTCACTTCAATGCACAAAACCCTTCCATTGCTCCATTTATTCCATTAGTGTAGGGGCTTAAATGATGCATGAGGCTTTCAGCAGAGGTGAATGTCATTTTTAAGAAGCCAATAAAAAGATAAACAATACAGCAACCATAACTCAATACTGAAAAATACTTGCAAATAAAAGTACAACTGTAAACAGTACATTCAGGTCCAGCCTCAGACAGTAATTTCTCCTGATGGCATTAGGCCCCGATTTAAATCAGCATTTAAGAATGTGCTTATTAACATTAAGTACCAGCTTTAGTCAATACAATTTAAGTTCAGGCTTATATACTTTCTTGAGTCAGGGCCTCAATGATTAGAAGAGGCTCAATTACAAATTAAAGGTAGCAAAAGAGTCAATAGTGCACTAGGAAAATTAAAATCTACAAACTCGTTTCAGATTTAACAACTGGTCAAATATGGTAAGTGCAAAGTCTGAAAGACTAAAACTTGCTTTGTCAGTGCTACATTCCAGAAGAATAAATACAAAACACTATAAAACATTTGGGTTTGATCTCATTTCCCCATACTTCCTAGCAGAGTTGCCAGATACATTGAGTCATTTGTCTCATTTCTTCAATCAGACAAATTATTTTTCCAATTAAGCTGCTCAATGCAATCAAGAATAGAAGTAAATGATGTGAGAAATGGTACGGCACCTGTGACTACCAAAAATAGAAGAGGGGATAAGTGAGCATACTGCTTCAGTATGGGAAGAAATTCAGTAGCAACATAAAGCATCCTCAAAACTATCCGTTAATAAAAATCAAATGTAATTGATGCTGATTAAATTAAATTTTTCCTCTGAAATTTTAAGGAATTAACAGACTATTTAAAACAATTGCCAATAAACAATATAGAGTTTGAAATTCTCTCTTCTACCCTCAGAGGTCTGGTCAATTCCAATCAAACTTGAGGAACACTAAAGGCGTCAGTAAGTTCTTAAAAGGTTGATGAAAATCTGTGGCAGAGTGGCTAATCAGAGCACAAAAGGGACAGCAGCAAAATAAAGCAGATGCTGTTATTAATGCCTTCCCTGAAGCAAGGGTGCAGAGTGGGCTCATTAGCTCTCTGCTCTGTTGGTCCCACTGCCTAACCAGACAGCATTTGCCACAGCTGGAAACAACCTCAGCACAGCAGTGCCTTTTGCCCATCCAGCTGTTATGGAACAAAGTAAAAACTGGGATGTGCCACAAGAGAGGAAGGATGCGATCCCACGGGATAAGTGAAGGTGAGATCCACAAAACTGAAGAAAACAAAATAATTTAATTGTTCACATAGGTTTTGTTTTGAAGCCAGATTCTGTTTTTTAAATTTAAGCAACTCAGGGCTTAAAAACCAAAGTAGCTGTAGGGTAGTACATCACGTGTCTTCAGGAACTGCTATCTACATACTCAGAACGCAGCAAATGAGGTAACTCAGGCTGTTGTCTCAATCTTGGGACCTCTCCTCGCACTCAGAAGAGCCGTGCTACAGTTGTAGCACAAGCATTTCCTAGTCCACGCAAACAGCATACTCTTCACCTTTGTCCTCATGGTAAAAGGAGGGCTTAATCTCCTCACCCATTTAGTAACTGGCACTTCCTAATTGAGTAAGTTAGTGCCCTTCTGATATGTTTGCGTGGGGACCATTTTTTCTTAAGGAAATGAATTTCTCATGTGAATATTAAATATTCATCAGATGCCAGCAACTTTGTCAGCACCAAGCAAGCTCTATCCAAACTCATGGAAAAGTCTGCCCTTGCCACCCTGAGCTAACCAAGGTCTGTTTATAAAATTACTTCAGCCTGTGATCCTCAATATTCTCTCTCTTATTGCTTAGATGTTATAATCAGGTGTACACCATATAGACACAGTTTTGAGATACAAGAATAATATGTTGTCTTATCTACTACATTTCTCTCCCTTTTGTTTCTTTCACATGCCACTCTGTCAGAGCACAAATGTATGGAAGCAGATACTAATTTTATTCTTAAATAAAAAAAAAAAAATTACATGCAAAAAATCACTTTTCAAAACAGTTGTTACTCATTTTTATAGTGTTAGACAATTAAAAATACTGCAGGCCAACAGTATGAATTTCAGTGTATATCTCTCCTGTACTTAACAAGATGGTACAGAATATACACAGAGCAAAAGCTTTTGATAGTGCTTAGAATTACTATATCAAACAAAATCTACAGCAAAAAAATAATAGAGAAAACCCTGTTGTCATTGCACTGCACAAGAGAACCTGCAAATTTCAGGAGTTCTACATAATCAGTTCTCAGTTCAATCTTAAATTATACCATGTGGCATAAGCATATACAAAATCAACAGCTGCATATATAGCAAATTATATTTCCTCTGCACTGTACAAACTACACACATCCAAAAAAGACTACTTTTGCCCAGAAATTACACACCCCTCCATATATATATATATATATATATATAAAAATAACTTCAGACTCAGGAAATCAGCTGGAGGTTTCATCATGAAGTGCTCTGTTCTTCTGCAGCACTGTATTTAGTTCCTGAATCACATTTGATGGCAATTTGTTATCTAATTCCAGAGTAGTTTTGTTTGTTTTGTTCTTATTTTTCTTCAGTGTCTTATGTGGTCTTTGGTGTAGGTCAATCATCCCTGCACCTACATCCTCAACAGAGATCAAGCCCCGATGTGTTTTTCCATGATTTCGCACTTTCTCCTCCTTCCGTTCCAAACACTGTGCCACAATAGATGCTTTTTCTTTTAAGTTTTTTCTTTCTTCCAGAAAGTCATTTTCATGATGCTCACCGAATTTTTGTTTCCCAGATTGAAGTTCTATATTCTGAGAAAACAAGCAAACAGAAATAAGATCATTCACATTAACACAATATTCAATAATATTTAGATTGCAATTTTTGCTCATTAGTTTCACATAACAGTTTAAAAGAAAAATGAATTTTACTCAAGAGCTGAGACAGTACAGCTAGTAGTTTTAAATTCCCACAATTCATGCTATTTTCATTTAATAAGCATTTTTAGTGAACATATTTTCTCAATTAGTGATACTTCTGAAAATTACATAAATCTTTCAATTAAATGCACCATGACAATGAAGACATTCATTTTCATATATTCACAACTTGATTTTTCATTTTACCACAGTAGACTAAATGTTAATGTTTTACAGCAGATCCATATACTCTTAAAAACTCAGAATTCTTAAATTAAACAAATACAACCGAGAGTGTTGCAATTTTGATAACTTAATGACTGAGCTACTTGAATGTACAAAAGATAATTTTACATGATCACATAAACATTTTCAGCAGCTGTTCAGTACCTGATAAATTATAAAGACTTTGTCTGTTTTTTCAAATTTTGGCTAGCAATTTTAAGTAACATACTGGGAACTCAAATAAAACAACAAACTGATAGCAATGCAACTGTTCCATGTTGGTGGGCTGTTTTCAAGTTCTTAAGCTGTAGGAAATGAAAGGTAAATCAAATGCTGCATCTAAATTTGCAACTAGTGTGGCCCCTTATGAGCACATCTGTACAGTGAAAGAAAAGTGCTGAGAACCTGACATACACACTAACACTATTTCAGGGCTGATGCCTTTTTTTTTTTTTTTTTTTAAATACACTTCAGACTAGCTTTAGCTTTCTCCTGCTGGCAGCAGGCCTGTTTTTGGCTGCAGTGCATTAGATATGCTCCAGCAAAACATCTTCAACTTCAGTTTCATCTGAAAGCAATCCAAGTTCACGTGCTCCAGAACCACTCCACAATATGAAGCAAAACACAGTAACTGGGAACAACTGGAAGATTTGCTCCTGAAGTGCACTCCTGATACTAACTGGAACACTCATGTAGATGTAGCTAAACTAGCTCCTCTCTTGCGTTTGAATATTTTTTCATGTTTGCTTTAACATATATGAGGTACCAAGATTCCATGAAACAACTTGCTCATGTGCTATGGATGCATAACTCCATAAAAATCCAGCCAAACTGAACAAATGCCACACAAGAAAGACAAAAAGAACCAGTCTCCCTCAGCTCTGAGTATCTTCTAGCAGTCAACAAAAATGTCATACATGAAAGAAGAATTCCAAGACCTCATTTTCTTCGAGAACTGTAAGGCTCTTCCACAAAAGGAATGATCTGCCCACTGCCACACCAACTGAGCAGACAGAATACAATAAATTCCTCTACTATTCTTATTTGCCTTATATGTTTTAAAGTGATAATTCTGTCTTCCTGAAGACAGCAAACGTAAGCCCATTACAAAAAGCGAGTGTTGATGCAGCAAATTAGTTACTGTGTAGGAAAAAAAATAGTAAATATTAGATGAGTTTACATTGAAGACATCTAAGCTATAAAACAAAGTCTGAATTTGTGCAGTCTCTTGAAATTTCACCTGAGCTAGCACCTGTTCAATAATAACAGAAACAAACATTTGGATGATATAAATCACAATTTTTGAAAGAGTAGATAAAAGGGTTATTTTATTGATATCACTTTTAGCATTAAGGAGGCTGGTATTTCTATTTGCATTCACCAAGCATGAAAACTATCCATTAATAACAAAGCACCAGTGGCCATGATATGCAAAAAAAAAAAATCAGTTCCAGAACTACAATGCACGCAAGAGTTCATACTGTTACATGGGCTACCACTGGTGTGTGCTATGGAGCAGATTTTAGCTTGCCTGAAGACTCTCAAATTTTACTGCCGTCAGTAACAACTGCTATCAGTTTAGAATCTCCTGCTATCACCTAAGCCAGAAAGAAGCATCCTAATATTTAACATGTTCAGCTATATTCAGTGAAAAAAAAGTTCAAGGCAACTGAGGAACTGTCCCAATGACTCATGAATGCAGGGAGTTCTCTTCTGCCAAATATTTGAAAAAACTATCTGTGATAATACACACGCAATACGCGAAATGTAAATTGTCATGCCGTACCTTTCAAAAAACACAGTAACACATTCCAAGCTATTCACTGTTACTCAGCAAACTAAGATACGAAGTCATAAAATTCAGTCAGGAGCAACAACCTTCTATTTACAGAATTTTTTACATCATGTTTCAATTTTGCACCTTTTGAGAAGAAGAATACCGACTATACTTCCGAAATGAATATAGTTCTGCTAAACTGGGTATAGAAGGAGCCTTTTATATAATGAAAGTAGGAACATATCAAATACAGCACTCTAATTTAAAGGTTGCCTAGTTCTCTGAAACAGTCTTGTATATTGGCATGTAGCCCCTTAACAGAGACTACTACTCAACATTTTGAACTTTCAAAGTAGATTCAATTATACAGGAATCCTAATTCCCAGACATTTGCATTGTAAGAATATTCAATTGATGGAGCCAAAGTCTGTTGTTCAAATTACAGCAATAAGAGTTACAGTTATGAACAGTTTCCCTTATAAATAACCTATCAAAATTATGTATGAACAAAACTGCCACATCAAATTTCTTAATAATATTATTTTTTAGTATTTGATCCACTGCCCACTGTTAGTCACATGCTATAAATTACACTGCTGGACTCCACACTTTTCTCCCAATAATCCCTAATGTAAAAAGCAACAATTTCATGTTAGAAGCAGCTGTTTGCCTCTAAATTTCAGCCCCTTAATCAAGTAATTGGTGAATAAATTGATAATAATATGTACATCTAACTACATTTTTCCTTTTTCTGTACATCACCAGCAAAAAATATGGAGCAACTCTATTTTCAACCTCCATTATCCCTATGATATACTATTCCTTTCAAAATGCCACACAGGTATAACCTATTATAAGTCCATATGGTATGTGACCATGGCTTGAAAGAAAGAGGAAGTTTTTCGTCATTCCATCTTTTTCCTCATCCATCTTTCCATATTTTGAAATAAAATTACAGGCTTACTGCAGATATACAGCAATGTATTTCTATTTCAGTTAAATGATTCTATATGAGAAATATGCATATTTTAAAGGCACTATTCATGTATGCAGTAAGTGGTGCAGAAATAATGGAAATCTTTTGATTCTATTTGTTATTAGAAGGATTCTTAGTTATACAGTGTTTTCAAACTTTCTGTATTATATATTTATCTTAGCACACACTAAAATTACTTCCAATAACGGGAAAAAAGAAGACATTCAATATAGACTTTTTAGCACAGAACATTAATATTAAACCTGTTAGCTTCTGGGTATCTTTGAGGTTTTGTTTTTTATTTTTTCCCCACTTATCTTCACATCACAAAGATGTCACTTTTTTCACTGTTCAGAAAACTTTCAGTCTCTTTTCCTGCCTATATGAAGATAACTTTGATCACTTTTCTACTACAAGTTTATGCATTGATCTGTAAACAGACTTCCATTTTTCAAAAACCAGCATCTTTCTGAAAGTGCTTGCTCATGTTATTACTCTCCAATGCTTTAAAATGGAGATTTTTTTTGCTTGTTGGAGAAGTACTACAAATCCGTGGAAAGACTGAAGGCACGGTCTCCAAACGGGTATCTATTGCTTTACTGACTACACTGCTGTACAATATTTCTCCTTAATAAACCATATCGTATACTTATTTTCCACCACTATTTTACTGTTCATTCCAGTTTTGGCTTTCCGTATAAAAAAGTGTTTGTTTTTATTTTCCATTATAAAATTTTGTGTTAATCTTCCTAAAGTATGCAAATACCCTTTCCATAAAACTTCTCTAGATCTAGTCATGGCATAAATAATGAAGACTGCGATCATCTACTTTTAAGTTTAAATGCAGACTTCCTCTAAGTTGCAGTCTACAAAACATTAGAGTCCTTCCTAATGAAGCACATTATCAATAAAAATAATTTAAAAAATAAATTCTAGTACCATAAGGTATTAAGGATTTTAAATCATCAAGCTCAAAATCCAATAAAACCTTTATCCTAGAATGTCTGAATCTGTAGCCAGCTGAAAGAACATATTAGAGATCTTAACCATACCTGTATAAAGGACAGGTAAGAGACACACCTAAGGGTTATGAAGTTTTTTGAATGACAAGACCTATGATTTACTTTCACCAGAAAAGTTTTAAAATGCAAACATTAGAAGGAACTTATCATAGAATTGCAAAAATACTTTCTGAGAGAAGGTTAAAATGAAGGGACAAATTAAACAAAATAGGAAAGCCATAATTGCATTCACACTGTATTATACTCATTTGGTAAGGCAGAGCAGAAATGCCTGAAGAAAGCAAAACGAAAGATGGAGTTGCCTTTCAGATAAAGCACTACTACTACCTTTGCTTTTGGTTTGCTATGGAACTGAGTCAGCTTCACCAATCTGTTCCTAGTACATGCAGTGCACGTAATGTAGTGACATAGTGCATGTAATGTAGTGACACAGCTCAGTCTCTGCAAAGAGTTGTAACTAAACCCTCTTTTTCTTCTTTGAGACTAATATTACAACTTAAATGTATCACAGTTAGTTCCATCTGGGCTTTTCCATTACATTCACAGAGCAGATAACTAAAACAGCGCAGTTATTTTAGACAGAAGAAAGGATATGGTAGAATACACATGCAGGACAGTTTTCAAGGACCTTATTAAAATAAAACTGTAATAAAGTGCACTGTAATAATGTGCGCTGTATTTCCAGGTAAAAGTCCTATTTACTTTTAATGAACAATCATTGCTCAAAAAAACCCCCAAACAAATAAAAATACACTATTGATTCACTGAACAGCCAAGGAGGTGACATAAGTTTAGGTCACAATGTTTTTTTGACATGAAATTGTCCTAACTGTTCCTTTAATGAGAAAACAATGAAAAGGACATTGATAATAAGAGCATCTACATTTTATATTTATCCAGCTCTAGAGAGTTCATTATTACTGGACTATTTAATAGTACAGTATTGTGTCTAGAAGTTCTACACCAAGTTTAAACTCCACTTACTTCTGTACTCCCTCTGATTTTACAAGTGGTGTTCTCCTGTTGAATGGGAATTAGTGGTAAGCCTCCGATCTTTGGACTTTTAGTTATAGACTGTTTTCTTGCTTTCCCAGCAGGCGGCCATATATCTGCATGCTGAAGAACAAAATAATCCTTATTTTTGGTGTGCAATGTCATAAATACACGACATTCTTTTGTCTGTAAAACTCTCTTGGAAAAAGCTATCTAGTACACAACGCCATGCCCTCCTCTTGTGGGAGAAGGGGGAAAACACTATGGTGCTTAAAATTATGTTAATATTTTGTAAGCGCTGCACAATTTTATAGATTCACATCTTTATGGAGTAAAAAAATTCTCACACATG
The DNA here is from genome assembly GCF_965183815.1 of Platalea leucorodia. Taxonomy (NCBI): domain Eukaryota; kingdom Metazoa; phylum Chordata; class Aves; order Pelecaniformes; family Threskiornithidae; genus Platalea; species Platalea leucorodia. Next base: position 62,187,998 of record NC_138828.1, on the reverse strand, counting down.
GTGCTGACCAGGGTGATGTAAAAGTCTGTTATAAGACTTCTCCCCAGTGAACATTAAGAACATTTTCTTCCAGTGAAACATTGAGAAAGTATTATCTGAAAGAGCAGGTCTTGCCAACCAAAATCAGTTTATTGTGGACCAAGATACAAGAAGGAGATGCAATTCAGAAAGTGACTGAGAAACTTTAAGTCAGCTTCTGAAGGAAACTGCCTCCCTTAATTCTCAGCAAGCTTAAGGAAACTATCCCTGTCAGTTAAGCAGCCTGATTTCCCTTTTGTGTTTGTAACATTTCTTAAAATAGAACTCTGGGAAAGTACATCAGAAATACTAGCAACGTAATAAGCCACATAATAAATGTATTTATTCATAGTTTTGACCTATCTGCTCAACTGCACCTCATGGTAATATAACGTGCCTCTCTCTAGTTGATCAAAGGCAATGGAACTGGAAGAATATCATAGTGTCCATCTTCATATCAATTAATTACTTTCTACTGTGTGCTATGTATGCTACTAAGTGATTTTGTACAAAACTATTACAGAATTCAAGAACCAAGTTTCAGTCATACTTTTCAGGATGATTTTGCATAGAACTGAAAGAAACAATGGTCCTCCATCAAACCCTCTTAGCATTTACCAGCTTGAAGTACAAGATTAATAACCTCTGGGCTAACTTGACATTCTCTATCAAAAGTACTCTTGTTACTAGATTACAGTGGTACAGGAATAAACATTATCAGAAAACGGGGAGAAAAAGAAGATAATAGTACTACTATCTTACGGATATTAATTACCAATAAAGTCTTATCCTGCTTAAGCACTGAGGAGCCCAGTATCACAGATTTATCTCCCTCCTAATTGCACTGGATCATTAAATGTCAATGTCTTGACACTTCAAAACCTACTTTAAAGTATTTTTCAACTTGTAATCTAAACTATTCCATTGACAAATAAAATGTGCTGCCTGCAGTCTCTCTAACATAAAGGTGTTCAAATACTGTGATAACAGCTAAGGTAAAAGACAAGCTATCTTCCGTAAAGATGGTCTCGATTTGAAAATTCTAACTAGAAATAACCTCAGTTGACATTTACAGTTTTCTGGTTTAGAAATGGGATAATGTGATAATAATTGTCTGCTGCTGCATGATACAAAACATTTGGAGATCTTATAGTAAGCTTTAGCAACATGAGCCACTGCATTCTCAAGGAGATTTTTCACTGTAAATTATATTTAAAGCAGCAGATTGTAGTAAGAACAATACAGCAAATGTGCATCATTAGCACTTAATTTCTCATGTAACTCAAAAGACTGACAACTTTACTGATGTCCAGAATGCTGATTAAAAAAAAACCAAAAAACAACCAAACCCCACAAAAAAACCCCCACAACCCAAAACAAAACCAAAAAACCCTCCCAATATAGCTCTTTAGTACTGTTAATTCATTGTACTGTTCATTCATTAGAATGAGGTTTTAAAAAAACAATAGTATTAATTCATAGCAATTTTTTTTTTAAATGCACATGAAATGATTTAATTTTTTCTTAGAAAAAATATCCTGAACATTGAGCAGTCTCTCTCAGTTTTTTATCTATATTGTCAGAGGAATGTTCTACATACCACGCTACCTGATTAGAATCCTAATAGATTGCCCTTCTTGTGATTTTACATCAGGAGGACTTCAACAGTTACCAAGCTTGTATGACTTATTCCTACGCAGCCTGTATCAATAACCTCTGAGCCTATTTGTTGTGACACCACTCATGTTATGCCCATGAGATGTATGTCAGGACCGGTGGCTGTTTCCATAGAAACTACAATAGTTACTTCAGTTAAGGGAGCTGAATAAGACAAAAATTTGGAAGTCTTACTTACAAGGCATGCATTGTACTTCTAGCACTACTATCCGTGAAGGTCAGATTCTGTTTTAGAAAGCCTCTAAGAAGTTTGTATTGCAACAGTCTTGTGCCTAGTCCACTTTACATAATACTTAAAGCTCACAGGTAATCATAAATCTAGTGATGTTTATTCACAGTGATACTCCCCGAAGTTCCTTGAATGTCACAGTAAAGACAAGAAAAATCTCACACAAATACAAAATCCTTTTAAAACCTTAAACTATGTTCCAGTCTCCTGTCAGGTTGAATTATTCCCTTCTCTCTTACTCCCACTTCTTCCCATGTAAATATTAAACTCCATTTGCAAGGATGTGTCATGTGGCACTCAAACGTACACCCTCCTTACTCACAGTCTAGCAGCAAGCAGAAGATTACTTAATTTAGGATAATGCCTATCCAACACGATCAATTGTCAGTGTTACCTAAGCTAACCTGGATACCAGAGAAATAGAGCTGTATTGGCACGGCTCTTCAACAGGGCTAGTTCACATCCCTATGTTTTTGAACAGGGCACCTTTCTTTCATGACTACTTTGCATGCAGCATCCAAACTGGTGAGCAGAGAAATAGTACTCAGGCATCGTGGCACAGAGACACACCCTTTAGGTCAATGGCCAGAATTTCAACCAGAAGAAGTTTATTACTGCAAAGGAAATGAGTTGTCTTTCTTTAACCAGCTTCTCTAGAACACGGGACGGGGGGGGTGTGGGGGGGGTGGGGGGAGGAGGGAAGATGCCAGAATGTTCTCCCTTACTCTCAAAGCACTCAGCTTTCATATGAAAATGATATTATGAATAATAGTCTTCATGGACTAAGACCATCTTCTTGCAGTTTTATTACATTGATTATTCCAGAAACTTTCATGGCATTGCAACTTTTTCTGTAACATACCAATAACACATATATAGAATTGTTTAATGGGATTTTCATAACAGCAGTAAAAGTTACATTTCTTTGATCAGATTATTACCTGTGCAGTAAAAATGCTGATCATCCACTCCATCTGTGTATCTTGTCCATCACAACATATATACCTAGAATGCAATATACAAGTAACAAGAAAAACAACAAAAACTCCTGTTGCAGTTAAACATATTAAAGAATAGGCTTCTAAATAACTTAAAACAGTGCTTGCATTCATTTATGAATGCTGCCTATATTTATTAATAACACCCCCATAAAAAGATAAGGAAATATAAATACTTTGAATTATCACTTTACCCTACTTTGAAGACAATGTATGTGCTTCATTTAAATCATGTGCATAGGTTTAAAATCTATCATTCTAAATTTATGGAAGTCATCTGCTTTATTGCCACAGAAGGGAGACAGACACCTAACCCCAAAAGATTACGAAAACATCTGAATTGCAATTGTTTAGTTAATTAAGAAAAACATAGCAAGAAGTCAACATGTGAGCAAAATAATGCCCATTAGTTTTCAAACATTCTTATTCTGAAATTGAACATTTCAACAAATATTAAACATCGAAGTTAAACCAATCATGTGTTTTATGTTTACCTACCACTGGTACTTCTCAGAAAAGACTGCAAGTCCCCAGCTGAAACAAATAAAATTTTCAGAAATTAGTTCCAGAAACCCAAGACAAGGACACTTTCCTCAAACTGCAGAGATCCGTTACCTTTATATAGTGCTTTGAAGTCGAAAAAAAAAAAAAAATTACAAATTTTAAATGTGTACTGCAAATCTAGAATCAAATTGTGGGTTTGATGATGGATTTTGCTCATTTTCTCACAGTTGATTCACAGCTAATGAACATTCTGTTCTGGACAAAGGGTTATAGCCAAGCCCTGCAGATGATGGGTAACGACCTGCCTCATTTTGTCAATGCCTGTACTTTCTGAAAGCTACTGGAAGTAAAACTGCTCAGATGGTGCCCAACAAAGAGTCCATCACAGTATGGAAGTCACGGAGGGAAGAGAGGTATGCTTGCACTACGAACAGAAGGAATCACATGAGCCTACAGAGATTTAAAAACTGCTGGGGAAAAAAAAAAAAAAGGGAGTAGGTGCACAATGAAGCCTCTGAGGTGAAAGAAACACAGACACTCCTGGAGATCCAGAAGAGATTTTGCAAAGTCTGCTTTTAAAAGTAGACTCAGAATAAACCTCAAGGAAAGAACCTACCTGCAAAGACCCATTTACATAATCTTTTTATTCCTACTTTGGACTAATGTCCTACTGATTTTGTGCTTAACTCAAAAAACAAAAACAAAAAAACAAACCCAAACCATCAACAACTTCTCTAACAGAACTAAGCTTTGAAATTTACAGAACTTTTTGGGGTGTTTTGATGTGCCAACTGTAAAGAAAAAGTTCAAGCAGGTCTGTTTAAAGGCTATAGCCAACTTAGAAACCCCTTGGGATAGGATCCTATGTACATTGTCTCAGTGTCAGCGTTCTGGAAACATCTGAGAAAAACAGGTGTCATTTTTCGCTGCTCTTTTCCAGAGACATAGTCACTGATGTTTGTGAAGGGCACTGTAGTCTTCAGCTAGGAGAAGAAACATCAAAATAACAAGGATCCTGAAAAAGGAAAATCCTCTGCGGAACAACAGGGACTGTCACTAAAGGCCATGACTAGTTGGTTTTCTCTTCTCTCTTTTTTCTTGGTGCAAAGGTGTGTCCACCAATGAAATGCAGGACACATACTACAAAACTAAGTGAGCTAGCAGCAAACATATCCACAAGAGATAATACACTTAAGATTAAGAAAAACCAATCAATAAAGTAATTTCCTAGCACAGAAGAGTTAACATGGAACACAAAAACAGAGACAGAAACAGAACAAATAAAACTAGAGGGTAATTTAATTCAGCATACTTCAATTGGCTTCTTGACTTTTCCTTGTTCCAAAATGTTTTATGTTCCCCTTTCTTGACGATACTACCAGTACCTTGCTACACAGTGTTTAACTTATTTTCTTTTCTATTCTTACTTTGTTGGTGGCTTCATTCTCTTTTTCACTCCAAGATAAAGCCTCAGGGAATTGACAGGCAACACTTTTTCAGGTTTGCTAGCCTGCAAATAAAATAAGATTCTAATTATTGTATCAGGAATGTGCAAAAGAGAAAATGCCATGTGACTATCTTCACAGTTAGGCTTCTTTCATGACTGCACCCCTCTTTTCTAACAGACCATTACGGTTTTTTCTCTCTTTCTTTCCCATTAACAAAGTGTGCCAATCACTATTACTGTAAGCAGGCTAACTAAGAACTTGAGGTTCATGTGAAGTCACAAAACTGTAACACAACTGGAATAATGAAGATGTGGTGGTACAATTCACCAAACTGGAGTGCCGTAATATATGGACACAAGCTCTTTGAGAGAGACATTCAGGGAAGATGAGGAGTGGGGTTGCCCTCTGTTAAAGGAGGTCCTCTACAGGATGGAAAATATGGTGTGTATGTGCTTCAGTCACCCAATCAGGATGAAAAAAAGCAGATGAAGTCTTTAGACAACCCAAGGAAGTCTCTGGACAACAGATCCTGACTCTTACGGGGCAGGGGATGGGGAAGGCAGGGCTTTGCTCTCCCCGGTATCTTTTGGAAGGGCCACACAGTGGAACACAAGCAATCCAGCTGATTTGTGGAGGCTGTCGGGGATAACTTCTTGACACCAGTACTGGATGGGCCAACAAGGGGTGATGCACAGCTGGATCTGCTATTCACCGACAAGGAAGAACTGGTCAGGGATGTGGTAATCAATGGTAGTATTGGCCACAGTTACCATGAAATAGCAGAGCTCAAGATGCTGAGGGTAAAAAAGATGACAAGTTAGCAGAGGACAGACCATGGAGATTAGATGAGCAACATTTGGCTTATTCAAGGAACTGACAGGTGGGTGTCCATGAGAGGAGGCAACTCTGAAGGATAAAGGAGCTTAGGAAAGCTGGAAGGTCTTTAAGGATAGCATTCTCCAAGAACAAGAACGGTTCATCCCAATACTCAGGAAAACAAGTAGATTTATCAGGCGACAAGCCCACGTAAATAGGTAGCTCCAATGGAGTGGAGCTCCAATGCAGACAAAGGCAGTATACAGGAGGTGGAAGCAGGGAGAGACTACGAAGGAAGAAATTTAGAAACACTGCCCAGGACATGTAGATGTGGCGTTAGGGAAAGCCAAAGCTCATTTGGAATCGAGACCTGCTATGGACATTAAGGACAACATGAAGAGCTTCTACACCGGTACCTTAGTAGTAAAAGGCTGAACAAGGAAACTGTAGACCCATAGCCGAACAAGGAGGGTGAATTAGCAACAGCAGACACAGGTAAGGCTAAGGTAACTCAGTATCTTCTTTGAATCAGTCTTCACCCCAGCAAGGTCTCCTAGACCTCTACACTTACAGACAGGCTTCAAGGAGAAGGATAAGGACTGCACCAGAGAAGCACTAGACTGAGTCAGGAAAGACTTGAGAGAATTTAAAGTCATGGAAGTCCATTGGATCAGACAGGCTGCATCCAAGGGTTCTGAGTGTGCTGGCTAACACCCTTGAAAGGCTGCTCTGTGTCATCTTGGAAGTATCAGAGAACAGGCGCAACTGCTGGTAACCGGAAAAGGAAAACATTGCATCCATCCTCAATAAAGGCTGAAAAGATGACTTGAAGAACTAGTTGCCTGCCAGCCTCATTTCAGTCCCTGGGGAAATCCTAGAGTAAGTTTACTTGAAACAAGTTTCTCAGCACGTAGGAGAGAAGGTGCAACTGGCAGCATGCAGCATTAGCAACGTGACTGATTTCTACAACAAAATGACTGGATTTGTGGATGAGTGGGGAAGTAGCAGATGTCGTTTACCTCAGCTTTATTAAGGCTTCTCACACTGTCTCCCATAATATTCTTCTACCCAAGATGGGATGTTATGGTCTGGATGGCTGGACATCTATATTAGTAAAAAGCTAGTTGCACGATCAGACTCAGAGGGTGACAGTTAATCAGACATACTCTAACTGCAGACCTATGACAAGGGGAGTAGTGCAGGGGTCTATCCTGGGACCTGTCCTTTTTAACATCTTCATCAATGACCTGGAGGAGTCAATCATCAAGTCTGCACAACGATGCAAAGGACCAGTCAATAGGCTTGGGGGCAAGGCTGACTTCCAGAGGGACCTATACAGGACAAAGAAATGGGCCAACAGGAATCTTATGAAATTCAACAACAATAAATACTAAGTCCCACACTGGGGAAGGAGAAGAACCCTGCAATGACACAGACTGGGGAGCAGCTGTTGAGAAGGACCTGAGGGCGCTGGTAGATGGCAAGCCAGCAGTGTGTCCTGGCAGCAAAGAAGGTCTCCTGGGCTGTGTTAGCAGAAGCACAGCTGGTAGGTTGAGGAGAGTGATTTTCCCTCTCTCCTCAGCACTTGTAAGACTGCATCTGCAGTCCTTCATCCGGTTTTGGGCCCCCCAATAGAAAAAAGAGAATCAATAATCCAGAGTGAGTTCAGCAGAGGCCCGCCAAACTGGCTGGGGGCTGGAGCACTCGCCCTGTGAGAAGAAGCTGACCTAACAGCAGCCGCCCAGCACCTACAGGGAAGTTATCATGACGACCCAGTGAGGCTCTTCACATTGCGAGAAGATGACTAGATATAAGGACAAACTTTCTCCCACGAGGAGAGTCAGGTACTGCAACAGGCTGCCCAGAGAGGTTTTGCAATTTCCATCCTTGAGGTTCTTCAAGGCTTAACCGCATCAAGCCCTGAGCAACCTGTCCTGACCTCAGTTGCTAGCTCTGCTGTGAACAGGAAGCTGAACTAGAAATCTCCTGAAGTTCCTTCCTTCCTTGTTTCTTCTTGAACAAACTACCTTTAGCCAACCTACAACACACATACACCCACACTAGGTGCGAGAACTGAACATGCCTGGAAGATGAAATGCTGAAAGGAAACAATAAAAGTCTCATGTACACTATTCTACTACAGAACACAACTAACATCTAACACAACACACTAACATCCCTTTAGTACTGTTAGGTCAAGTGTTCTAGCTTTCTATTTAGAAAAAAAATATACTTAACAAATCCTCTAATCCCAGTACATAAAGCTACTCCATGGTGTTTAGTGTCCTGGATTCTCAATTTCTCTCTCTACAGCTTTCAATCTCTAACACTCCAGTGTGGGGAAAAAGACAGAATCCGAGATGGCATAAACATTTAAGAAAACAAAACAAAACAAACCATATAACAGTTTTATGGTTGGTATTCTTGTATAACTTCCCGCTCAATGCAAGGGTACTGCCAGGATGAATAAACACCCCTACAAAACATGCTATTTAATTAAATAACAGTATACTTCTCACAAAAATGCACCTTAAGGAAGCCATTTGTCTGTGTGTGAGCTTATCTCTTAACAACAGTACATTAAAGTGGTATGCTATTTCAATTAGCACAATATTGTAATTTAACACACAGTATCATGGAAACTTCACTTTTTTGCTAATTGCTCTTGAACAAGAGAAACACTTAACAGAATGTATCTCCACCTGCATATACAAACTTAATTTGCTGTTAATGAGAATTCATAAATTAATTAGTACATGCAGTCTTATTAAATACAATTTTCCATCTGCAATGTCAAGCTTTCCTACTATTCATTTCTAAATATGACTAAAATTAAACCAAGATTATTAGTGGTAGTTGAACATCTCTCAAAAGAAAATAAAACAAACTGCTATACATTATTTTGTCAGAATGGTATTTCCATTTGCTTTTTTAAAAAACAAATGTAAAGCCATTTAAAACTAACACTGTTCAAAACTCCACCTGAGTTGGGGAATTTGATGTTTTATAAATCAGAATGGCTTAAAAAACCCAGATTATAAAGTACTACAGTAATCCTATCATAAACTCTTTCCAAGATACTAATTAAGGTTTTATGGTCATATTAATTTATTCTCACATATGTGCCAATTTGAGTTTTAGCACTAAATTATGAGACACTATTTTTGACATTCTGGGGTCATTCTAATTAAGATTATATCCACAGTATCACAAGAAGACACTGTTTCTTTTGCATTAGCTTACTTGAGCAATGGATCTGTCTTTAAAAGAAGTACTTTATGAAGGTCAGCAAGTATACATCTATATTTGCTGGATGAGCAAAACTAGCAGTGAGCAAAAATAAAAACACTTTAAGAGTTTTTTTTTAAACTAGAAATTATTGAAACTAAAATGGAAACATAGTTCACAATGCATGTTATTTAGTTTTATGCTTTAATACAAGCTGCGTACACCCAAAAACACTCTTTAAAGAAAACTCCCATGAAATATTTAAAACCGAACCCACCATGCTATTAAGTATGCCTACATATGCTTCTGTGGAATTCTGAGGTATATCTAATTATCAATACTAGTTTTTGGAGGACTAAGAATACATCCAAAAACTGTTGTTGGGAAGCAGGGGAAGATTTTGCTAGGTATTCAGAGTTTCCTATAATCTCTTCTATCATGACACTTGTAGGTATAAGAACCCTGTTGCTTGTAATGTCTAAAGGCTTTGTGTGAGGTACCAAGAAAAAAATGGCATGCAGCTCACTTAAGTTCCATATTACTTCTACTACTGCTCTCTGCAGTAGGTTTTCAAAAAAACTTAGTCACGGCACAAGCTGTAGGCATTCCTAAACATTGGTTTATTTTTAAAGCTTACAGTAATGCATAATTATAATAGCTAAATGAGCAACTGACACGAACTCCTTTTACTAAAGTGTCTGTGAAATAGTAAGATAAAAATTTTGTACTTCAACCCCTGACTCTAGCAGTTGCCATTTAATATCAGAAATGTTGATCCATTTGCCTTCCTTCTCTTTTTGGTACGAAAGAGAAAGCTTGAGTGCTTAAGAGTTTGCCAAAGAGGTTGTCTGTTGTACCTTCATATCCTTATAAAGAAGCAAGTTTCCTTCCCGTAACACAAAATAACGCTCTTGAAATTTGTTTCCGGACAGTAGTTTTGATGGTTCTTCTTTATACTTCAGATTGCCTGCTTTCACGCTACCTTTCTCATTTTTCTCTATCAAGAAAATAAAAAAAGCGTTTTGTTAGAAGATTTTACAACACTGGAAGCTGCTAGTTTTTATGTGCCCCTACTATTACAGTTTATCAAAAGACTAAAATTATAATTCCACTGACTCATTATTATGTTATACACATAAAAAATTCAAAGTAATTATCTATAATAAATATACATAGTTATATATTACATTTAAATAGGTATTATATATTAATACATAAGAAAGGTATTCTTAAATATTGACATCATTATGATTTTAATTACTGGGGGAAAAAAAGTCTTCTTTGTTTCACTTCTAAGATAGATGGAAAGAATCCACCAACACACTTTAATTAGAAGAATCTTTTCAGAATAGAATGTGCAGTTAAGTCCAGAAGTACGACATGGATACTTTTAATCTCTGTGCTTCAGAGAGGAAACATGTTCCATAAAGATCTGATTTTGTCATGAGTCTATCTACATTTTTCTGTTTGAGCCAAAATACACACAGAAACACACATATATTTGGTAAAAATAATAATTAAAAAACCCCAATTCCCCCCCCCCCCCCCAAAAAACCCCAAAACCAAACCGAAACCACAACTTTGCAGTCAGCTTTATAAAACATTTAACTTTGTACTGAAAAGCTTTTATTTAAAAACAATATTAGAACCATTGGAGGTTTTCAATGTTAGAGACTAGATTTTTCAGTACATTCTCAGCAATTTGAAATTCTAAATAAAATGATACAAAAAAGTATTACTAGTACATATAAACTACTTCACCACCACTTCCAGATGTTTTTGGTTTTCCTATTCTGCCCAATATATGTATATATTTTTTTTAACTAGTTTATCAGCTTTTCCCAGCAAGTCCACTCTGAAATAGCAAAAACTTCTGACCACTAATTACAGGAATTATCATGCCGATACGACTCATGTATATAAAGGCAAACCAAAATAACACTTTAACAGAAGTAATGAACAACAAAAGAAAAAAAAAATTCCTACTTGCATCTTATGAAGTCTTTATGAAAGAGCACAAAATTCAGCAGAATTCTGAAGTATTCTTTTCTCCTTGAGGTAATTAGTGCTGGAAGCAGACTGCCAGCATGAAGAGAGAGCACCTAGGCAGGAGAGGAACTCTTCTCCTCCATTCTAGTCAACACCATTTCACTTTGAGGAGGGAGCCAAACTAATAGGGCTAATATTTCACTTACCCCAAAACACTACAGGATTTCTACTTATGCCATATTTTGGCTTTCACCACCTATTTTCTTTTGCTAAATGTAGATATTTCCTGTAAGTCATTCACTTATTTAGGAAATACTGAATAAATTGTTTAGGACTCCCAGAATGATACCACTAGTTTTTATAATATATTAATTTCAAGATAGTAAATAAAACTATGGTGTAAGGACTATGTGGTGTATGGAGAATAGCATCCTTACCCAACTACTCAATTGGCTTTTTTCATTATAATTTCACTTACGATTTCACCATCTGATATCAAAACTCTATTATTAAGAAGCAGCACACAATAAGATCTCAAAAAATAAGAATAAAATGTTTTAAATAAATCAACAATAAAAAGTAACACACAATACATTTTCATTTGGTCAGGAAAGACAGAAAAGACCAACTTTCATTGCAAAATTTTTTTTATTTGTGAAGAGCAGTATTACACAGCCACAGCTAAGTACACAAATAGTCATGCTTGAAAGCGACACTTGCTGTAACATGTACTAATGAAAATTATGTATTTTTTCCATCTTCATACATTCTGCTAAATGAGCAGTCAATATCTTCAAGTACTGCATGACATGCACAAAGCAGGCATGAGAGGTGACAAAGGAGAATTAAGAACTTGCGTGAAACATCATCAATGACCATAAAATGAAGGGTCTAATACAAATTTATTGCACGGTACTGTTTGCAACTACCTGTGTTTCAGTATTTATACTTTTTGTCCTTCTTTTAAAGAATCTGTGGACAGTTATTCCACATATGACTATTTAGGAAGAGCTCCAAAATTTTAATAGTGAGAAATGTATTAATGCGTTAGATGCATGGTTGTGCATGCACAAAAAGTACAAGTGATATCCAGTCTCAAACATCCAATTATGCAAATACATGTTGAAGTGCATACAAACAAACCCAGTTAGGTTATATCTCAAAACTCAGAGTCAGATTCTACTATCATTTGTACGGTGTAGAGAGACTTTGGGACTAACTTGAAAAGTTGTACCTCGATCGCATCTTTCATACTAGCTGAAAAGCAGCTGCTTAAAGAGTCAGAATTAAATTATTCCTTCTACTAACCCTAATTATTTGCAAAAAGAAGATAATTAAAAATTGTGTATCTAATTCCCTCTTGCTTTATATCTTAGTACAAACCGAAGTTATGAAAAACATTTAAAAATATAGAAGTTAAAAAGATAATAAACTATTTTGATTTCATCAAATAAAATCAACTACATTCTAATCAGCATATTTGTCATGAAAGGAAAATCTCAATAGAGTATTTCACAGTATTTTCGTTAGAGTTTAAGATAGAATCTAAAGCCAGAATCAATACATTTCAACAATTAAAATCAGAAGTTATTTGGATTGCCTCAGATGTAAGTGCAAATATACACGCATAGTTAAAAGAAGTGCTAACACATTCTCTCTTTGCCAATAAGAATATTTATTTCATGTTCAGAATAGACTATGAATCCTTATCCACACAATCACAATCTTTTTTTTTTTAAGCATACCAAACAAGAGTAGCAGGATACTTCCACATCTGTACCAAATTGGAAGATTTTAAATTTCTGCACATACCTCTCAATGATGAAAACTCATTCTAAACTTCACAGCATTCCTACCATAGCAAATCTATCAAACACTTGATATTTACAAAGATCTCTGAAAAGCCTGAAGGAGGAAAAATAATAATCCTCTAAACTGATGATATTCTACATCCTTTAGAAGCCAGTATTTAATACAGTAAACCTAAAATAATCAGCGTGTGTCCTAATCAGAATGATTTTTCACATACAAACTTTACAAAACATGTAGAACTTTCTAGAACTTTACAACTACTAGGAACTCGATGCACTCAATCCGTTCAGGACTGATCCACCTATGGTGTAGAAATTTGCGTTTCAAAGAATATCTCTGAACAATAGCTCCTGTTCTCAGGAATCAATACTTCCCACTCAAACGCCCAGCTTTTTACTGGTAAAATTTCAAGGACCTATATACACACACTTTATAGTGAATCTATTCTCTCATATTTTTCTAACAAATAAAACTTTAATGTAGGAAATTTTCAGATAAGGAGAAGAAAAGGGGTCTTGAAATAGAACTAAGCTGTACTGGGTATCTCTTATACCAAAATATAATGCACACCTTGCCCTTCTGAACATCACTTGAAAGAGTGCTCCTGCAACAAGCATGAAAAGTTATGGAATAAATTGTCAGGAGAGAATAACTAAAGATCTGGAGGAAAACAGAAAACTCATCAAGAATTTACTGAAACATATCACTAAAAATAAACTAATATATTTTTTCCTTGAAAAGGGAAGTTGATTTCTAGACAAGAGAAAATACAAATCTAGACCTCAATACAATGTTTGATATTGCACAGCATGAGAAATTAGTTTAAAATGGAGAAAATGAGAATGAGTGTAATAACTATGAAGAAGGAGAATGTACTATGTATAAGGAACATGGGGAAAGTTGCACTGACAGGGAAGACAATGATAAGTTGCCAAGATGAAACAAGGCTAATAGAGTTGTTCCTTTAGGCTCATTATTGAACCAACATTATTTCAAACGCCATTAAAGTCTGTGGAAGAAAAAGGAGAGAAGTGCTGATGACACAAAGCTCTGAGGTAACACTAATAGAAAAGAGGTCAGGAATATCTTAATTTACTCTAAGATTCTAACATAAATCAGAGAACCAAGGAAAATTCATGGAATTCAGTTATAAACATAATATGATCACAGCACTATTAATTTTACTGCAGAGGAGGAGGACATCCATCCACCCAGTTGTCCATTTGTATGGGCTTAATCCACTGTTAAAAAACATACTTCAAATAGTAGTGGTTGGACATCTGGCCTCAGACCTACTACTCAGCGAGGAGGAATTATCCCCGTAAAGAGCACAGAAGACTGAAAAGATGAAGGTCTCCCCTTCTTCCTTCAAGCCAGCAGTTATTTCTTGTGCACTTTGAGATGGAGAGCCCCAGCGTAACCACAACTGCCGCCTCCTCTAGACACGGGGAGCACCCCTTCCCCAGTGATCTCATCCTGTATCTTTTCTCACTCTGACACTATCTAATGATGAAGTACAACGTTTATCTGAAAAAACCCCATATATTTTTCTCCTGAAAGAGCTGCTTACTTGTTTTAACAAGTGTGTACAGATGCAAGATTAGAAACACAAACAATAAACACGATTTCTGCAACTACAAAATGTGGATGAATGGTGCAGACTTTCTGCGCATCTTTGCCTACACTTAATATATACACTGTTCTGCTGACTAGTGAACTTGTTCCTCAGTATTGCTAATGTTTCAGAGTAAATTTACTCTTTACTCTTTCCCTTCAAACCACTAAGAAAACCAATATAACTTATTTAATAAGTTTTTAATTATTTTAACACACACACAAAAAAATCAGTAAATGTAAACATTCAGTCAAAAGCCAGTGCATCTAGATTAAGGTCAAACTGAACAGAATTGATACAAACAATTACTGTGATGGGTTGGGAGAACAAACAGATGTAGAAATTAGAAGAGAAGACGAAGGTCAAATGGCAGATCTCCCCTCTAAATAGTACTACAATTTGTAAGTTGAACTTCAGACACTAGCCTAATCCTTATGTGTTTCTCAGAGCAGTGGTTCACATGGTCCTTATGACCCATTCTCTTTTCTGATTATACCTCAACACATACTGAGTGAGGTGATGGGAGTTCATATATCAAGCTTTTAATGAAGTACGCCATTTCTCTCTGTTCACTATCTGCTATGACACGTTTAGAGACAGTGAAACTCAAACATAAAAGTCATGAATAGCACACTCGTTAATGTTGGTTCATAATTGTGGAATATGCTTTTAGAGGAATAAAGGATGATGAGAGAAGGCTATTACTTTCAGAAGAATAAGCATAACAGCATAACTTTTAGTTCTTGAAATCAAGACAGAAGAGAGATATACATGGAGAGATTAATACCTCTGTGTATGGGGAAGAGATCTACAGGAAGAGATTACATATTTGAATAAATCACTGGATAAAATCAGATGGGCATTAAACCAGGCATCATGTGTCACCATCGCATGTTTTACAGTGACAGCATGCAGGATTTCAACTGCTTGAAAACAGGATAGTAATTTCTGAACATGTTTAACTTCTAAACTCCTGCTTCCCTCAAAGTGAACATTATGTATTATTATATAGGAGATTTAAATCCAGGTATTATGAACAAAAATAAAATAGGACTTGGGCAGCTTATAAATCATATTTTTCCACTATATATTTGAGCTATATTTCCTTTCAAGTGTCGGATCTAAATTCCTCATCCTTATTAAAGGCCACATACTCTAAGTCACTCAGTTGACATACTCTCTATGTCATTCAAATTGGCTTTGTAGTTTGGAGGCATCAGATCATATAGCAAAAATTATTATTATTATTCTGTAACATACTTATATAATTATATATAAATTATATGCTTTATATATAATGTAAGCATCATATATACAAGATATATGTCTATATAGTCCACAGAGAGAGAGAGTATAGTGTATTATACATGTGGACAGACTGTGCAGAACTGTACTATGGATAAAAGAGCAGTCTCAAGCTTCACAGCAGAAGTTCACAAACTGTGAAATGAAAGCAGAGTTTCTGTATACTTTTATGCTCAAATGGGAGAGCTCATAGTTTGTAGAAACAAGAATATACATATTTTCTATGTTTTAAAAGGAAGTCAGCATAACCCTCAGTAAATCAGTAACTTTTATAAAGTAGTAGTAATTCAGATGTTCTGGGACACTCTTCCCCAAGGAAACAGCTATCAAAGAATTGCCACACTCATATCCCCACATGAAATATCTTAAGTTTTAAAAAAGATACATACCACTGTAGAGCTTTACCATGTCTGCTGTTAGAAATCTCTTTATTATCAGATATGCAGTGCCAGGCTCTGGTAGTGAACTCCAGTGAAGAACTTGCTCTAGTACATTCTCTGTATAATGAAGAGGACGTTCTGAAAAAGGCCAGGGGAAGAAAAAAAAAAAAAAAAAAAAAAGTTGAAATAATAATAATAATAAAAAAAAAAACACAAAACCAAGATAGGAGGCCCTTAAATGTTAGACATGCCTATACACAACACTGTCTCCTACACTTTGACCTATAGAAGAAAAACACTGCTTTCAAAATAAGACAATTAGGCACTTCATTGACTTTCTGCAGCACCACCTTTGCTGGCAGGGTCTGCACAGGTAACAAATATCAAATTAAACAAGCAATAGTCAGATGTTCAGTGATTCTTTTGTATTTAGTTATGAATATTTTCTTATGCAAAGACACTAAAACACTGCTTTCAAACTAAATACAAAAGTTAGGAACTATCACAGGGCATACCTAAATATGATCAAACAGAACTGAGACCTGCAGCTATAATGGGCCTCATTAGCCTAGGCTTGATACAAAAATGAATCATCATAGCTACCAATTCTCTGCAATCAAAACCTAAAGAATTTGGAGCAGTTACTGTGAAAAAAAGATATTTGCATAGATTATATTGTCTGTTAATGATCAAAGCAGACTGAGACAGACTCTTGGTTTCATTACATTCCTGTTACTACAAGGGAAAAGTATGTGGTCTTATTAGGTCTTCTCCCTGTTGCTGTGGTTGAGGAATTTCCAGACTTGCACTTTTATATTCCAACCTCATACAAAGAGTACAGCAAGATTAAAATACCAATAGATGAAGGCATGACTAGACTGTATGTGTGCACTTCAACACTTCAGTTGCTCAAATATACATTCGTTGATAGATCGGTATCATCGATCCTAAAATAGAAACTCTGAGACCCTTTCACAGGATTGAAAACGAGCAGCGATAAGGAAGTCCAGCCAGTACTCCATATACCAAATGAAAAGTAGGGAAGACTTTGCAAATAGTTCCTAAATCTGCATTACCAGATCCAGCAGAAATCTGAGTGTGACATGTACTGAGGTATCATACAAGGCAACATGGATATGGATGGAGGGAGATTGTACAGTTCCCCTATCTATTAATCCTTCCTCCACATACACACAGGCCTGAAGGCTTTCACCTGCTCAGCAATAAGCACCTACTATAATTCATGAAAGAACAAAAACCTTAACGATGGCTTTGAGGGCCACAACTTAGAGCAGTGGATCCAAGTGTCATTTTATCTCCAAAGAGAGATTTTTCCAAAAGTTCTGAGCTCCCATTTGCATACCAACTTATGCAGGTCAGGCCTTGAGAAGAGCTGGGTACAGCTCCTGGAAAGTCACACCTGTGTGACACCGTCACGTTGGGTCAGGCAGTCTAGCCCTACGTCTCTTGAGTACTGAGGGGAAAAGTATGCCGCCATAATCTCATTTTTCATTTCTGCTAGGGCAGATGAATATGAAATGTCAACAGCTGCTTTGGGACTGTCCAGCACTATACTCTAGCAGAACATATTTACCTTACCTATAGACTTGTTATACCACATAGATATATAAAGATTTTATTATTCAGACATGACAACAAAGCAGCCTAACAAAAACACCATTCTGTAGACAGCAGCTCAATCCCTACTTTATAACACCATTTCTTCTGGCCCTTTTGTTTGAAATGGTTAAACTTTTTAAGTTTCCTTTCAACTTTTGGGAAACTGGATGCTGATGTGATAAAGTTAAAACAACTTTTTGCCTTTGTACAAGACAGGAAAATCCATTTTAAGGAGAAGAACTTCACAAATCTAAGGCAGGAAACACTGGCAAATCACCACATCTTCCTAGAACACCAGCACTCCCAGAGTAAACACCTACTGTTTTATTTATAGTTACATTTAAGACCATCTGTCATTATGGATTACACGGTACATAAATCATCATGCTGAAATGCATTAGCTATTTTACTGGCAACACACCTCATTTACAAACTATCCATCAAGCACAAATTACTAAAAAAATTATACACCCTATTTTGTAAAAGCATATGGTATTGAACATTCTGCATTATGTTAGATAAAATTATCAATTATTTCAAATTTCTATATGCAAATAATTTAGCTGATTTTTAATACTGCAGTTTTAGCACTTTGAACAGCAAGCAGTCAACACATATGTCCAATTACCCTCTTACTTAGGTCGTCGTATGCTGGTAAAGATCCAAAACCAGTCATTTTCACCTTAAACAACACTAAATATCAGGAGAAAATTAGTTTTTAGGAAATATAAGATTCTAATTTTCTCGACTTCTCAGGGTTCATTTTCAGGGCAGTATATCTTAAAAAGTAAAATAACTCCTACAAAGTTTCAGGATAGAGTGTAACAAACTGAATACCACCACGCACTGGACAGGTATCAGGCTGTGGCAGGAACAGAAGTAGAAAATTCATTTCTGTCAGAAAGACACTGTGATGTACGTTTGAAACAAATATGCAAACTTTGTTTCTGTCATGACAGGTCAGAATCTCAACTTAATTTGTAAATGCCTTAGATTATGTAATGTTCAATGGTGTTTGTTAAATGATGCTAGTAAGATCAACTTGCAGCAGCAAAGACTCAAGTAGATTTTCAGTTCTTTAGTGTCGCATTTGGACCAAAGATTGCACAGGACTATTTTTAGTCTGTTATTTTCTCTGTGTTTCAGCCTTTTGAAAATCTGCTAGATTCAGCCATAGCACCACAGGAGTCCTCCTGATTAAGCGCCCCTTACTACATGCATTATTTTTATTTTTCAACATTATTAATTCAGTTTGCCTGTTCTGATGCACAGATTCTTCCAGAAAGGGGTCCACAAAGCAGACATTTCATCAACACAGTGTCTACCGATTGGAGCCAGGTGCTGAATTAGGACTTTATTTAGTTTGCTTTTTGCTTGTTTATTTTGTTTTTAAGACACTGGTATGTCACTTCTACTTTGGATTGTAAACTCTTGTTTCAATGGGATACACTCTAATCCCTTGCCAATATTTATTGTCCTATATAGGGCCTGTCTTGTCTCACTCTAAGCCTAATTTTGCTGATCTTCCGTAGTCATTAGCTGAGACAACATTTCTAGCCCACACTAAAATACTAGTTGTTGCACCCAAATACCTCAAAAAGCTGCTGCAGGGTCTGTCTTTGGTATTTACTTTTATGTTCTCTTGGTCATATCTAGTTTAATTTTCATTTGCCTGTAAATGTTATATATCAAGTTTAAGAAAACAGAACTCCTTCTTCAAATTTTTCCATTACTTAGTCAAAAGAAACAGGATTTCTAGGGAACTTGTAGGAGTTATCAGGACCCTTCTAAAGATAATAGATGCTAGCACTCTTCGTCAGTTGACTCTTGCATCTATGAATCTGGAAATGAAGTCTGTTACAATTACACAGCATCACCACAAGACTGCAAGATGCAAAGAGGGATCAGGATCATTTATTTTAAGTGAAAAAGGAGAATGTAATTCCATTCTCGTTATTGATACTGCCAAGGTCAAGACTGAGTATATCAGGAATACTTGTAAATCTAAAGAGATTATTGTAAGCACATCTGAAAATCAAGTACAACAAAACTATTCAAACACTCTTGGAACGTTTAGTAATCTTCGTTTTCTCCATTTTTTATGTTTGTTTGTTTGTTTTTTTCCTTAACTTGAAAATAGGTATCTTCATTACAGAAATAAACTAGCCCACAGTCCACTTCTGTAACATGAAAATAATAAGAGCAGCAACTTACTGTGAAGTGCAAACAGACGTTGCTTTTTACTAAAATACTAACATACATATTTCTGTCCCCCATGTATTCTTCAAAAATCAGATGATATTAGTGAGTATTCATTGAAATACGTTTTAATTAAAAAAAAAAAACTCGATTACTTTATGTCAAGTATCTCTAATAATAAAGCGCCAGCTCCAGCATGCATAAAGCACTCCCAATGTTAAAACCTTTTTACAGTTCATGAACATTGGGAACATGTGACATTTGCTCCTGTTGGCAGAACCATATTTAAAACAAATGTTTATGCCTCCTTTTTCATCCACATACATAAAATAATTGACTAAATAATAAAAAGGATCCCTTCCCCTAAGTATTACATGTATTTTCTCATTTCATTTTCTGAAAAACATCATTTCTTATAAAATCAACTGCTGACATTCTAATGAAAATAAGTTTCTTCGAGACTTATTCTAAGACCTACTTTTCTATAGCTGATGAACTGCAAAGCAGAGTAATATAAAGAATATTTTTTCAGCCCCCAATTTATAAGCATTTTAAAACAATTCATCACATTATTTCTGGCAAAGTATAGAAAGAAATCATGTAGATGTCTCAGTAACCAAATGTAAAAAAATGGCATGAAGGCTAATTTTTGTTTTGTTTCCATAAACATTTTAGTAACCCTTTAAGTAAGCTTTTGATTATGTTAAGTATTGAAAAATAAAAACAATAAAATTTGATGACCATACATAAATTTAAGTGTCACTAACCTAGTTCTCCATTTTCAAGTACTTCAAAAGCAGCCCAGATATCATCTTTGTTGGGAATAATGTTTTTGATTCCTAAAACATCATTAGTTAATTCTTCTGCTTCCATCAAAGGTGATACCTGTAATACAAACTGAGTCAGTTTATAATATATCACAGTTCCCGATTTCTGATTTATTTTTGCAAAGTCTTCCTTCCTGCTATTGACTTTAAAAAAGAAAAAAAAAAGCAGCAGATATACTGAGTTGGAAACACATAAATTTTTTATCAGACTCCAGCATGCTTTCCTTATTTTGTTCCATGAAATTGAAGTTATAATTTTTAGCTGACTGATAACTTGGTAACTTGAAATTCCTTTTCTCTACCCTTGAAAAATTAGGAAAAAAAAACCAAAACAAAACCCTTGATATGTTTTCTTGGGTATGGGAAGGTAAATATTACAGAAGTACCATTTTTTTAATCTTAGCAATGCATATTCCCATTTTTATTCCTATTTAAAAAAGCATGTTTTACGTGCATGTATGTATCTATGTGTGTATCTATATATACCACAAACCACATATATGTACAAACACAAGTGTTTGAGAGTCTCATGCTGAACAGAACAAAAAGGAAACAGAAACAGAAATGTATAACATTTTAAAAAAATGCACTCCCCTAAATTTTCTACTTCCTTCTTAATAATACTTGTCCTTTGTCATTATAGAAATGAAATTTTTTTCCTCAACATTCAAACAATAGAGCACTACTACATGGAGATGAGTGTGTTTAAAATACACTATCAGATGCAAGGCTGAAAAATCTCAATTATAGTAAGTAACAAGCTTTGGTTTCTTAGCACTCAGGAAAGCAGATAGCCACTGGCAAAAAGAAAAATCAGCAGGAAGGTCATTTAAATGGCCTTGTACTATTGAATAAAACCAGCATTCACTGTGTACTTGTTAATGTTCTTGTGTGTTGCAGCCATAGAGCTGCAAGAATTTATACCACTGTATACTGCCGTAAAACTAAAGGAGGACGTCTCCCCTTTAAAACTGTATAACATTCTCCTTAAAAATGCATAACAATCAGTCTTTACAAAATTTAGGCAACACAGCAAATTAAAAAAAAAAAAGATTATTTAAAAGAATTGTGATAGATATAAATTCATGCTTTAATTATGTAATTGTATAAAACCATGTACAAAAATAAGTTTGGTATATTTCATGAGAAAGTGCTTAGTAAAAACACTGTATCACTTCTATATACTAACCCTGATTATAATACTACAGTCTGGCTCCTTTCTTTCCACGTAAACTTCAATAAGCAAGTCTCCAGCCTGGGAAACCTAAAACAAAACACAATTTAAAAAAAAACATTAGACTGTCTTAAAAATATTTTAAATATTCTTTTAAATTGAGAAAGTACAATTATTATTATCTAGTAGATGTGCTAGAACCTACTGAACGCAAACTTTTTTTCACCCACTTATCTACAAAAATATTGCAAATGTTGACTCTAATGGGAAAAACTGCACTACATTCGCTTTTATTTGACTACTGTAAGGAAAAGAAAAAAAAACCCAACCAACCTACTCACAGATTCAGGGGGAAAATCTAAACCCTGACTAAATCCAACAGAAACATATCAAACAAAATGAACAGACTTTACAAATATACATTCAAGAACAGGAAAACTAGGGGAGACGTGAAATAAGTGGAAATTTTAAATTTATATTTACGACTGCTAAGACATGAGTGTACCTTAGTATCTTAAACTGTCAGAACCATAACTCTTCCTTAAAGGTTAGCCAGGCTCACTTCAGAGCCGAAACAGATGAACAAAATTTAAAACCATGAAAAAAGACAAGACAGGAACCACACACTAAAACGAGTTACTTAAAAATGAGAGGAAAAATTACAAGTAACAGAATATTCCAGTCATCTAGCCATATGTACACATCCAGATAATCAAAAATCATTACTATGAAGACTACATTTATGATTATTAATCACAGCGTAAACATGTCATTACACAGTTAAAAAAGGAATCAAACCAAATGCTCTTGATATCAAGCTCTGTTAAAGACAGCTCTTCAAATTTGTTGAATAGATATCTAAACTTGATGTACAATGTTAACATGTGGAATAATTAGAGGATAAAGCAAATGTATTACATAATATATAATAGTTTAATATACTCAATACCAACAAACATAATTTAAGGATGTCTAATAATACAGAAACTTACAAAGAAATTGGAAAGTCAGTAAATCCAACATTTTATGATCAAGGAGAAAGATCTGATTCATAAGAAGGAATTTAGACATCATTACTAGGTTTGCTTATCTAAGGCAATAAAATTATCTTCATGGATGAGAAATTACTTCACTTTTCTACAGTTACAAATGTCTCATGTTTTGACTGCTCTAATTCCCTTGCAGTATAGTCATAAGCATCTTCAAGAGATTGTAATTCATCCCAGTACCAAAAATATTTTCTAAAACTAAAGACGATGATCAGAACATAGGAAGAAAAAACAAGGCAGAAAACTGGACCTTTCAGGAGGTGTACCCTTTTATTAATAAGCCAATATAAAGAATTAATAATCAAATTAACATGAAGAACAACAATTTGTGTCTTAATTTTGAGAACAGTATTCATAGTGATGCTACTTATTTATATATCACTACAGAGGAAGAGGTTAAGAAAAGTAAAAAATCTGCATCATAGAATAAGATATGGAGAAAATGATAGAAACAGGCAAGCTTTGGGATACATTTTGACTAATTTACAGAAGCTAAAACTACATTTCTATAGAAAAATAAATGGCAGCACTCAATTTTAAAGAACATTAACATTCTAAAAAACAGTGACTTTAAAGTTAGTTTAGCCTCTGAGAATAGAAAACTAATGGAAACATTTGTGAGGAAAAACATTACAAAGCTACTTTGAAGAAAGCAGCTTAATTATAGTGGCACAGACTCAAAAAAGCTCATTTAGTTGTAAAATTTGCTTTTCAGATGATATTACAGAAAAAGGTTGGAAATAAGAATGAAGCTGACATTTGATTTCCACTGGGCTCATGTAAACAACCGTATGGAGAGAAAATGTGATGTAAATTACAGCAGCAAACAGAAACAGCTGGCCTAAGTATATGGTGGACAGAAAATGAAGAGCAGCTAATGAAGTGCCACCTGGAACAGAACTTCAGTGACATTTCAGACATGAGAACTTCCAGGCCTTCAGCAGAAATTTGGTTCAGTTGTTCTCTGAACACTCTGCGTCACCAGCCTGGAGATAATTCTACTATAGCAACCTATATACTCAAATGTATTAAGTCCCACATAAATGATTTTCCCACAAATATGCGCACGTTCTGATGCAATGATGTCAGACCATCAGATGTTAAATGAAACACACAATTCTTAATTGTATCTGCTTGAGGCCTAACTTGCCAATCACCCATGCTGTTACATCACTTCGTCTGCACCATGTCATCAGTTTTAACAGCAGCTGGAAGCCCATCCAAAAAAGTTCCCAAAGAGCTACCTCTCCTGCATGAGCCTGAAGTCCAATCTATGTGCTACATGGTCTGCATATGCAAGTCTTGCATATGCATGGTCTTGCAACCTGCTTACAGGCTGAATGATGGTAGCTACTGACAGAGGAAGCAGAGCAGCTGAAAAAGAATATGTTCCAGCATACCCCCTTCTTTCACTGAAATAATGAAAGATATCAACTTAAAGCTATATCATTCAAACTAACCACTGGTTCTATTCTGAAAATGTTTATCCTATTTCAGGTCTGTACTGGCAAATACAGCGCATGGTAATTGGCTGGGGTCTGGCTATTCTTTATATAGTGTTAATGAAAACATCAAATACTAAGTTGGACTTAGCAGCAGCAGTTTAAAAGAAGTTTATATGGCCAAGGCTTGTAAAATATAAAGTGTAGGCATCCATATAATCTAGTCTTCCAAAATTAGGAGTAATATGCACTTTATACTCATGACAGAAGTTATAAATGTAAAGTATAAGCAAAGAGGAAGTTCAATCTTTTTTCAAAAGCACTTCACGTTAGGCCAGGTCTGGCTCTAATGTATTCCCCCAACAAAACCTATGGACAACACCATGGACAGTTAGGGAAATATTGAATTCTTCCAGAGAAAATGTTATATATAAAACCTCAAAACATCCTTGTAACCACCTAGAAGAAGCTTCTTCAGTCAGTGGGCTTCAGGCAGTAAATATTTTGCAATAATAGAAAGTGGACCACCTTTGATTAGAATTACTCCCTTTGCATTGAAGTGGTCCCAGGCATTAGACATCCATGCATGTCACGTTATGTGCACATGGAGTTTCAGAAAAATGTATTTTTAAATTGAAACACTAGTTACATTAATCATGTCTGCTACAGAAAAATGGGCAACTGGCATAAAATGTTCCACAGCTGAATTCGGAGGGGAAAAATGTTCATAGTCACAATCAAATTGCTACAAATGACAGTCAGGCTCTTGAGGACTCCATTCCTCAGTTGTTATATTCAAGGGGTAATAGGCGGACATAACAGAGAGAATGCAGTCCCTATCCTTAAAAGCAGTTCAAATTTCAATTTATCAACCATTAAAAGGCAGAAGTTTTGTTCCAATGTCCACTGTCTGTTTAGAAAGCTAAAAAGAAAAAGGCCATTATCTCTGGGGCAAGTGCTCCCAAACAACTAAGGTCTCCTGAGTTCATATTTGCTAGCTTGACTTCTAGTGGCTCTTTTTCCAGGAAATGCCATACAGAGTAAAGATACCAATGATTTGATAAGATCCAAAAATATTTTCTAACTCAGCGTTTCATGATGTCTTCAGATACAATATTGACAGAGATTAATTAAAAAAAAGCCAGCAGCTCAGTTACTGTTTTCCTCATAACAGGTTGTGAAAACATGTACTGAATATTAAGAATCCATGTTTTCCAAGTAGGAATCTGGAACCACTTCAGATACACAATTTTAAAAATGCCCCAGTGAACAAGTTTTTTCTAAGGATTTTGTATTACTTATTTTCTTTATAGGGAGAAGAACATCAACCACAGCTTTAAGCTGAGTTCATTGTCCTATTTGGGAAACAGGGAAGCAAATCATTCCATATATTATTTTCCATTTTATGCCATTCAAGTCTATATTAAAGAGTAAAGCCATAAAACAATGTACACAATTTATAGTGCACATCCATTTTGTCCACACAATACAAATAATATAGCATAAAATATCTGATTAGGTCTTAATAGTAAAATATTTCTAGAAGAGAGGGAAAAAGGTGGTACTTTACTACAATAATTTTTCATTAATAATCAATTTTTCTGTCTCCTTTTCATGTTGAGATTTTCTAGCATACACATTTCTGATATCTTTTTCCTTTGTTTATGTAACAGTTCGTATGGAAATCTAAAGTGTTTGGTGACATAAGGTCTTGAGCAATGCAAAAAGAGACAAAACAATTTTCTGTGTTTAATTTCACAATAGCGATCCTCAAAACAATCACTTATGTACATGGGTATCCAACAAATTAGCCTTTTCTATTAAAACATTCTTGGTACCTAAAATTTCCTTTCTTACTTAGGACTGGTGCCATCTTGGTAAAGCTGAGGAACTCAATCCACCTAACCATTAAACTCATCCAGGATACACTCTGAATGAGCCCACTACCAAACCCAATGATTTGAATTCACATTTCCAAGACAATGCCGTAACAGATAGGTTCTAAGTTCTTCCATGTGATTGTAAAGTTGTGGAAGGATTGTGAAGAGGTGGAATCAGATACAAAGGAAATAACACACTCCAGTGCATCTAATAAAGCTGTACTACACTGTAACCACAGATATTCAAGAGAAGGAAAAATGCATTCAGGTCAGCCCTTACCTTGCTCAAGGAAGTATTTAGCCTCCTCATTCCTCATCTGCATACTAAAATGGAAGAAAATGTTCCAGTTTTTTAGAAAGTATCTTAAGATGATGGTTTGGGTCTGTGAATCAGTATCTGACACACACATATTCAGGCATACAAGAAGGAAGACTTTAAGAGGCTCCTTCTTTCAGCATCCAAGCTACTGGCTAGGTCAGAAGGCTTCCTATGCAGCATGCTGACTGTTAAGACTCCAAGTCTCCCTACCTATTTCACAAGTAACTTAAGTGCTTAATCTGGGACAGAACAGTATATCTGGGATCCAGGAGCCTTGCACTAAATTCTTAAAATGGAAATACTGCTTCTTACATGACACAATGCCTGAGTTCATGCCACCAGCAACCTAACAGAATCAACCTGGAAAGAACCAGGGCACACTCTGGTCAGGCCTCTGCCCTGAGCAACTGGGGTCCCAAGATTACAGAGCAAGCCAGGGAGTGCTTCTGCACCTCAGGTAAGGTTAGCCGTTGTGCACCTAAGACCTTTGGACTTTCACAACTCTATGTGGCATGCAAACACAAGACCTCCTGCCCGGGGTGGGGGGTGGGTGGGGGTGGGGGTGGCGGGTGGGGGCAAAAAGCAATGCTGAGATGGAAATCATAGCTGTAGTGTAATAACTTACTCTAGAAATTACACTTAACGCATACAGCAAAAATTCACAGATAGATAAACCCAGCTGATAACACTGTTCAGGGAAATTTATTATCAGTGACATGTCATATCTAGGAGACTCAGTAGGTAGAATCCATAGTCCAGCTGAGACTCTCTCATACATCATATCTAAGTATTTAGCACTTATTTACCACATTCTTTAGAGAAATTTTTTTCTCATGGGATAAAAAAAATAGATTTTCAAACGTATAGGTTTAAATACAATTCCTAATGCATTTCTTTTTAGCCCTTTCTCTCCCTTTAAACTAAAGTAGCACATGCCATTTTCTTCTATTTTGTAAGTTCTATTTGTACAAGCATTCTCTGTGAAACTAAAAGGAGTCATTTCGAGCAATGTGTTAAGAATGAATAAGAACAAATTTGACAGCTGCATACCACCTAATAAAATAAGAAGTCCTTTCACCACCGCCTTCCAAATTTTAAGTACAATAAAGCACTGCAAATCATTCCTTTCTATTTATGAGGCCTGGATGAATGAGCAAAGAGCTCCTGACTGAACTCAGACATACAAACGAAGCATAGAAGAGAGGGAAGCAGGGGCTGTCCCATTGTGCAGGTTAGAAAAAACGTGGCTGACCCCAAGTTAGAGCTTGCAAGGGATGCAAAGGGCAATAGGAAAGGATCCTACATCTAGATAAACAGCAAAAGGGAGACTAGGGAAAACACAGGCCCACTGCTGTATAGGGTAGAGAACCAGGTGACAAACCACACATAAGAGGCCAAGGTACTCAATGTTACTTCTTTGCCTCGGTCTTTACTGATAAGACTGACCTTCAGGAATCCCAGGCCCCTGAAACCAGAGGGAAGGTCTGGAGCAAGTTAGATTACCCTCAGTGGAGGAGGACGAGGTTAAGGAGCACTTAAGGAAACTAGATGTACATAGCGAATGCTGAGGAATCTCACTGATGTCACTGTAAAGTCACTCTCAATTATCTTTAAAGAGTCATTACAACTGGGAAAGGTTCCCGAAGACTGGAAGAGCACAAGTATCTATCCCATCTTCAAGAAGGAAGATTTGGGGAGCTACAGGCTGATCAACCTCACCTCAGTCCCTGGGAAGGTGACTGAGAAAATCCTCCTGCAAAGCATTTCCAAACACATGAATGAGAACAAGGTGATTGGGATTAGTCAGCATGGACTTATGAAGGGGAAATCATGCTTAATCAAAATGACAGTCCTCTACAATGAGGATACTAGTGGATGAAGGGATAGCAGTGGATGTTGTTTACCTCAGTTTCAGTAAAGTCTTTGACAGTGTCTCTCATAACATCATCATCGAAAAGCTGACAATGTACAGGTGAAATAAGTAAACTAATGTGGACTGAAAACTGGCTGAGAAGCCAGGAGACCATTAATCTTCATCAATGACCTGGATAATGGGACAGAGCACATCCCCAAGAAGTTTGCAGATGGTACTAAACCGGGAGGAGCATCTGATACATTCAGAAGGACCTTGACAGGCTGAAGAACTGGGCAGAGAGAAACCTCATGAAGTTCAACACAGGGAATCCAAGTCTTGCACCTTGGGAGGAGTGATCCCAGGTATCAGTACACATTGGGGAATGGTCAGCTGGAAATCAGCTTTGCTGAGAAGGACCTAGTATACAACAAGCTGATCATGAGCCAACAATGCACCCTCACAGAAGAGAATGCCAACGGCCTCCTGGGATACATTAGACAAAGCACTTCCAACAGGTTGAGAGAGGTGATTCTTCCCTTCTATTCAGCGCTGGTGAGGCCACACCTGGAGTACTGTGTCCAGCACTGGGCTTCTCAGTACAAGAAAGATATGGAACTACCAGAGATAGTTCAGTGAAGAATCACCAAGATGATGAAGGGACTGTAGCATCTTTCATATAAGAAGAGGCTGAGAGAGTTGAGACTGTTCAGCCTGGAAAAGGCTTGGGGGGAATCTTATCAACATGTACAAATATCTGATGGGAGGGAATAAAAAAACCTGAGATACTCTTCTCGGTGACATCCAGTGACAGGAGGCAATGGGCACAAATTAAAAACACAGAAAATTCAATCTGAACACAAGAAAACAATTATACTGTGAGGATGGGCAAACACTGGAAGAGGTTGCCCAGAGAGGCTCCATCCTTGGAGATACTCAAAATCTGATAGGACACAGTCCTAGGCAACCCGCTCTAAGAGTCCTTGCTTGAGCAGCAGTGTAATTAGACTAGATGATCTCAACAGGTTCCTTCCAACCTAGACAACTGGAATCAAGCTGCATCAGGGGAAGTTCAGACTGGACATTAGGAGAAGGTTCTTCACTAAGAGGGTAGTCAGTCACTGAAACAGGCTTCCCAGGGAAGTGGTCACGGCACCAAGCCTGTTAGAGTTCAAGAAGTGTCTGGACGACAGTCATGTTTTTGTTTTAGGTAGTCCTGCAAGGAGCAGGGAGTTGGACTTGACGATCCTTATGGGTCCCTTCCAACTCGAGACTTTCTATGATTCTATGATAATTCTGTGACAAGGTAGCAGATTTTATTTCATTTTAAGGTTATTTTATATTATTTTATATTTTAAGGCTAAGATATTACTATTTTTTGTAAAGAATTTAAAGCTTAGCCATGTGCGTTATGAGAATCAAGCCAGAGTCTATTAACACATTAGGCATAACCATCAGTTCAGAAAGCTGATTATTAATGCTAGAGACTTTGCTGACAGCAAAATAAGAACAGTTAAAAATTCCAGTTCGATCTTTCTATAACTCTGCCTACCAACAAGCTGGAGAGTCCCAGGGAAACAAGTCCAAACAGGCCCAATTATTCATGAAGGTTCCAATTTGATTATAAAGTTTAAAATTTGGAAGACTAGCTTTTCAGGTGCTGGAAGTTTTTTAATAGAAACCTTACCAATTTTAGGAAGCCTGGACTTTTATTTTAAAAAAAAAAAAAAACAAAAACCAAAAAAAACCCACAAAAGCAAGTCTCTCTCTTTTTCTTCAATAGGCAGCCTACCAAATACAATACACCTCATAAAGGTGATTTCACAGTGGAATTGGGGTGGAAAAAATAAAGAACAAAACCACTTTATTTGGGTCTTCTTTATATTCCTCACAGCTTCAGTTTTAGACAAACCCACCTAGCCAGCAGTTGCTACTATATTATTCAACCTGTCAACAGCCTTTCAGTTTCCTTTCTACTTTTTCTCCCTGTCTAATCCAAATGTCTCCACTATCTCTTTCTCTACTCATGAAACTCCTCTCATATCTCTCTAATTTTTCCAAAAGGTATTATAAACATTTAACCATTCCTAGAGCTTCCCAGCGTTGCTTGGAAAATGTTAATAGCGTAACAAGCTGTTACAAGCATTTTTTTGGTTATAATACCACAGTAAAGAATGTATTTAGAAGTCTGTGCATTTCCGCTATCTTAGGCTTGAAAATGTTATTCTCTAATCTCAATAAGGTCCTTTTCATGGACCTCAGAATTAATAAGTTCCATTAAAGAGATTTCAACCCCTGCCTTGCAGAATACTCTTAGGGATATCAAATCTGTTGGGTTTTTTTTGCCATTACCAGGGCAGTTGTTTCCATTCTGCAAGACAGACACTAGAAGTAAACTTTAAATTTTTTCCCAGTGACTTGGTCACTCCCCACCAGGCATCAAAAGGAGGAAATAGGCATTCTACCTTCTATATGCACATTCACAGTAGGCCATTATGGTCAGAAAGCTTCATGCCACTCTGACCCAGACAATAAGGGAATATGAGATAAAAATAAGGCTCCAGACAGCAATTCACAGAACATGCAGTTTCAACATGTATTTGCAAGACCCTGTCTTCTGAATGATGGCTTACAAAGTACCACAAAACTGTTCCTGG
Source organism: Platalea leucorodia (assembly GCF_965183815.1). Taxonomy (NCBI): domain Eukaryota; kingdom Metazoa; phylum Chordata; class Aves; order Pelecaniformes; family Threskiornithidae; genus Platalea; species Platalea leucorodia. The sequence continues at coordinate 62,156,960 of NC_138828.1, read as the reverse complement.
AAGGAGGAAGGCAGCCAACAGACAAAGCATTATAGATTTTTTTCTGCTAGGTTTCTATTAGTTTTTAAAGCCCTATAAGCTCCAAATTCACTGAAAGCTCCTCCACTACTTTAGATTTCTGAAAAAGCTTTTAAGCTCCCTACATTTCCTTTCACCTCTCTTAATTCAACCACCTTGGTAGTGTTACAAAACTTATCAATTTTTGCTTTAATTAGGACTGTACACAAATACCATTCAGATAGTGAAACATGCTATCACTTCACTGTTTCTTACCACTCTGAAGTTATGCAAAAGTTGTTACAGGTAAGACTGGAATTCAAGATGATAATAAGTGGCATAAGATCTCCCATTTCCTTCTATTGTACCACGAAGTTCAGTTTCACTGTTAGTATGCATCTGAAGCTTCCCCAAATAATATTTGTGCTTTGGGGTTCTAGAAATGGTCACAAAACAGGATGTGGCTAAAGATTCAGATGCTTTAAACTCAAAGGCATGGTGAAACTCTAATGAAGAGAGACCATGTATACCCAAAGCTCATGAAATAATAAAAGTATTAATATACACTTGAAGGTATATAATATGCATGTTTAAAATTAAAAAAAAAAAACCCAGGTCATCACTTTCACACTTGCAAATGTTGACCATTTCCTTCTAGTACAATTTATGAAGCATAGTAAAAGCATGTAACAACCTGTAAGTTATCCCAGTGTTCAGGCCAGAACATAATTCCACATTATGTTTTACAAAGAACTGTGTGCTTTTTCAGTTTATGCCTCCTCTTTTGTTTCATTTTATTTCCCTCAGCTCTGTAGTTAATAGCACTGGTCAGTATACAAGCTTAGAAATTTACATTTAGAAACCTACGTATAAAAATCTGTAAACAACAAAATAGTCTTTGTTGAAATTGTTTTCATACCAGTTGATATTTGCCACTTACCTGAGTGTCTTTCCACTTGGTAATAAAGCTGTTCTCTATATCCATTTGTTTGACCTGGTCTTCATTTATCTGTTTAAAATGGATCATTTTTGATCAATTAATAAGTATAAGGGAGCTAGTATAAAAATTACAACATAAACTAGCAAACACTAATTTAACATAATAAACTAAGATAAATACAAATATAGAGGAATGCTTGCACTTAACAACAGTAAATCATAAAAAATAAGGTAACAATAATAAATATTGTTACAATTAACAATACCAATAATCATGTTCTTACAGAAGCAGCTATGCAAAATATTCTATCAGTCAGAAACAGCACTTCATTGATAGGATTCGTTACTATAAACTTTATCAAATACATATCAGAAGAGAGAGGACTCCATGAAAAACTGCCAAACAATGTTATAGTGGCACAGTAAACTCTAAACCAAAATGGCTAATACAAATTGCTGCTAGTAGCATCTTTTCTATCCAGTTAGATTTAATGTTCTTTCTAGGCCTAAGGAACCAACACTTTGTCTAAAGTCTTTATTGTAACCACAGCTCAGAGAACTAAGAACACAGAATTCTTCCATGCTCTGGTTCTGATCAGGCCAATAAAATTTAGATAGAAGTATTATTTTTGATAGTCATAATCTTAAAAATTTTCTTAAAATCGGTATGCTGGTGTCAGCAAGAAGAATATTCACCATTTTGGAAAACAGTAGCTTACAGCAATCCTATAGTCTTTCCTACACAGGCCAAGCTAGCTAGGAGATAAAATTTAAAGGAGACAAAGAACAATGTCCACTGAATTAGAGTTCGAAAGCCCTGCAAATCTTCAGACAGTGTAACTAATAGCAAGATCATCTTTAAGAAGATTTCTATATTTTCATGTGTCTAACAGCTGAGCAATTAGGACACTTTATATAAAGATACCTACATCAAAAAGTTGCACATAATTTTTAATTAGATCTTCAATTACATTGACTTCTTCACTAGTTTGGCCTTTAGTTTGAAATAAGCATGATGAAAACACCATGGCTAGATTGTGAGGGTTCATATGATTGATTTCAGAACACTTCTGCACCCTGTTGAAGGAAAAATAAACATATTTAGAAGGTTTAATTGTTCCTTTAATTGTCTGAGGCTCCTCTACAGAATATGGAGTGCATTTCAAAAAGAGTAACGACATTAAATGCAATGAAAAAAATCGAATGTTATTTCTTCTCTTTTATATTTATTTCTTTATAGTCTTTATCTCACATCTCATTACAGAAATGAAAACTTATACTTTCTATCTGCATCTCAAGTGATATCAAAATTATTTAGCATAGAATAAAAATAGAATAGAATAGTTCAGTTGGAAGAGAGCTACAACGATCATGTTGTCCAACTGCCTGACCATTTCAGGGCTGACCAAAAGTTAAAGCATGTTTTTAAGGGCACTGTCCAAATGCCTCTTGAACACTGACAGGTAAGGGGATTCGACCATGCCTCTAGGAAGCCTATTCCACTATTTGGCCACCCTCTTGGTAAAGAAGTGTTTCCCAATATCAAGTCTGAACCTCCCCAGACACAGCTTTGAACCATTCCCATGCATCCTGTCACTGGATACCAGGGAGAAGAGATCAGCACCTCCCTCTCCGCTTCCCCTCCTCGGGAAGCTGTAGAGAGCAATGAGGCCACCCCTCAGCCTCCTTTTCTCCAAACTTGACAAGCACAGAGTCCTTTGCTGCTCCTCACAGGACACACCTTCCAGCCCTTCCACCAGCTTTGTTGCCCTCCTCTGGACGCAGCTGAGTACCTTAACATCCTTCTTAAATTGTGGGGCCCAGAACTGCACACAGTACTCAAGGTGAGTCCGCACCAATGCTAAATATACAGCTTTGCTATATTATGTTACGTATCCTACGAACTCATGATCTAAGATCAAACAAAATGTGGAAAGAAATTAGATCCTTCTTAGTTTCTTTACTTATGGTAAAGTTTTTGTATCAGTTCTGTTGTTAACATAATGTGTCCTCTTTTGGAAGCAAACACTTTAAAGTATTTAGCAGAATTTTGGCTGTTACAGACATGAATTCAAACTACTTTCACAGCAGATGTAACAGCATATTAATATATCTGAACTGGATATGCTTAGAAACATTGTTAAACACAATACTTATTATAATCTTTATCCCAATAATGGCACCAATCAATTTAATAATCATATAAATAGTTTTTAAAGGACATCTGCTATGTACCTGGCTATGCAATATAATTTTTGAACACAATATCCTGTAAAGAAAAGGTTCTACACATTCTCTACCCACTACAATTTACCAGGAATATAATTTGACTTGTTCAATAGATAATATAATATTAGACCATTACTATTTAACCATGACACTGCAGAATCATCCAAGTCACACATTTTTTTATACATTTGCTGCTGCTTATTTGATCTAGGAATAAGCCATGACCTTTGTTGCTTAAACAAGTTTATATTTTGGATATTCTCTACTGCTACATCAGTTGTAAAATGAAGCACTGATGAAAAACAGGAAGAGTAGCTAATTCTCAAAGTTATTATGTGCAATACAGGTTGTGGAGAAGGACATTTTCCCTGAAAAAATCTTTTAATTTCAAGAACCATTTGCAACAATCCTCTGGAAGACTAGCAGACTGGGGTAAAATGAGTTCGTATAAAGAAAATACGTCAAAAATTACCCTACTTGGACACATACACTGGCAGCCCTCTCTCACTGTAAGGCTGTTCCATGCCATTGATATTTATAGGTACCTACTGCTAAAAATACAACCAAAGAAAAAACACATTATAAATTAAAGAGAATCAAATATAATTAATCGTCACAACTAGTTAAGCTTTTGATGCTTACTAGTTAATGAAACAAGTGACGTTTCATTTATGTTAGAACTATACTGAGAACACATTACAAGAATTTCTCTGCTACAGTGCATCATTTGCCTTGACCTGTAAAGATGTTCAATTAAAGCAGCCAAAGTTGCCCTATTGACTGGTGGAAGCGTCCGAATAAAAGCTCCATACTTCCTCACACGTTCCTTTTCATTCTGTGTATCTGCCGGAAAATAATAATCATTAAGCATTAATAACAATACACACCAAAAAGCAACAGCAGCTCTCATTAACTGCATTGGCATCATCTAGTCATTTAAAATTACAATTTACTCAATCAACCTCTTCTTCATAAAGGCAATACTGACAATCTACTATTAACAAAGTCTATTATTGTACACTAGTTCAGGGAAACAACATCAGCAATAAAGAGGGCCAGTTCTATATTCAAGCACCATTTGCCACAGTTTAAGACTAAATCCCATGATAGCAATTGATTTTATTTAATCTGGATATTTAATCTGTAGTTTGTGCATGTACCTGTGTGAGTGCATCTGTGTATGCACAAGTGCAAATGTACTTCTAAGAGTTCCCAGAGATAAGAATAAAAAAGATAAAAAGGTCTTTTCCTTTTTTATTGGAAAAGTGTCTTAAGGTCCAAAGTAGTTTAATGTTTCAAATATATAAGACTGGTAAGAGGAGAGCAAGGGGAAGGGGTGGTGAATAAGTTGTACAAAGTTACATAGCTGAACAGTGGCAGAGCCAATGACAGGAATTCCAGTCGTGGGAATTACAGTATCTGAGACACAGCCCCAGCTCTCTACCTTCAAGTTAAGTCTGCTTCCCTGTGCCTCATAGATACTACAGAGCATAATCCTGCTCAGGGCATGAGCAAAGTTCATGTAAATTTTATTTATTTAGTTTTTTCTTCTCAGTCCCCTGCTTCTCTCAAGTTTCTGAAAAGAAAAAACACAGAAGAACTCTTACGTCTTCCAGCTGATTGCTAGCACTCTCCAACTGCTGCACTGTGTTTTGGTTTCTTTGGTAACTGGAAGAAAAAACAACCAACCAACCAAACAGTTTAAAGGTCTTCTACTCTACCTTCCTAAGTGTTTTAGTCTTCCCACATGTACTTTCAGTGTCACTTAACTATAAAAGGACAAGATCCTCTGCTGTAAAGCTGAAGCAGAATTTTAGTCCCATGTACAAATCAGAAAGTTAAATCACTGAAACACCATTATGCATTTTCACAAAAGAGACAACTTAAATCTAAACTGCTACAGATACAACTTTTTCTGATAACAGGAGAGTAATCGTGTGGTAAGTGAATAAATTCTTAATATTCTTTCATCTAGTTTGTTCAAATCAAGGTTAAAGGTCAAAAATGTGTAATATTCATACTTCAATTTCCTGAAGTTCTAGTGGTTCATATGAAAGCAAGCTCCATATGTTTGAATTTAAGCAAAATCAGAGAGGAATATGTTTTTAATATCTTTTTAAAGACGAAACTCGCCAAACAGTAAATAGGTCTATATGATTTCAATGCACTAATGCAGAAATTAATGTTCTATCTTAGCTTTTCCTATGCATCTCTTATTGCTACACATCACCTGCAATTTTATAGCACAGTTTGGGAGGGAGTTTGTTTCTTGCAGTCTGTAAATACTGCAATATAGAAACAAAAAGAAATATAGCTGTTTTGTAAGAACACTATAAAAATCATCACAATTTATGTTATGAGTAACTAATTAATGTATTAGTAATCTCATGGTTCTGGTTTCAACCACACAGAGACACACATCCTCATGTTATAAGTACATCACAAGTTATGGTTTGGGTTGAAGTTACTTAAATTTTCTTTCAAATTAAATTAATATTTCTAAGGAAACAAAAAACAGTAACAGTTGTTAACAAGTCTACATTGTTAACATACATAACTTTGTGTGAACGTTCAGAAAAGATATTTGAAGAATTTAAGCAGCAAGACTGTTATTTAACTATCAGACAAATGACAGCGTCAACATTTTGCCATGGTCAAAAGACAGAGTATGCTTTTTTCCCCTACTCTAACGTTTGCCTATTTCTTGAATCCTACCATCAATTCTTCCATAAAATAATAATCATCACTTCTTACCTTGGTTGATCCAACTATGACACAGTGCAATTATTGACCTACTGTTTACAGATACATTGTCAAGGAAACATCACTGTTTGTTCTTATTATTCTGGTTCACTCAAAGGCCATAAAATCATCTCTGATTAACATAAGTCTATTGCAGCCAAGCTCTAAACATTTTTTCCTCACTACAATTGTTTTGCCAGTTATCAAACAATATAGATTGACACAAGGCAAGTAATTAACAACCCCCTCAAATTTGATACTGAAAATGTACATACAACCTTTCCTGTATTGTTATTGAATACATTACCTAACGCGGAGATCCAGAATGGATAAAGTTCTTTAGTGAGAAGCGCATCATCTATTTGAGAAAGAAAACTTTTTAATACATCAGTCACGTCTTCAAGCTGATGTTTTCCTGCTCTTAGTTTAACACTCCTTGCATCTTTTTTGAAGCTTTCCAGCAGTTCAGCCACATTGGAAGAATCGCCATTCTTAAGGTAGATCTGCTTACTACCTAAACCTGCATTACAGAAATACAGGACAGAAAAATAAATAAATGTAAAATCGAGTATTCTTTTAAAAATTCCAAACATTATTATATGAAAAGCATATCTGGCTGTCAAACACATCGTATTTCCTACTGAAATCTCTCTGACCTTTTGCACATACTCACTTTGTTAGTAAAAACACTGCCAAGTCTGCTTACACTCAACTAGACCTCTTTGCAAAAATACACATCATAATATTAAGCAAGCCTGGGATCACAATTTCAGGAATACTTTACAGGCAACTCAAATCCCCAGATCTCTTCAGGACTTCCTAAAAGTAGTTTCAAAAGGCACAGTAAAGGAAAGAAGTTTTGATGACTGGTATTGTATTACACATAAAACATAGCTGCTTTCATGAGCAAAACTCCCACTATTTTATTACCCTACTGATCAATTCAACTTAGGACTCAGTAAAGTATTATTGTATTCATGCAACCTGAAACATTTCACTCTTAAAAGCCTCAAGACTAGTAGAAAGTATTCCTTTTTCCTGATTTTTCTCACATTCAGGAAGATATCAGGCAGCCACTATTCTTGTATTTTACAACTGAAAACACCAAAGCCAACTTAAAAGAAAATTCACAGTCTAAAACACAGTCAAGACTACCTTCAATTACTGCATATGAGAGTAGCCAAAACTTTTTTTTTTTTGTTTTAAAACTTGTGGACATTTGCCATAGATGTGCAGTCCCATTGTTTCTCTTTGTAGAGGTGTTTCCTGCATTCCCCACATTTCTTGAAAGAGAATCTTATTTTATATAAAACCCTGCTTTTCTTATGTACCTGTCAAATTAAGTACTCTGTCAAAACCTACGAAGTCATGTCTTATGCTCTTGCAATTCACCTTTCCTGTAATGCCCACAAGCACTATAATTTGATACTGCCTTTGTGTTGTTACTGTCAGGAACAGCTGTGGGACCCGATAGTGTCTGTCATCTGTAGACCACAACTAAAGACAGAACCTTTACCATGATGACACAAAAACATGTATGCATACAAGTAATGCATACAAATAATTCCTTCAGCTTTCAAATGAGTATTTTAACATCCAGTAATGCTGATCCTGAAAAAACATGTTTTTCAATAAAGATCTAATTTATTTAAAAGATATCAGGAAATTAAATTTTAATTTAGAACACACACGAGCAATTGTTCTGAGCAGCGGACATAATCACCCTGCTTTAACAACATTTCAGTGCATGAAACAGTGTAAACTATACTTCAAATAATTCCTATAGCTAATGACTAAAAAATAATTTAGGAAAACCATTTTTTTTCTTGGTTTTAGGCAATAGTTGTAACCCAGACACAACTATTTACCATAATGCAGTGTTGCCATATTAAAAAAGTTATTTAGTTAAACTTCAATCACTGAAATATAAATTAGGCTTTCTCGTACTGACAGAGGTTACAGACACATTTATCCTGAAGACAGATTTGTACAGGGTTGATATGTGTTTAACATTTCACAAGAAAACTGATGAATTTGCAGTAGTAAAAAAGACACAGACATCATCTGCATATGATCTAATGCTATGGAAAGTTATGCTGGCAAAATTTACTTAAACAAATAATAACTGAATATATGTCCTTCGGCTGTTATGCTGAAAAAACAGCAGCCTTAAAACTGAACTTGGCTCCACAGTTAATACCAGTTTCCCAGAAGATATGCTGACCAGTCCAGTCCATAAGCTTTCCTGGTTCACATAGTTTATTTTCAGGGCTGAGGTGTTCTGTACTCAGGCACTGGACCCCAGGGCTGAGGTACATAAGGCAAACAAGTCAATTTTTAAAATAGGAAGGTGTCTATAAAGGGCATCTACCAAGTTGTATTTCCCCAAACTGCACATTCTCAGATGTGTGGCAGTGTACTTCACCATCGCCTCAAAGAGTGTCGAGGCTAACGAGGCATATGGTTTTACTTTAGGTAATATATAAGCTCATTCAATAATATCTGAGGGGGGAAGGGGGGCTTAGGTATGATACAAATGATCTTAGGTTGAATAAAATCCACTATACTTACCATACTGTGTAACAAATGCTATACAGCTGTTCACTATAATAGGAACATCATTTTTGCTGAGCTGCTGATCTTGCAATGCATTACCATCTGTACCTGCTGCTTTTTCAATTGCAGTATACCAGACCATGAAATCCAGCTTCGTATGGCCATGGATGTATAGCGTTCTGAAAAGTATAAAAATACTTTGAATGCAGAGAAGAACTAGAAAACTGATGTTATTGTACCACAGCAACATAGCAGGTGTCCGGAAAAAACAAGAAATACTTGGAATAAGACATCAAAGCACCTTCCAACACATAAAGCTGTGGTGGTGGCCTATTGTTACAGCACCTTTTTTTTTTTTTTTTTCCAACTACATTTGTACTAGCAGTGTCACAATCAATGAAAGAAGGTTCACAAAACACTGTCACAGGCCTTTGAAAGGACCTGACCAACATGTTAATTACTCCTCTTCAGTCTTGCTCCTACACTGTGCATTCATAAGTCCAAGTCACAGTTAAGCAGGAAAGAGATATTTAGAGACATCTTTCAATACTAGAAAAGGCTTTCCTTCTTTTCTATTCCCCACCCCTCCACACTTCTGTAGAGGAGCTGACACATACTGAACTTCCCTCCTTCACATGTATCAAAATGATCACCCTCAGGAAATCACAGAGCTAAGGAACATGTACAAAAAAACTAAGAGTTGAGGTACAATAAGTTAATGCAACTCTTTAATTACCTGTTGATCTCAAAGCATGGCCCTGTTCTGATTTTGTTATTTCAACATGCTACAATAATCTCCTCTGTTTACCCTGGACAGGCTACCTTCTAAGAGATCATTCCAAAAATGGAAAAGTTTAAGGGTGTATGTCCACCCATATGCACATATGTAATAAACAACTGGTTTAAGTGTTAAAATAGCAAGCAAGCTTTTCTACATACATACTCTTCGTCTTCCACTAAAGAAAGGTAAGGGATTCATTTTCTTTAATGACAATTTATTTGCTAATTAGGAAAAGTTAAAATGTTCTACTGAACTTCTATGAAAATACTGAAAGGGGGCTTTAGAGTGTAACTATAAAAGTTGTAACTATTATGCAAAAAACTATTGAAGTAAGGAGTCTTGCAATCTCTCAGCGAACGACAGTTCCTTGATAAGAACAGAAACTTGTCCTAAAAACCAGCTGAAACCGACCCTGCAGTTTGGACAAGAGTCAAGGAGCAACTGAGTCTGCACAAGAACAAGGGGTTACTAGCGGTGACGAAGAAGAGTCATCAGCCTTCATCCCCACAACCCCCTGCGACCACCACCAGGAGGCACCGCGCAAGCGCAGTTGGGAGGGGTTTATGGAAATGACCTCTGGGGGATAATTTTAATATGAAGCGGGGACAGGTAATGCATATGTATAGGGGTATTGGGAAACCTTACGTATATGTAACGCTTTATTGTATAAATCCACGACAAGCCACCATGTGTGCGCGCACAACTTTGGCGGGATGACCCCCCCGTGCTGCCCAGCGCTGAATAAACATACCTACTTTACAACCTTACGGGTTGTGGAGTCTGTTTCCACACATCAATACTTTCATCAAAATATAAACAAACATTCATTCTGATTATTTTATTTAGGAAAAAAACCCAAAGCATTTTATATAATGACGGAATATTTAATTTCAATTTTTTTTATTAGCATCTTTCAATTTTGCTTTTATAAACATTTCCATTCAAACATTCCTATTTCGATAGGAAGTGAGGATGCAGTCAATGCGCACACAGAGACTCAGGATCTGAAGTATTCTCAGGATCCACCATACAGACTTAGCCATTCAGCAGAATAGGAGACACTAAAATATTTCATCTTACTGAAGCCCCTTTTTAGAAAGTCTCTACTTCATGACTTTTAAAGTCGTATTAACCACCACACATGCCTGGCTAGTAGAAACACTCAGCCTCTCTCTTCCATTAAGAAAAAAAGAAAAACTAGTATTGCATAAAGCTCTCAAATTTTTACAGCAAAATGTATGTGCCTAATTCAATAGCTTCAAACGTTTTCTGAAGACCTGTCAGAAGAGATACCTTACATGGGTGGTTCTCAACATGGCTTCCAAACAACACATCACCCTGACATCTTCCGGTATTGCTGTAGCCATATATAAGAGGAAATGAGAAAGTTTGAACTGAATGGAAAAGAGCCTCACAGTGCATGTTACACTCTTCCTTTAGTACTATTATTCACAGATCACCAGAGGTGATGATTTATAAAACAATTTATGTTGCTTCCCAACACAACAGTTGCACACATATATGCATAGTACTGTCTTTTTTCCTTTCCCTGCAGAACAGCAGGATTCACATTACGGTATTATGCAAAAGGATAAATGGCAGTTCCCACAGAACATTTTTTGTTATCTAAAGAATCATTATATGTACAGGAAGCAGCACACTGTAAAGCGAAAATATTGTTACTTCTAAACAAGAAAAGGGCAACTCCGCTGTATACCAATGAATGGGTACCAGAGGAGGAGAGAGGAAACATAGTAGTGTATTGAACTTCAAAAGTAATTTAAACTTATCTGTATTTTTTCACAGAGATATGAAAGTGTAAATCATTAGATTACTTTAGTAAGTGTACCGATGTGCCATGTACCATAAAACTGAGCAACTTAATGTCACAAATACTTCTAAGCTTATAGAAGTAATCGTGTTTGAAAGAATTTTTACTGCAATGTTTACAAAGATCTACCTATCATGAAAACTAACAACTACTTTGCAGACTCTGAACCGAAATACATTCCTACAATATAAAATCAGTGCCTTCTACAGTATGTTTAAATACGGGCTACTTCTTGCAGTTCCAAAAATTGATAAAGAGCACACACTTCATAACAAATATTTAGCAATAGTGACTACATGGTGAATAATGGCAGTTTTTGCTCTGTTAAGTGTGAAGCATACATACAGCCCATACAGCCCATACCCAAGAAATTAATAATTTAAGTACTCAAACAAACAAGAAAGCCCACCAATGTAGATTTCTGCCTTAGTGAATTGAGGCAATTGAACTGGCACACGACTGCAGCAGTCTAAGATCACCTAGTCTCAACATCAAGGAAGCTACTGTTAGCTTTTCAACTTTGTCGTGGGCTACCATCACATCCTTCTGCACCAGTAGTGAGACAAACAACATACGTGAGCATGGTGCAAAGGCTTATCTTTAATCTTTCTTGCAAAGTCCACGAGCTTTAGTTATGTCTGTCTGCTTTGTTGCACAACTCTGCATTGGGAACGCAGTGATACTAAGTGATTCTGGGTAAAGGTTGTGGGAAGGACGGGTGAGAAAGACCACAGCACAGCTCAGTGCCCTCCAGCAATTTTCAAGTGATTCTAATAATCTACATGTCTGAAAATAGAGGTACTAAGAAGGTATGCATTGCTATGAAACTATACAGGAATTTGATTAAATTGCAACTAAAGCATGGAAATTCCACTAATAATTGCAGATATATATAACAGATATATATAGGTGTGTATATATAGATAAAAATATATCTTCTATATATCCTTTCAAATATAAATATAAATATACAAATATATATATATCCTTTCTTTAAAGGATATTAAGGGTCTTACATCCAGCACATCATACTGGAAGCAAAAGTCCTTTCACTCTTGAGTGTTATGTTCACATTATTTCTGGATTCTAGAATTTTGTGCTCATAACTGCATTTTACAAGAAATCTTACTGCTATCATCAAGGGTTAAGAAGTAAGCATTGTAATTAATGAACCATCAGCATAAAGAAATTGTGCCACTATGTAGGGAAGGTTTATTAGCTGTAATAAGAAAGAGCTAACTACAAGAGAAATGTAACGGGGGGGGAGGGGGGGGAAGGCACCATCTGGATTACCTCATGGTCTGAAAACATTCACTGACACCTAAGAAAGAGCTTAAATGATTACAGAAAAAAAAAATAAGAAACATTTGAAACTCGATTGTCTGCACAATTTTTTCTTTAAAGTATGGCATTAGAGATTTTGCATTACTTTTATACATAGAAGATATATTTTAAAATTACTGTATACAGCTATTTTCAGACACCTTTCCTCTCTTCAGTGTACAGATCCCTCTGTTGAACTATACAGGAGGAGCTTCTTCACCTACTACGCAACTTCTGTTTGGATGGCAACAAGAGATCGAGTATCACCAGTCACTTTGGGAATTTTACAAATAGATAGGAGAGATCAAGGGAAAAAATGCCAAACTGAATATGGAGCAAACCAGAGGACATTTCTGTGTGACAGAGGGAAGTGTCAGACAAAGAAATCTGGAAAATGGTTTGCCACTTCTAGCAAGAAATCAAGAAGCATTTTAACTATGAAAGCGGGACATAAGAGGAGGCAAATCACCATCAGATTATGGCATAAGAAAACAGTGTAGTGAGAAGTCAGGATTTCCAGCTCAGTTGGAGATGGTTCTAACAGGTTGGACAATATGTTCCAACAGAGATCAGAGTGCAATAAAATTTCAATAGGTGCTACAAAAGGGATCGTGTTCCTCTTTAATTTACTTTAGCAAGGATACCAAAAGACAAACATGAAACATCTTTGAGATCGGGGGGGGTGTGGGGGGGGTGGGAATCTAGAAATAGGAAAGGTCTAGGATTATTGTGAAAATTTAGGAAGTACACTAAGCTTCAAAAACAACAACAGGTTTGTTTTTGTTTAGTTTTTTTTATAAATCAGAATATACTCAAGGTATTTTCATCATTTCTTCTAATAAAATTTAGCAAGATGTTGTAAGACATCGACCACATTTATTTCTTTATGCAAAAAAGGGTGGGGTTTTGTTTTGTTTGGTTTTTTGCTTTGTATTGGTCCTGTCCCCGTCCCCCCCTTAAACTTTTTTTAATTCTGGAAAAATCTTACTCATTTTGTTTCATTCTTGATATACTTGGTTTTTGTGATTTTATCATTCATCCTGCATTTAAGTGACTAACAAATTAATGTGAAAGTTGTCAATAGATCAGTAATACAGGGTCTCTTCCAAGTGATCAATCTATGCCAAACTTGGCATTAGACAAGCACTGCTATAAAATAACAGACAAAATAGGAAAAGCTAGAAACTATGATATATCATTTAGTTGATGCTGATGACTTCTGAAAGGTATGTATTAATTTATCTAGGGCTTGGAGAGGCAGAAGGAGGATTGCTGGTTTTGTTTCCATTTACAATAATTGAGTCTAAAGATAAAGGTGATTTTATATTTAATCATTTTCCCCACATACACATTAAATTTATCACTGCAAGATGCAATATCATGCAACTGTACTGAACACCTGGATACTTTTGGAGTAATATCCTAAGCAAGAATCACTATGCCAAAGCTTATATACCCATGTGGCTTTTAATGGTTAAGATAATGTGAACATTATGCAATTAAATGCTTTATGGCAGACTTCAGTGAAGAAAAATTAAAGATATTCATGGCCGCCATAAATCAGCCAGCGCCCCTGTTGAAATTATTTTTAAATCATTCAGAATTTCCATTAAACTATTAAAGCAGTTCAGGGAAAACCTACCCTCACTTGCCAGAAATATAATGAAAGAAATAACAAAAGCTAACTTGGAGCTAGGAGCTTTGCTCAGCACTGATATCCATGAAATTAGATGCACAGTTTGTATTCAACTATTGGACTGCACCTTGAATAGGATACCTCTGTTTCCCTGGTTGGTCTATGCAGCTTACTTAATGCGGAGCCTTACAACATGCTTCTTTGAAACAAACAAACAAACAAACAAACAAACCAAAACAAAACACAAGAAAAAGTGTTTGTTTCTGGTCTGCATCACCTTACTGAATTCTGGAACTTAAACAGTATCTTAGGAAAAGTTAAAATTCAGAACACACAAGTTACAATGAGTCTCTCCAACAAGTTTCTCCAACTCTGAACAGAAGTCAAAGGTATCTGTGGCATTTTTCTTGTTTCCCCAACAAAGAGAAAAACAATATTTCTTTATTAACCTATTATTGGCATTCAGAAGACTGTGTAAACACTACACCAGTTCTTACACAGACATTTGCTCAATAATGTACCACTGAAATAAAAAAAACCAACCTATTACAAAATAAGAATTATTTGCAATAATTTTACTGTCATCTTTAAATTTGTACCCATATATGAGGCAGAAATACCTTCTCTCACTTCAAGTTTCAACCTCCCATATCACTATACTTGACAGAGTCATCTCAGCAGAATATTACCTACTTGGAAGCAGACATGGATCATGTTTGCTTCACAACTACCTTTTTTTTCTACCTAGTATGTTGCCAACTGAGATCAGACATTACAGTAAGACTAACCAGGGGATTCATACATACCCTCTCAATCCTGACCTACACAGATTGAGACACAGAATTCTGGGACGTAAGAGTGATAAAAAAATTGAGAAGTAAGTAGTATATACTCCAAAGAGGTACTCTTTCTTTGCAGGGGAAAAGAAGTTACGTCCTTTTGAAGAAACTGTTATTGGCAGACTGATCTAACTGGGAATAATTTTCTCAGTGGGAAAACTGCTTTTAATTAAGCAGTACTTGTTAGCATTTCCTGACACACACATAAAACGTAATTAAGACACAAAGACTTTCCCTCCTTTAAAAAGTCTGCAAATTTACTCTCTCTCTAGCAACTGCAAGTGAAAAAGCTCCATGACTGATCAGCAAGAATTTGAAGACATCAGTATTAAAGCAGATCAAAGCTTTATTCAGATGGGAACCTTACCTTCCTTTTTCAACGAGCAGCAGGACGTCTATTTTCTCTCCATTTTGCATCACACTACTGATTGCTGAAAACAAAACACACACACATTCATATGATCTACACAGACACATATATATAGACAAACACATACATGCACATACAGACATGTTTCTTCAAAGTCACCTTCAGTGACAAAAAGAGCATGGAATTCTTAAACATTTCTGAGAATGCTGCTGATAATGGAAACAAAACTCCACAAAATACCATAATATACTCACATTTACAAGAAAATTTAATACAGAAAATTATGAAGAATGGTTAAATAGGTACTTTTTAGTATGAAAACATACTACAGTGGTTTTTTGTATTAATTTAAACTTGTAAACATAAGTTTCAGAAGACATAATGATTCAGAATTAAGCTGGATTTTTTAATCTATTAATTTCCTTGCACTCTAATGGCTGCAGATATTTACAACAACATAACGTGAGTTATATGTTATACTGTGAAGTTCACTGCCACCCTGCTTTATGTTGCCTTATGCTATTCCTGCTGGGAAAAAAGCACCCTGCAAAACACCTACATTATACATAATACAGAAAATATATCTGGATAGTTTCCAGTAACAGTGCTTATAAAACTATACTGTGTAGTATACTAAAAATGGTAAATTAAATGTAAACTGTTTACTAATTCAAAATTCTGAAAAGTTAATTCTTTCAAAGTTTACGTCTTATATATAATCCACATCTTATCTCAACTAATTCCCAGAGACAATAAAGTCCTGAATATCAATGAAGCTCCACAAACTTATTTTGATGCATGTTGTATCATGGTTTTGTATCACACATAGACCTGGCCTCATTTACACTTACTGTGTCAAATATCAAGAAGGTAAGTGACTTCCACTAATGATTCATTACTTGGCAAGTTTCAGTTATACAGTTCAGTCTTAATAGTGGAGCAGATTTATTTTGGGGAAAGCAGAAATCAAAGGAAAGATAAGGGTATGAATATGTAATATTTCCAAGAAATACAACTCTGTTATACAACTAATATTTAAAAACTAAAACCCAAGCAAAAACAATTTTGAACCGAAAGCTAAATGTGTGCTTCATTTCTATACTTGAGATATATACAGGATTTTGGATGCTCATATGATCAGGGTAGGAGCAATTACAGTTGCATTATCAAAACTAATATAGAAACAGTTCTCCTACTGCCTAACCTTTTAATTCTGAATCAAGATCAAAAAGTATTCACAAGTTAAGAGATAGCTAGAGGCATAAAAATAGTCCTGATTAAAAGCCACCTTCACGGTGTTATTCACAGCAAATATAAGGTGGCAGTAAATAAACAGTAGAAAGCCCAATGGCATTTAGGCAAGTTCCTGTGAAACAGTCCATAATCTGACAGCATTTACAAAGAGGATCATCAATAAAAAGCTAAACTATCTTCTCTATGTTACTTTAATATAAAATCTCAAATTATTTTTACTTTCCTACATAACATATCACGTTGTTCAATATAAAAACAAGTAGGGCAGATATGCTTAAAGAGGATTCAGAGCATAATTACAGACAATGATATAAAATTGGTCATAGAAGACCATTTGTACAAATATTCTTATCTTTCCACATCATGATATTGAGCAAAGAATATTTTTAGCAGCAGAAAAAAGAAAAGTCCATTAGTCTGTGAAATAGTTTTCCAAGAGAATTATAATTTTTACAGTACATCTGAGTATTTTAAAACTAGGCCTGTCAATCATCTCAAGAACACGTTCTGCAGTGAGTATTTCTGCCCTGTCAAAAATATGAGACAATAATCCCAAAAGGTCATATATTATTATTCAATTCTGTACTCCTGTAAGAAAGATACTGCTGCAACTGCAACAAAAATTGTCTTCATTCATTATGAAGCTGTGAAAAATCTCTCTAGCGCGTGCCACTAAGCAGGGAAAAAAAATCCAAGATAGAACTTTACCAACTCTGTATTTAGATGAGAGTTGGGAGAGCATTTGGCTCTTGCAAAGGAATAGTTACTGAGCTCCCTAATGTTTATGACTTTAAAATGTAACAGAAATGTCCTTAACAGTGAATTAATTCTGTAGAGTATTTCCTGAATTCTAGATGTTAAGCAAAATTCTTACTTAGTTCTTGCAACCTCCTTAGATATATGGAATCTTCTTCAGCATTCTCCATTTCAAGACAAAAATAAAGGCTCGACTTCTCTATAGCAAACCAGCCTTTTCTCCACTGATCCAGGTTATGGCAATCTTTGTAGTACAGCTGGCCAATCAGGTCACAGTCTCTCTCTAATAAGCATTCAGCCACAGGGGAAACAAAATGCTACCAAAGAAAATGGGGTGAGTCAGATGAAGGAAAAAAAACCCTCTTCCCCTATGAAAAAACAAATCAAGATATTGCAAATCTATAAGACTCAAGGTTGAAAGCCACAGTAAAAAAAATAAGACCTTCAGATTTATCATTCATAAACCCATATATACACTAAATTTAAATTATAAAATAAAGTATGACATATTTTTTCCATTCATACTTTACAATACAAAAATTTTTGCTTTTTAAACTACAATTGATTTAACTAGTAATGTGACTATTAGTATTTGGTACTGTATAAAATACAGTACTGCTTTATGAATTCTGTTTCAGCAAATAAAACAATACGACTGCAACCATAAACAACTTAGCTGAAATAAATTCATATAGTATATGTATAAAGCATACTAGAGCACCTTTAATATATCCTTAAGGTCAGCATTAAAATGTTGCTTCAATTCCTTTTCCATTTTATTTTATTATCTTGTTTCAAACATTAAATCACAGAAGTTATTTCTTCCTGCTGCACAGGAAACCTTTACACACCAGATAAATCAGTATTCATGAAGAATGGCTTCTCAGAGGATTTTAAGCTAACAATGATACTTTATTCTTTGTGCAAAGGCTCCTGGCCTAACTGGAAAAGATAATTATCAGTATTACCTTAGCTATTGCCGAAGTCCATTTTCTTTGTGAATATGCAGTTTCAGCTCCGAATAGAAAAACACGTTCTGACATTAAGTAGATTTCAAAGGTAAAGATGTCCCTAAAGCAAGCAAGAGGAAAAAGGCAGCTGTATTTAATCTTCATAACAGTAGCCACACAAGAGCCCCATTTATCTCTCTGTTTTTTCATTATTTCATACCTATGGAATGGAATCCATTTGCATTTCTCCTCCAGTCTTACAAGTACAACCCAGGTAATAACAGAGTATTTTATAAAACGACATGATCAAAGTGCTTTTGAGGTCAATAATACATGTTTAGAGGCTACTGCATAATGCTTTTTTCAGTAATTCTGAAACGTATAAAAGTGTTTACATATAGTCATTAAAATTCACAGGGAGTCTTTTGCTTTTGCAAGTTCATGTCATTTCAGCAAGTATATTTTTGTGATTCATTCAAAACATTTTGTTTAGGTTTAATATAAGCAGACCAACTCATTGAATGGGAAGTTGTAAAGAGGTTACCACAGAATCATAGAAATGTTCGTTCAAAGGGACTTCTATATATCATTTGGTCTAATCTCCTGCTCAAAATGGGACTAGCACTAACCATAGATCGGAAGAGCAATGAAAAGCATTGAAAACCTTCAAGGATGGAGACTACTATTTCTCTCAGCAACCTGTTCCTATTCTCCACCACCCTTCTAATGAAGAGGCTTTTCCTGTGATCCAGTCTGAACCTCCTAGGGTGAAATGAGTGGTCACTGCCACTCCTTGTATCACCTGCCACCACCAAGAAGAGTTTGGTTCTGTTGTGTTTATGACTACCTTTTGAAGTTGCTGTAGCTCAAGAAGTTCTTAAAAGCTTTTTTGGGGGGAGTTTCTTGGTGTTTTTCTTTTTAAAGGGTATATCATTATTTAAACAGATGGAGCCTGTTCTTCCATTTTTAACTGACAAATAATAAGGATATTTATTTAAAAGAAGAAAAAGCAAACCAGCTGAAATTGGGGTGGAATTTGGACAGCAAATACCCTGTTGGACTTAGGGTCAGTCTTTAACTTACAAATTATGGTTCATCAATTTATAGTATGATTTTGTCTGTGACCTCTCCCTAGAATCCAAATAGATGGAGCATGCTTTTTCCTTTCATTGCTGGAGTTGAGATTTGTCTAAATCTGGAGAACTGAACATGAGTCAGTTCTCTCATTTTCAATAAATAATTTGAAAATTATATGTAAATACTTAATTCTGACTAATAGAATAGACATTTTAAGGACTGATTGTTTCACTACATGAAATATCAAATTTAGGGAAGTTTCTCATAAAACTACCCAATTGCAGGTAAAGCAAAGCAGGAGGTTAGTCATTCCCTAAAAGTGAAGTGTTCAGCCAACATGTTTTTAATTTAGGTATTAGCCTGAAGTGGAACCATTTGGAGATGTAGCAAGCAACAGGTTAGATTCGATGACAGAAGAAGAAAGTGATATTTTTCTTTTTTCTGGATACAACAAAGCTATGCTACTGCAGAATAGTGAAGGCCATCTCCACTGTATTTTATAGCACGTTGAGGCATCACCATGTTTCAGGATGTCTCCCCTCTGCACGGCCTTTATCTCTGTAGTAACTAAAGTCCTTTCTTCCCATTATCGTTTCCAGAAGCTTACTGAATAGTTTTCTTTGCAGACACTTTTGCTTTGTAACTACAAGCATTACAGGATTATACCGTAGAATGATCTTGTTATTTTACATACATACACAAAGAAATTTGAAAGGAAGTGTCATGGAGTTTGTTAGACAGATCCAAAGTATAGTTTAAACAAAAACGTTGCCCTGAAGAAAATCAAGTATCACTGGGACGCAACTCAGTTTTAGGTGAATCTCCACATGATGGTTTTAATGTACAAATAGGATGTAAGAGAGTTATAAAAGAAAAACAAGACCACAAAAAAAGTTGTTATCTTCGAACTATCACAATGTTCAACAGTTACGCTGTTGTGCTCAACTGAAAAACAAAGAATGGGTTTCAAAGACCGATAGATCTGTGACCAAAACCAAAAGCATTCTGGAGAACTCTAATCTGCTGCATTATTATCAGCAAGAAACAAAGCAAGAGTTTTGGCTTGAGGCAGAGGTCAATCCCAGAAAGCAAAATGAGTATTAATTGTTCAATTTATCATCATGTAACCTTTTAAGCACTGAGAATATGCATTACAGTTTTAATAAGAAACAGATGTACCTAATTTATGCTGCCCCTTCAAATTACCCTAATATTTTCATTACATCACTATTAAAAAAAAAATAATCCCCAAATACCACTTATTTCTTGAAGTCAACATAAAATAATTCAACTTTTTTCCTAAATTGTATGTTCAAAATTCAGGAACAAATGAACCACTCTGAAAATCCAGAATAAAATCATTGACATACCTGAGTTTGTTTATTGAAATATTAATTTGGGAACCTACCCTCTATTTAAAAAGTAGTCTGACTTGTGCACTACAAGACAGATAACTTCACTGATGTCAATCATACCATTAGGAGTGGTAGTTTTATCATTTTCATAGTAGCTCAGGAAGCCACTTTCCAAAGTGCACCATCTTTTGTTGTAATCTGTGATTAAAGAAATAATAGAAAAGTCACTTTGCATAATAATAAAAATTACCTCTTCCTATAGAAGTGATGAAATCTCAGCCTCATTGACTTCAGTGAGCCAGGAATTCAATGTCTGTGTTGATACTACTTAACCGACAGAAACTCTAGCACATGGCAATTTAAGAAAAGAATATTTCAAATATAAACACACTTATTTTTACTTTTTGAGCATACTAAATTGCCTCATAAGTTAACTTTACCATTGTACAGGGTTTTACTTCACTTGCTGTGAAACTTGATGGAGGAAGAGGTAGTACACAATGCCATGTTACATGTTTAGAAGAACAAAGTTAAGGAAGGAAAAAGAAAACATGCTACAAAGTTAGAAACACTGAAAGCTACAAGAACAATATATTCTGACAAGAGCTGATAGCAAAACGAGTGAGTGAATCATGGCACGCAATAGCAAAAAAGGGCTACTCTTTCTTTCAGGTTACTGGAACTAGAGGCCAGAGCCAAGCCAATCTGTCTTCCATTGTTTGGTAATGCTTGGGTGTCCACTCACTGTCACAAGATCAAGGAAAACAATTTAAGCCTTTCAAATAGTCTGGAAAAAACAGTGTTATACATGCCAGGACTTGTATCCATTGCACACTACTAGAAAACACAAGGAAAACACTATCAGAAGTTGTGTTAACATGATTAAATTTTTTTTTTTAAATATGCTACCAAAACAGTAGAGGATGACAAACTGAAGCATAGAAAAACTAACAGAACAACCCTTTCTAGGTACATCCGTGGTTGAGCTCAATTCTCTCCTACTGCAGACCCAAGTGTCAGATAGTAATGAAATTGTACAGAATTTATTCCTGTATACTGGGGGAGATAAATGGATACATCATAGACAGGCAGTAGCTATAGCCATTTCAGGATGGCATGTTCACATTAGAATGAATTGGAGATCTCTCTTACTGCTATTCACATGGATACCTGGCAAGGGTAAACTAATTTAGCAACACTGTAGTTTACAGAATGCTAACATTTGTAGGGTGCTTTCAACGTGTAACAATTTACAGTTGCTGAGCATGGTTAAATTACTTAGTTAAGAGCTCTATCTTCAAATAACTTTGAATTAGGTATATTGGAGTATCTAATAATTGCCATCTATACTTTAAAAAAAAAAAAACCACACACAAGGTGGAAGAAAAAATCTGCAAAGCAACTTAAAGGAATTATTTGGCATATTTAATTAAAACCAAATTTCTACACCCTCTTATGAACCTAAAAATATGAATACAGCACATGACATGGCATATTAATGACTATTTGCTACTCAAAATATTCATAGACTCATTCTAGCTTACATCTAGTTCTTAGACTATAACTTGAGGTGCATCTATTCCCACCACTGCAGAGAAGCAGGTCCTAAGAGAAAATACTCTGTTTACTTCTACAGTCTTAAAATTCCTATTCAGCTGCAAATATTCTGGTAAAGTATTTGTGAGAATTTGGTAAAACAGCTCTGAAAAAAACCCACAACAATCAAACAAAAAACCAAACTGCAACTGTAGTTAGCCAATACTTACTTATTATGTCATCTGCTATTTCATCTAATCAATTTTTCTGTTATTTGGTATATGATTTATACATGTTTTCCAAATATCTTGGTACTATTTTATTAGTATTTATTTGTATCATGCTACTTGCTATCTAGTTCTATCTATATTCTGTCTAAATACACATTTTAAATACTAAAATAAACATAAGATAAAGGGTTTGAAAATGTATAGGTTTACAGGAGTTGAGCATCAAACTTGGAGGTTTTGACAGCTTAGGATTTTTTTTTTGTCCCCCAACTTTCCCCTTCCCATCCCCCAAAGCCTATTCTACAAAATAACTCACTGCTTCAATATTCATTAAACTGTTACAACTCTCAAGAACGATTTTGGGATGTCAAGGCTTTTAACAGGGCTCCATAAAACCTTTTACACTAAAAACTGAAGCAAAAAAATCAAACCTGAGCCACTAAACCTCTAACCTTTACTTTTTGATCCGTTGCATCAGAATAGCACCAATGTTTGAGCTCTCTTCCTGCTGATCATCAACAGCTGTTAATTAACAACAACTTTCCTTAGAAGTTATGCACCCATGCTGAAAC